>NC_084461.1:165619318-165922348 GCF_027409185.1 Cynocephalus volans | reverse complement strand
AGGGCTGGCCCTGTGGCTCACTTGGGAGAGTGCAGTGCTGGTAACACTGAGGCCGCGGGTTCGGATCCTATGTAGGGATGGCCAGTGCGCTCACTGGCTGAGCGTGGTATGGACCACACCGTGCCGAGGGTTGCGATCCCCTTACCAGTCAAAAAAAAAAAAAAAAAAAAAGAGTTGAGGTAGACAACTAAAATCAGTTTAGAAACTCCAATAAAGATAAAAATAGGATTTTCTATATAGATTTAACAGTGTGCCAGGCACTGTGCTGCATGACTGTTTACAAGCACAATCTTACTTAGTCTGTCATCCAGTCCACGAAGTAGGTACTATTGCTATGTCATTTTCCACATAATCAACCAAGGACTGAAAGATTAGGTGAATTGTCCACAGCAACCCAATTAGCGAGGAGATGTGGCTCAGACTCAGGCCCGCCTGACTGGTGCTTTTGACCCCACTGTGTGCTGCCTTGTGGGCTTCATGGAGGAGGTGGTGCAGGAACTGGCCAGGTCAGCCTGTATGGGGAGGGGAGGCACCAGCTTTACTGAAGGCCCTGGGCAGGACATAGTGCAGTTTGGGGGAACTCTGAGGATACCTGGAAAGAGGGCACATGTCAGGGGTCAAATGAAGAGGTGAGAGTGGGCCAGATGCTGATGGCACTTTGAAGCCAGGCAGAGTAGCTGGACCTGGGGGGGCAGGCCCTGGAACTTTCGGTGGGCTCTGAGCAGGTGTAGGAGTTGAGACAGGTGTCTGTAGAGACCATGGAGTAGAGGCTCTGGCTGCGTGGCCAGTGCTGTGGCCGCGGGCTCTCTGAATCCATGAAGAGGCTGAGGGCCAGCCCCGAGGGCAGATGTGCAAGTCACTGCCACAGCAGCTCTCCTCTGGTGCCCCGCACACCCTGTTCCTGGCTCCTGTACAGACGCAGGAGATGCTGGTGAGGACATTTCCCCTTCTACTAGGCTGATTGATCGTGAAGTCAAGCTGCCTTATGTTCAGTGTGGTGAGCTGATGGGCTTTTGTTCTCCGGGCCAAATTCCTAGGATGCTTTTGGTCCCCAAACACTTTGCCTGTGGAGTTGATGAGAAGAAAGTTCAGAAGTGAACTCACAGACTGTAACTTGGGGATTATGGACAGAGACAGTATAGACGAAAGTCACGGTTCTCCCAAGTTCATGGCTTTGTGGTATCAGATGGGCTGGCTGCCTCGGTGCCAGTGGGGAGCCCCCACGTGGGCCTTCCTACCATGTGTTAGAGATGTGGTAAGAATCACCATTAATTCAGCACATCGTGCACGCCAGGCCCCAGGCTGGGGCTTCACATGTGAGTCTCAGAGAACTCTCCAAGGAAGGTGCTATGGGTCCGATTTTGCAGAGCAGCAAATTAAGTCTTAGAAATATCAGATAACTTGTCCAGGTTCTTAGAGCTAGTAAATGATAGGTGGAATCACAATGCAGGTCTTTCTGCGCCCTTCCTACTGTACATTAGCAGGAAAATAATTAAGCAGAGGTCACTGCCAGTTCAAGGTCTTTGCTTCAAACCATTCAGAGTCTGTAGTTTGCATTTCCCCTCAATCTCGCCTTTGAATTCTCTTGTGCATTTGAGTAGACAACAGAGTTTGGACTTGTCCAGACACATATCTGCTTTCTCTTTCTTTTTCCTCTCTCTCTTGCATCTTCCCTCCTCCAATTTATCTCCAGTAATTTCATAAAATAACAAAGCCAGCATTTGCCCTGTAGCAGCCTGACTTAGTGTTAGGCTTTGCCCGATCAGGAACTGTTGGCATCAGACTACACACACAGTGACGGGGATGGATCTCGGAGGATGAAAGGACTTCATATTGGAGGGGCAGCCACAGATTTATGTGCATAATTGGATTCCTACGCATGTGCTTCCAACAGCACCCCCGGTGGGATGACATCTCGTGGAGTCAATGGTTCTGTGGGAGCTTCCATAAGAACCAGGTCCAAGAGCAGGCCCAACACCAGAAGTTACGGGATGGGGGCTCCAGGGTTATGGGAGAGGCTCGCTAACCAGCAGCAGGTCACTGAGCTTTGGGTTTTCAGACTGGCAGTCCACTGTAGATAAGGCACCAAGCTCACCTCTGCCCTTTCACCTGCAGGAGGCCACGTCACTAATGGGAATGGGGGAAACACACAGGTACACTTTATGGGTGCCTGCAACCCCTTGAAGACCAACATTGTTTTCTGGGGGTCGAAGCAGGACTTTACACAGAACACCCGGTCATTGTCACTCCTGTTCTCTGTAACTATGGCTGGCCTCGCCTGGCCACTCTGAAGGAGAGGATTGTTTCCCCCTGCTCTGCACTGGGTGGAATTATGCATTAGGCCAACAAAGTCAGCGCTACATTGGAGGTTTCTGGTGGATTTCCAGAAGGGGGGCAGGAGGGGTCCTATTAACAACTGTGCCATCCCCTCGCCCCCCGTCAGGTTAAGTATTTCCCTCTGAAGGGCTTCAGGACGACTCTCTCTTCCTGGAACTTGATTTTGTTCAGGGTTCTCTTAGGGAGTCCCCTTTGTGGGCTGCAGGTTTACGTTCCTGACAGTCTAAGCAGTTGGTGGTGGCTTAGGGGATAGACACTGCACTCCATTAACTGGCCCGTCTGGCACACATTAGCACCACTTGCCCATGGGAGGACGAGGTCTTCTGGGGTGCTTATGTGTCCAGCGTGGTTTTTGAGGATCTTCATATCTCTTGCTTCTCCAATCCAATGGGGAACAGCAGAAAACCCTAGGATCGCTGAACTACAGGTCACCTTCAGGATGGCACCTGTATTTTCAGTCAAGGATAGATTAAGAAAATACCTAATTGGAGGTGGGGCAGCACGGCGTTAAGGTTACGGGCTCTGCTGTCTGTGATCTGGGCTTGGGTCTCGTCTCTTGCTGTGTGCTCTTGGACACGGCACATTGCTTTACGTCCTTGCCTCAGTTTCCCAGTCTGTAAAATGAGGATGATGATAGGACCTGCCTCCTGGGGGTTGGTAAATACTAAATAAGTTATTCCAGGCAACGCTCTTAGAATGGCACCTGACACATAACAAACATTAGCGTGTACTGAGTACTTCAAACCCCTAACAAATCATATTTTTAACTTTTATTGGAGATTTGAACCCGGTGTTAGCTGTCTGGTTCTACTCTAATAACTGAACATTCAGTGACCACATGCTGTGAACTGGCGTATGCTGAGTGCTGAATATCTAAAGACAACTGAGTTAATGTCCTATTCCTTAGAGATTGTTTCCTGTATCTTAGAGATTTCTTTGTGTATTGTTGTTCTTAAGTCAGGCAAAAAAAGATCTTGCCGGAAATGTTTTTAAAAACGTATCAGTTGGGGAGGGGGTCAAGAGGATGGAATCTTAGCTGAGATTCTTTCACTGTGTGAAAAAGCTCAGCCCTGCAAGCATTCTAGAACCAGCTGAGGTTCCTTCTCTGTAAGATGAGACACAGAGTCATGCAAACTCCTGGTAGTCACATCAGACAGCTGGGTAGGACTGTGGTGCTTGTCGTACTGAACACAATGACCACAGTGCTTTTTGGAATCGTTCTATACGGGGGCACCCAGCCAGAGGATAAAAACCAGGCCAGTTTGCCTGCATGATTTTACATTAATTACATCTGACATTCTGGCCTGGTGAAATCCCACACTGGAAGGTGGCCTGAATCCCCTTTAAGGAGATCTCTGCCGGCCATTTTCCTATTGAGAACCAGTCCCTTTGATACCACTGGCAGTGTCTTTCTGCACTTGCAGATCGTGACTTCACATCCACTTCAGGAAAAGCGTGCTACGACAGCCGTGGCTGGCTCCGTCGGAAGGCGTGGCTTCTCTCTTAGCGATATCCCTTTGGTGAGCGACACAGGGACATCTAGGGGTGGGCGAGGCAAGAAGTGTAGACACTTTTACTCAGAAATGTACTCTGCAATTCCGACTTTTGGTTTTGCCTCTGCCTAGCAAGGTGCAGTGCCAAATGGCTTGGGAAGACTGGAAACCTGAGACTAGAGCTGGGGTGAGCGAGCAGGACACTAGAGCTGCTTGAATCCTGGCGCTCAGATCCGGGTGGAGCCTTTGCTGGGTCTCTCTGGGCTGCTTTAATGACAGCAAGTTAACGGGGCAAACTCCCCTGGCCCACAGTTCTGTCAGAGGAGGGTTATGGGTAGCAGAGTGCTGGGCATGGAGGCGGGTGTGTCCCCTGCAGGCTGGCCAGCTGGGAACAGCTTCGCACCGATGCTGGCCCTCCAGGTGGAAGTTTCCTGGCAGCTCTGGCACTCCTGGCCAGGAGGGTCTCACTTTGAGCTTGTGCATTGGAGCATGCATGTGACCCCCACACTGAGCACTGGCCATGGCACAGAAAGCTATAGTCTTGACACCTGCTCAGGGCAACAGGACCCAGGTGGCCAGGCCAGGAAATGTCTTTATCAGTGGTGAGCGTTGGCTGAGGATCTTTGCTGACTCTGGAGAGCTCAGGGCAGTGGCAAGAGAAAAAGCTGTGGGCAGAATTGGGAGCCCTGCTTCCCCTCTCTGCTCTGCCACAGGCTGGCTCTGTGTCTTCTCCCCTCTCAGCCTTGATGTAAGAAAAGCTGGCAGTTGGGGTAGATTGCCCGTGGGTCTCTGTGGCACTAACAGCCTATGTTCCTTCTGGATTCTAAGGGACTTCAGGGAAGAGCAGTCACCTCATGAGACATCACTGAATGGGCAGCTGCCCCATAGGAATGTCTACTGGGGAGCCCTGAGGTCAGGCACCATGGCACCCCAGGAACCAGGAGGGCTGGTGGCCAACCATCCTGTTATGATCCCTCAGTCTTTGTGAACCACTGAGGAGTTTCCTAGCAGGGCAGCATCTCCAGTGACCTTGCTGCATTGGTGATCTTGACTGTGAACAGGCTGGAGCCGACTGAGCTCATCATAGCTGTTAGACATACACTGGCTTCATCTCTTGGGCCACTGCAACCCTTGCTATGCAGACTCCTGACATCCCCATCAGCAGCTCAGAGCCCGCCCTTCACAGGGACCGCACTACTCACGTGTGGTACCAGTGGCACAAGCATCACCTGGGAACTTGTTAAAAATGCACCTTCTTGGGCCCCATCCCCAAATTTCTGACTCACAAACCCTGGGGTGAGGCTCAGCAATCCATGTTGAAAAGCCCTGCAGGTGGTATGAGACATGCCAAAGGACCAGTGCCCGAGATAACCCCATCCACAGGGTCTGTGTGTCTCTCTTATCTAAAACCGAATCTTGTCACAACAACATTGTGGCAATAAAGATGCCTTAAAAGGTTCCACCAACCCACTGCCCCATCCTGGTATCAGTTTCCTTCTCTCCAGCTCTCTTCATGTTCATTAGCACACTTTTTTTTCACACAGATGGTGTCATTTTACAGAGACATTTTTGTGTTGTACTTTTTTCACTTAATATTATTGGTAGTTTTTTGTTTTTTGTTTTTGCTTTCTAACCTTCATTCTCATCATTTTTGCTGACTGCAAAACCCTTCCCTGGTGTGACCTGCTTTATGTGCTTGGCTGCCCTGAACCCAGACATTTGGTGGCTCTGCTTTTCACCAAAAGAAAAGCCACCTGCCCGTCCAGGGCGAGGCCAGCTTCTGAGGCTTGCCACGTGGCCCCTGTCAGCCCAGCATCCAACCTTCCCTGCAGACCTCAACACCGGGCTATCCAATAAAAATTACTTAATGAGAAAAAAAGAAAAGCAAACCAAGGGCTGGCCTGTGGCTCACTCGGGAGAGTGCGGTGCTGATAACACCAAGGCCACGGGTTCGGATCCTATATAGGGATGTCCGGTTCGCTCACTGGTTGAGCGTGGTGCTGACAACACCAAGCCAGGGGTTAAGATCCCCTTACCAGTCATCTTTAAAAAAAAAAAAAAGAAAAGAAAACCAGCCGAGAACAGACACTAAAGAAATCTGCAGAGACGTATCATGACTGTGCAGTCCTGGCCCCCCAAGTGTCTTCTCATGTCACTTGCAGGTGGCGTGGGCAGAAGGGGGCCTGGGCTGGGGTGGGGCCGAAAGCCTGTGGCCTCAGCCATGCCAGGCCCGCCGTCTGGTCATTTCCTGAGCATCCTGGTCTCCCAGCAGGAAGGCTAGTCCTTCCTCTCAGCCCCTCTGACTCCTCACTGGTCTCCTTCTGCCTAGCAGCTTGGCCAGTGCGCTACCTGGTGGTAGCCCCTTTGTTTGGACAAGACCAGTGATCATTCTTGGATCATTTAACTGACTGTATCTTTTAAAATTACTTTGTGAGGACAAATCCCTAGGCATGTGATGACCAGTTCTAGGGCAACTGTTAGGACGTCATTTATGCCCGTGTCTCCTCCATTAATGGCAGTCTGCACACGTGCCCCATCAGTGGCTCTGCATTGCTTTGGCAGTAAAATCCAAACCTCATGACACGGCAGACTGGGTTCTTCATTGTTTGATGCATGGATCGTAAACTCAGCTCAGATGCCTGCAAAGGGCAGGCTAGTAACATGGATATCAACTAGGCCAGATGAGAGGAGAGGTGGGCCTGTAATGAACTGGAGAGACTACCAGCCTAGAAGCAATCACATTCAACAACAACAGAAACAAAAGCTCCATGAAGGAGAAATTACAGAGGGTGCTGGTTTCAATCTTGATTTTGGTTCATCTCTTCAGCTGCAGCTCTCATAGTTTAAGAACCAGCTTTTCCAGGAAAGCTCTGCTGGTTTAGGAGGAGGCCTGGCCCTTGGGTATGCAGCTGGAGAGGACACCCCTGCACCATGCTTGGAGGGATGGGCCATGGGGTGCCGAGCCTGACCTCCCTTTGAGACCATCGTTGCAATTCAGTTCTGAAGTGTCTTTCTTTAAGGACAACCCAAGGGGACTAGGAAAGATGATGAAGGGGTGACCTCCTTTCCTGGGAAGTTATCCTGGTTAGCCATGGTGGACTCTGGACTCTTCCAGGGATAGTCCAGGATAAGAAAATGCATTTCCATTTAGTCATTTCTTTCATTTTCTAGACTAAGGGCTATTTTTAAAAATCTTGATGCTCCAAAACCAGTAAGATGCTTGGCACATAGTAGATATTTGATACATTTTAAATGGATGGACAGATGGATGGAAGGATGGATGGAAAGGTGGATGGGTGGATGGATAGAAGAATGGACAAACAGATGGACAGATGGATGGATGGATGGATGGATGGATGGATGGATGGATAGGTGGATGAATGGGTGGATGAATAGATGGAAGGATGGAAAGATGGAAAGATGGATGGATGTATGGATGGAAGAATGGATGGTTGGATGGATAGATGGATGGAAAGATGGATGATGGATGGGTGGATGGAAAGATGGATGATGGATGGATGGATGGGTGGATGGGTGCTTGGAGGGGTGGATGGGTGGATGGATGGATGGATGGATGGATGGGTGGATGTCCTATATTGATTCTTATGCCTCTATGGCCCCTGAGGGGATGCTCAGGCAGAATCTTCCCCAATTTGTGATCTCACCTGTCCTTGTGATCTTCTCCCTAACACAGCCTGTCCTCCTTTGTTATGCTTTCTTTGGCATGCTCATATTTTAGCTTTGCCCCGTGCTCTTTATTTTTCTCTCTGATCCACCCTACTCCTGATATAAATCAGCCCTCTCTCATTTGTTTCACCCTAAATAGCCAGGAGGGTTTTGATTATTGCTGACTCCCAGGACCTCAAGAAGGAAGCGGCCTGAGGAGCAGGATGCTCAGGACACTTCAGAAGGAGAGCTGGGAGGAAGGAGGCCACCAGGCTCAGGTTTGGGAGCTGGCGTGTCTGCAAGTCCCTCCCCAGTGAGTCTCCACCCTACACATGGAGCCCAGTCGATCTGTGGTCCTGGAGGCCAAGCTGACGGAGTGGGAACATACAGGCTTCAGCCCGTGCTTGGGTTCCAGGCCCAGCGTTCTTTCTGGAGTAACTAGACTGAACCACAAGCTCGTCCTCCTACCTGCCCCGTAATGTTGTGGGTAATAGATTCTGAATAAGTTCAAGGAATTGTGATTGTTGTGTCTCCTTCCCCGCCCCGCCCCGTTTGTTTGTGTATTTATTTATTTATTTTTAGCTTCCACACATAAGTGAGAACATGTATTTCTCTTTCTGTGCCTGACTTATTTCACTTAATATAATTTTTTCTAAGCCTTTGCCACCCCAGGTGGTGTGGGGTCTTCCTGGCCACTCTGCAGGAGAGGAAACTCAGGCCATGAGGTTTCGTGGCTGCCCAGAAGTTGGACTGACCCCAGTGACCATGGGACTGGGGCGAGGCTGCTGTGTGTCATGTGGCTGTGGATAAACTGCAGGTCTTTATTTTAGCTGCAGCAGATGGAGCTGCCTGCTTCCCTCTTCTGGCTACTTCTCCAAGGCCTGGAGTGGTGACCACAGCTCCTGAGCCTCTGGATGTGGAGGTGGCCCTGCCCCTAGACACCCCTTCCAGCACAGTAGTTCTCTTGGGTCTTTGGGAGGATCTCCTGGGTCTTTATCTCCCCACCCAGGCTGCTTTTGAGGAGACGTCTGTGCCCAGAGCCTCCCTCGACTTGCACTTACTGCAAAGATCCATTGGGAGCAGCTGGTGCCCAGGCCCATCTTGACCTGTGAGAGAGGCACCCCTTGAGTGCCCCGTTTGCAAAATGACCAGAGGCTGTCATTGCACATCTGACTCTCATTTGGAGACCTGATCCGAGTTGTAAAGGTGGTGCCCAGAAAGGGTTTTGCCAAAGCATGTCATGAAATCTGGCCAATGGGCCTTTGGAGTCCACTAGCTGCAGTTTCATGCAGCAAACATATCGTCTCTGCTTTCAGGTGAAGCAGGTGGCAAAGGTCTTGAATGGGCAAACGGTCATTCAAGGGCATGAGTGGCATTTCTGGACTCTTCTCCCCAGTAATGGAAGGACGAGGCTGTTTGGAAGGAGTCCTGTTCTGCCACTAATGAGCCATTGGTACAAAAATTGCCCAGACTCTGCGCTGACTATTCCCCCTTCCGACCCACCTCCAATCTCACTTGCAACCCTTGATCCCCCTCTCCACTCTCTGCAGCCAACACCCTTTTAGATCTTCTGCTTCCTAAATGTGTTTTTCTCTTTAGAACTTCTATCTCTTCCAGGGTGCTGGGGGTGAGACTGGAACCCCTGCACCTGCCTTCTGAAAAGGGCCAGGGGTCGGGGGCTTTCTGAGAGCTCTGGAAGCACCCATAAGTGAACATGCATTCACCCACCTAACCTTTCTGGGGGAAACATTGAGGCCCGGGGATTGCTCAGGTTCATAGAGCCAGCTGATGGCAGAGTCAGGCCTCTGCAGGGGAGGTGCCAGCCAATTCTGCTGCCATCTGGAAGGCAGGAAGACGCGGGGGAGTGGTGGGTGTGCAAGCAGTAGCACCTGGGCAGGACGTGTGTGGTGGGGAGCACTGTGCAAAGTGGGGGGCATGGGACCTGTGTGAGAAGAGGTTCCAGCTAATCTCTCACAGGTTCAGTTGCAGAGAGTGTGTGTGCACCTGTGTGTGAGGACAGAGAGTTCTGTGGCCTATTCTAACTCAAGCAGCTTCTGGGCTCTACTGAAGTAATTTCCAGTTTGGTTCTTGTGGCTTCAAAGGTCTCTGGAACATTTGAGTGAAATTATAGCTCCTTAATTTAGCTGCCTGTCATTTATATTTTTCCAGGTGGTATCAGGTCTATAGTGAGTTTGACATTTGCAACAATGTTTTGGAAACCATAACAGATATGTTGAAATAAAAAGGAATTTAAAGTATGTTATTCCGGGAAGCATGATTGGAATTATTCCTCTGGCCACCACAGAAGGCTCTCTCTTCTTTCCACAGCCTCCATGGACAAAGCCCAGTGGTGGGTTGTAAAACTGCAGGACATTTCTGATCCTGGTAGCTTTTGTGAGTGCTCGCTGCCACCCTCATTTCGGTGACGTCTGCTTCATTTGAGCACAGCTGAGGATAGAGCATTTCTGCCTTGTTTGTCAGAACGTTATAGGACGTTAGGGTGGAAAGAACTCTCAGGGCATGCTTTGTGCACTCACCCCACTCCAGAGGGCTTGGATGGTGGGGGATGCAAACACATTCATGCCACTGATGCCTGCAGAGCTGAGACCCATCCCCAAATCTGTGTCCCTAGAGCTCCTTGCCCCATGAAGGCACATGCTAAAATACTGTGACGTTTACCTGCCAGTTTTAGGACAGCTATGAGCCCAGAGCTTGCACCTCACATTAGAAGCACCTGATGTATTGGGCTGTGCTCCCCTGGATGACTGGGTGATAATCCTTCTGTGCCCGTAGAGACGGGAGAAGTGGCAGCACGCACCTTGAACAGCAGCAGCACTCTCCAGCCCAGCCTGTGTGCTCGGCTGTCAGGTCAGTTCAGGAGCACTGCCACGTACCTGCAGCAACAGACATCTACAGGACAGTGTGACAGAAGCAGCCCTGGTGGTGGCCTGGTCCCTATGAACCCTCTCAAGGTGGCCCTGCAGAGCGGCAGGTGAAGAAGGGGAGGACATCCTGGTCACAGGTTCTCCCTGGTGGCTCCTTGGTGTCACCAGTGGAGATTTAAAAACTTCCCCACCCCCATTCTGATATTTCACTGGTCTGAGAAGGCATGAGTAGGCTTTTTGGTTTTTGGTTTTTTTAAGAAGCTTCCAGGTGTTTTCAGGATGAAGCCAGGGCTGAGAACCACTGTGCTGGGTGGAAGGACTCCTATTTCAGTCTTATCAGGAGAACTGTCAAAGAAAAATAAAATTATTCATGACACTTGCTAAAGGTGGTAAGGTCGACTTTATACCAGGGGGGCTGCTGCAACAGGGTCTTGCAGTGGGGAAGAGAGATTGGGCTCAACTCCAAGTACAGCTGGACAGTGGGAATTTATGGCCAGGAGCAGGGTTGGGCTGGGGTCAGTGGATGGAAAATTACTAAGAGGATCCACTAGGGGTGAAGGGTGTCAGATATCGAGGTGAGGGGGGGGTCTGGTTAAAACAGCTTAGCTGGATTCTTGCTAGAATTGCACAGTGCAGAGACAAGCACAGAAGCCTAGAAGCTTGGGTCTAGTTGGGCAGAGCTCAGAGGAGCCCGACTAGAGTTTAGTCAAAGAGAGTATCCCTCAGATGGTGGGAGGCATGTGGTGGGTGGGGGCTGTGCCCAGGGTGCAGGCAGAGGGCAGGGCCGACAGATGGAACAGGATGGGTTGACCTTTAGGATCAGGGTGGGGAGTGGTAGGGGCGTGAGAAGACCAGGTCTGCAATTGTGAAAGATTACTGTTACCAGGAGAGTAGGAGAGCCTGGCCCCAGGGTTCAGTATGGGACACGGGGCGTGTGAGGTTCTCCTTGGGCAATCCAAGTGGAGCTTTCCAGAAGGCAGTGAGACCCGGGTCTGCAGCCAGGGTGGAGCTAGAGGAGCCATCAGGCAGGAGTCATCAGCATTAGTGTCTCTGCAGCTCAAAGAGGGAACAATGAGTGTCATTGCCCACCCAGGGAAGCATCCTCTAGGAGCGGATGCAGGGCAGGACAGCAACCATGTGGGCAGAACAAAGGAGAGGAGCTGGCCATGGTGGCAAAGGGGGACAACACTGCATCATGGGCACCGGAAGAGCAGAGGGTGCCCATTCCTCGGTCACACACTGTTCACAAGCTAGGGTGCTGTATCTGTGGGTATTTCAGGTGGGAGGATGGATGGGCAGTCTCGTGTCAAATCCTCTGAAAAGCTCAGAACATAACAGCTATTCAAGCGTCTGTGACTACTACCTCGTTGCTTACTTGTGAGAAAGATTGTAAACACACATGCATCGAGTCTCATTTAATTCTCATGCACTTCTGTGAGATGAGTGTCACTATCTCCAGTTTACAAGTGGAGAAGTTGGAGCTCAGAGAGGGGACATGACTTCCCAAAGTCCCGCAGCCAAGTGGAAGAGACATTGGAGTCAGGCCTGTCTGGTTCCAGACTTTTCCCCTGTCCCATGTTACTTTTCTCTGGTCGGGCTTTAGGAGATACTGAAGGCACCTGAGGAACGGGGGTGAACAGATACACCTGCAGCAGGAGGGAAAGGCTTCTGCATGGTGGTGTTCGTTAGTGCATTCTTCACAGAGCTGTCCTGCAGCAGAAGAATGGGGATGTCCTCAGGATAGGGTCTCAGAAGTGGCGATGCTGGGACAGAGGCTATGGACATTCAGCTCTGTGTCTGTAAAGGTTATATAGCATCCAGTATACAAAGTGTGTGTGTGTGTGTGTATATATATATATATATACACACATAGTAGTCCAGTGGTCTTCAAACTTCAGGGTGGATTGCACGATCCTGGAGAGCTGGTTAGAACACAACTCTTGGGCCCTGCCTAGAGTTTCTGATTTGGTAGGGGCTGCTAAAATAGGTGTCTCTAACAAGTTGGTGGTGTTGATGGTCCTGGGGTCACACTTTGAAAACCACTGGTTTAATGTAACCTGCACATGTGGTGGGTGCTAGTTCCAGAAACGTGGAATGAATGCATCTGGCTTTAGAGTTCTAAACTGGGTTGGATCTCTTCTCCAGAGAAACATGGGATGTGAACCCTTTGATTCAGAGCTGGTTTTTTTTTTTTCTTTTTTTTTTTTTTTGAGTCTTCAGAGTCTGCAGAAAAATTGGCTCTATTGTCCCAGGGACTGAGTCGTGCCCCTGAAATGTCACTGTGCACGCGAAACACCTGTGGTGCTATTAGAACACGAACTCTAACTCCACAGGTCCGGGACGTGGCCTGGGTGTCTGCATTCCTAATAAGCTGCGGGGGAGCTGCTGTAGGTCTGCACAGTGCGACCACACTTTGAGTAGTGAAGCCAGGGGATCCTTAACGCATGAATTCTGTTTGAGATTTAGCCCTCTCCACCTCCTGAATAACTTAGGCATCTGAAAATCTCTATTGAGAAGCTCTATAATGTTCATGAAAGTAGGTGGGAGTAGCTGTCATATTAGTGCAGGGAGGAAAAAAATCTTCTA
Organism: Cynocephalus volans; assembly: GCF_027409185.1. Taxonomy (NCBI): domain Eukaryota; kingdom Metazoa; phylum Chordata; class Mammalia; order Dermoptera; family Cynocephalidae; genus Cynocephalus; species Cynocephalus volans. The sequence continues at coordinate 165,909,381 of NC_084461.1, read as the reverse complement.
CTCCTGTAGGTTCTCCACTGAGGCCCTTATAACAAAAAGCAGATTAGCAAAAGAACAAACAGGAGTTTGTTACCATGTGCAGCTCACGTATACAAGGGAGAAACTCAGGGATGAGCAACTCAGGTATGAGCAACTCAGAGAGGAGGCTAGAATTTGGGCTGAAATACCATCTTCCACTAAAAGGAAGGAAGGAGGGTGACCAGGAGACATGTGGCAGGCAGGGTAAGGTTGTCATGCAGAGTTAAGTCTGTGCCTTCTGCACTGATGAGCCGTCCTTACAAATGGCGATATCCATTGTTGATCCAAATTTCCCTTACAAATGGGTAACTTCTCTGTTTTCAGAGCTTCTCCTGTGTCTGCAGTTTCTCAAAATAATCAGCTCAAAATAACCTTATGCTAAAGAGGCAGATTTTGGAGTGGCATATTCTGATCTCCTACATTAGCTTAAAAAAAAAAATCCTGCAAGATAGGAGGTGTTATATTTCCCACTTTTCTGATGATAAACCTTCAAGAGGCTGAAGAACCTGCTCAGGATTCAAATACTGGCATCTTCCTATTACAACAAGCTCCAAATAACACAGCCCCTCTCATACTTAATGAGACAGGGTTTCTCAGCAGCATTTGACATTTTGGGCCAGTAATCCTCTGTCGGGGGGGGCCGTCCTGTGCGTTGCAGGAGGGTTAGCAGCATCCCTGGCCTCGCCCCCCAGAGGCCAGTTGCTCTGTTCCTCCCATTGCCCTTCACTGCCCAAGCTGTGATGACCAAAAATGTGCCCCCATTACCAAATGTCCCCTGGGGGAGCTTATCTCTGCAGTGAACCACTGCACTGGGGTGCTGGTTCAGAGCTCTGGCAGCACACAGGGTCCCCGTGGTGCTAAGACTCACCAGCACCTGGACCTGCCCAGACGCTCCAGTCAGTGCCTCTCTGAGAAAAAGGACCCTGGCATGTGCAGTTTTTAAAGTTCTCCAGGTGATGCCAAGTGCGGGGCCACACTTGAGACCCACTGGAGGAGTCTTCTCAATGGAGGAGTGAGATACTTCAACAGAAATGATCTTAGATGTCTGAGGTGCAGTGAGAGAAGAGAAGGCAGGGTAGTTATGCTGTGAAGGGTATTAAAGAAAAGCACTCAGCTCCTTGCAATATTTTTAAAAGTAGCTGTCATGCCTTAGAAATTCACTGTGAAGTGAATTTGCCATTGTTCTGTCCAATCGCGACTTTACGTTACTACTTTAGTAACCAAATTATTCTTTCTAAAAAGTGGGTGGGGGTGGTTATAAGAACTACTGACAGGTCTCCTTCAGTGACTTTCCTCTCCCCCTGTGCCCGCCCTCACCTGGATGGCTGGAGGAGACCCTGCTCCCCTCCCCACGGCCCTTCCCCCGGCTCCTCCCCCTGCCCCTCCCAAGTGACCCTCCTACTGCTCCTCCCAAGTGACCCTCCCACTGCTCCTCCCCCTGCCCCTCCCCACTGCTCCTCTCCCTGCTCCTCCCCCCTGCTCCTCCCCCTGCTCTTCCCCCTGCTCCTCCCCAGTGCTTCCCCCTCTCCTCCCCCTGCTCCTCCCCACTGCACCTCTCCCTGCTCCTCCCCACTGCTCCTCTCCCTGCTCCTCCCCACTGCTCCCCCTGCTCCTCCCCCTGCTCCTCCCCACTGCTCCCCCCTGCTCCTCCCCACTGCTCCTCTCCCTGCTCCTCCCCACTGCTCCTCTCCCTGCTCCTCCCCACCTCCTCCCAACTGCTCCTCTCCCTGCTCCTCCCCCTGCTCCTCCCCCTGCTCCTCCCCACTGCTCTTCCCATTGCCCCTCCCCACTGCTCCTCCCACTGCCCTTCCCACTGCCCCTCCCCCTCCCCTTCCCACTGCTCCTCCCCCTGCTCCTCCCACTGCCCCTCCCTACTGCTCCTCCCCTTGCTCCCTTCCCCCTGCTCCCCTCCCCCTGCTCCCCTCCCCCTGCTCCTTCTCCTGCTCCTCCCCACTGCCCCCTTCTTTCTCTTCCTCTCACCTCTTCTGTCCCTCTTCCCACCCCCCAGCTGACAGATCAACCTTCATTCACACCCTGGAGCTTTGTTTTTTTTTCAAAAGCCTTTCTTTCAGAAGACTTCAGTGGCCCCATTGCCAACACCAAACCCTGCTTCCTGAAACCTGAGGTCATTCATGGTGTAGCCCCATGTGCATGTGGCCGAGCTCAGGCCAGGCAGGCAGCTCTGAGGGGAGGGGTCCTAGTGTGGTCACATGGGGGTGGCCCCGTGTTTCCTGATGCCAAAGCGCAGCCTGACAATTAACCTGGCAATCTGGTTACTATGTGCGGAGGACAGGTGACCAAACTGGACTGGTCTGGTCACTGTCTGCCCTGATTGGGTTATCTGCATGGGTTGCTCACACCTGCCCTCGGGCTTCCCAACCCAGCCCGCTCCCTCCCCTCTGGCCATGAGAAGCTGGTGGCACCCTGTGCACATTTAGGATAGCACAGAAAGCACAGTGAAACTTCCAATTAAATCACGTCATTGCACAGCTGACTGCTGTCACGTGACGATCTGGGGACATTTTTAGAGAGCTGTCAGGCAACGTAAGAATCACAACAATACAATGATACCTTGCATTTGTTTAGTGAATCAGAACTATTGTGTTGTTTTGGGGCACATCACCTCATTTGACACCTCCAGGAGGCAGGGACATGCATAGACACCTCCAAGGGTGAAGAAATTAAGAGCATAAGCTTATGTCCTAAAAGAGCATGAGGTATTATGCTCTGAGTTTTTAAAGTGAATTCTGCTTGTTCTGTACTTGTAGCTCATGTTCTGGAGCTTTTAAACACAAAAACAGAGGGAAGCATTTCTTGAACTTTCTTACCAGTATTCTGACTCTGTAGGAAGAATGCTTTTATAAAGATATTAACCTCATATTGCAATAACTTTTCTCTGTGCCTTTTAAAGCTTCAATCATCTGTAACACACCCCAACTTAACCCAGTTAGAAAACAGGTTTATTTGCCGTTGTTATGAACTCCAGGCCTGCTCTGACTCTAGGCATGCTTCACACCCCTGGCAACTCAAGTCTGTGTTTCTTCTTCTGAAAATGGGCAAAACTCTTCAGATCAGCCCTGGAAAGAGGAAGACACTGTAGCATATACGAGGTATCTCGTGTCCTGCCGGGGACCCACAGGCCGTTGTAGATGTCAGGGCATTCTTGGCAATTGAATGAAAATCTTATCTTCAATTAAAACTCTATTAAAATATTTTTTGTCACCTGTTGAAAAGTTTGGGCATTTTATTACTAATCAGTCAAATCATTGAGTCCAAGAGGATTCACCAGAGGTCACATGAAGCCAGCAGGGACCCAACAGAGATGAGGATGCTGGGTGGGTCCCCAGGTCACACTCTGGCCACCTGGCCTGGGTTAGAGGCCAGCTCTCCTTCCACATGACCACGTCCATCAGCTCTGCCACCCTCTGTCCCCTCATGACTTCACGTGTCCCATCAATGGAGGCGATGGGACTCTGAGCAGGCCGATGGTGACTCGCCTCCTGGGGATGATTTGCTACAGTGCTGTTCATGCAGCAAATACTTCCTGACTCATAGAAGCGTCTGGAACCTTTCCAGATGGACTGTTTCTCTAAAGTTCCAAAAGCTGGTGTTATGTAAGGTTGGTTTTCAAACTCTCAGATTTGACAGGACTCACTGTGTGGTCCTAGAGTACTCAGTGAACCAGGTAAGAGGATTTGGTGACTCACGGTCACCCCCACTGGCTCTGGAGTGGAAGGCTTACCACCGAGAAGGGACGGAGACCCCAAGGATGGCACCTTCTATGTGGCAGTGAATGTTGACCTTGGACCTGCGAGGCCAGGGCAGGGTGTGAAGGCGCATCATTGGCGCTGGCCAGAGCCGAGGGCGGACATCTGCCTCCTTCTCTCTTGAATCCCAACAGCCTAAATGCCTGGGCCTCCTCAAATGTCCCACGATGCTTTTACCTTCTGAGTAGGTCCTGAGCATGATGGTGAGAAGGATGGTGAAGGCTGACCCTTCAGCCTACAGCCCAGGAAGGGGTCAGCTAGACAGAGAAGGTGGCTTCCCAGAGCCCACGTGGCCAGCCGGTGTCAACACCGGGCGCCGAGCCTGATCCAGTCCCCTCCCCACTGGTCCCTACCTCCTACCTGTTCTTGGTCCTGAACCCCACTTTTTGCCCCCACCTGCCCCTTCCTCCCTCTCTTGGGATCTGGCCCAGGATGCTCTGTAATTAAAAATTAATTTGGTAGCTATGCATGTCACTGTGAATACACTTCACCCCTAATCAGCAGCGTGGCCTGTAGCCCTCACTTTACCCTCAGGCCCTCAATTTCTCATTCATCATATTAAGAGGGTCTAATTAGCTGACCTCCAGGGACCTCTTCCATACCAAAAAAATGCTCTGCCATCCCTCAGCCCTGAGTTCACGGTGAGAGCAGAACCACCTCGCTGCCCGTGGCCACTCCTGGAGCTCCGCGAAACATGGGAGAACAGAATGCAGATGCCCACCTCTCCCTGGTGTTTCTATTCCGCACGAGAAGAGGAGACAGACCCCTCCTCTGCTGTTGGAGCGGGCACTGCACCAGCTTGTCTGCTTCCTCACACCGGTTGGGCACATTTTAACTGCATTATTTTTCCATCACATTTTTCATAATGGAGTTTTTAGATTTAAATCCAAAGTCATTGCATTAAATCCTGATGTGTAGCTGAGAGGAATTTCCTGGCATTTAGTGAAAACGGGCTTGTGTTCTGTACGAAAGATGCCATGTTGAAGGAACTGGCACAATAATTTTGTGCCTGACACAGGCCAGCGCATGATGGGATGAGTTGCTCGGCACTGTGGGGACAGTTGTGATGGCGCTTTGGTGTTACAGACAAATGGCCATGTGGCAATCGTACAGATACAGAATGTGCAGGTGTTTGGCTGGTCTGGCAAAACCCTGTGTATTTGAGCACAGCACGGGGATTGTAAACATCCCGGCCTGGCTTGTGTGCAGATGTCCTGCGTGGCTTCTGACCTGCATGGGGCAGCTGGGACCTCTTGTCCTGCAGCCATGCGTGGGTGTCATGCAGTGCAGTTACATGCATGGAACTGAACCAAATCTTGCAACCAGCCCTGGAGCACTGCTATATGTGTAGCTATACTTTTGTGCACACCTCTGTGGTCCCTGTGCAGGTTTCATGCCTGGGCATGTGTAGGGCTGGCACGAGGACACCACGTGTGTGGTGACGTGGTCTGCAGGCAGCGTCACCTCCGGGGGTCCACATGGCCAGCCCCCAGACCTTGGGTAGTGGGAACTTTCTGCGATCTTCAGCAAAGGAGATGGCAGGTGAGAGACAGCCCCTGAGACAACATGGCCAGTGTTAGGGCTGGGCTTCTAGGGAGCTGGTGGGAAGCATTAGCTAGATGGCCCCTGCGTCCCATAGACTTATAATAGCTTTTAAATATTTTATCAGTCTCTCTATCTTCCTTGCTATGGTGAGTTTTTCTCATTGATCTTTCCAAAACCAAAGAAACCGTTAGATGTTTACATTGTCGAGAAACCAAAGTTAACACTCTGCATTTGCACTTTTGGCAGGCAAAACCCTGTGGTCACCAAAGAGAACAGCTTGTATTTTCAAAGGTGCCGTCCCAGAGTACCAGATCCTTTTCCAGCACAGGAGTGTGAAGCCGTAAACAGGGCTCCCCCACCCTTTCCATCCACTCTTTACACGGTCCCACGAAGGGGAGCAATGTGACAGTAAGAATGGAAATTTGCATATCACAGATGGATTTACAAAATGATTACCAAGGTGTTCTCACTCAGCTAGCTCATTCGTGGTTCTTAAAGCCCTTTCCAATAACTCATCTGATTCTCTGAGCAGCTCTGTCAGATTGGCAGAATTCTCACACCCATTTCACAGATGGGGAAACCAGGGCCCAGAAAGGCTGTGGAGCTTACCTGAAGTCCCCCAGCTGCTGAGAGATAGAGCTGAGCCCACAGTCAGGTCATCGCCACACCTCCCACCGCTCTCAATGGTGAGCAAGGACCACGTCCTTTCCACACGCTGCTCCAGCAAATTGTGTCGGATACTCTCTAAACACCTTGGTTAGCAAGACATTGGGAGGCACAAATATGAGCTGGCTTGTCCAATTTCTGCATAATATTGCGATGGCTATTTGTCTGGATCGGATCCAGATTTCTTTCAATATTGTCTATACTTACTGATCATAAATCAGTAATCTACCATTACAGTGAAGTTCAGTTAATCCATGAGTGGACCGTCTCTACCACGTTTATTCGACCCTGCCTTATGCACTGGGATGTGTGAGAGAGTGGTGGGACCAATAAAAATGACTTCAACTCAGTGTCTGGCCTCAAGGTGATTTACAGTCACGTGGCAGAAGCCAGCACATACACGGCCGCCTGGAACCACGCAGTAAGAGCCACTGCACTGGGTTCCGACCGGGTGGGGGGGGGGGTCAGGGAAGGCTTTCCAGAACATGTTCCTATTTAAGTGGGTGCCTTGGATGATGAGTAAGGTTTTTAACAAGCAATGGAAGTGTGTGTGTGTGTGTGTACACAAAGGGCGGCAGTGGGTGGGTGGATGAGGGCATTCTGGGGAGAAGGCATGGCCTACACAGTGTGACTGTGGGAAACACTGTGCTCATTGGGGCAGAATCACAGGGTGTGCATAGAAGGGGTGGGAGTGATGGGATTGAGGCTGGAAGGCTTGGTTGATACCAAAGTGTGGAGGAAATGTTTAGTTGTGCTTCGAGCAGGAAATGACATGGCTGGGGTGTATTTTAGAAAAGCCAGCCAGGCGGAGGCCAGGTGAAAGGAGCAGAGGGGCAGACCTGGAGGGTGAGGCCAGTTTGGAGGCTGCTGTCATCTCCTGACACACGGGAGTTTAGTGTGTCATCTCAGCTGTGGTGAGAAAGGTTTTTGTGACAGTGCCTCCTTGTATAGTGAAATGTTTAGAGTGTCCACCAACCCTGAGTCCAGCCTGGCTACAGAAATGACCTTTCTGCACAGGACAATTGGAAACGCTCCCTGAAATCCAGTGAAGAGCATTCACCTACTTGCGAGGGTGGCCTTCAACTTCCTCCTGCCCCACACCCCTGAAAAATGCCAAAGTCCTTGAAGCTACCAATGTCCCATCTTCTGTGGGCTTCAGAGGCAGGTATCTTTAGTAAAGATATGAAGTGGGGCTCCTAAACCCCCAACCCCCTTCTCTGCAGGATCAGCAATGGCATTTCACAGCGATTTCTGGTCCTGCCAGTCTTACAGCTTCCCAGGTGGGCCACGCTGACGCGGGTGCCATCTTGTCCACACTTGGCACAGTTTCTACTGGAGTCGTCCTTCTCTGAAGGCTCACTGCCTCAGGGCCCTGACAGCAGCCTTCCATGTCTGGGGTGAGCTCCTCCCCTGCAAGGCCCTCACAATGTCACTCGTTCTGCTGTTTACTGGACCCTTGGCCCTGCTGTTGTTGGCCTTGGTCCCCGATCCTGGTACAAGTGCCAGGCCTGCAGAAGGAAGCTGTTCTTGCATGCAGCCAGGGCCGCTGCCTCCAGAGGTGTCACTTCTCACTTCCGGAGTCCCCCCGCTCCTCTCTGCTTATTTACACAATCATGGAGCAGCAAGAGCAATGGAAGAAGATGCAGTGTCTCAGTAACCTCTCATTTTCCAATTTTGGAGCCTCAGTGTGGTAAGAGGCTGTATCATCAGAGGAAAATGCCACTGGGAGGAAAACCGGAGAAATGTTATCACAAAAGTGGGATTGAAAATGGGATTTTGAAGATTATGCCTTGAGAACTCGCATCGCGATGCCCTGGAAGTGTGTCCTGGCTGTCAACCCTCTTGGGAACGTTTGCAGATCTTTTCAGTTTCCTCAGAGTGTACGGATTTCCTGGAGTGTGTTGAAGATAATTTCTGGTTTAGAACTTTCTAGAAAGATGACGTATTTTTGACTGTTGAATAACCTTTTTTCTTTACCCAAAGGAGCTGCCCTTAGAAATGTTTGTACTAACTTTTTTTTCTCTCTCCTCGTAAGACCATGCCTTCACGTGGAACCTCAGTCTTGTTAAATGAAAGAAATTGCCCAAGTCCAGTGAAGTCAGGGACCTGGGGTGTGGCCCCAAAGCTGAGATGGCAGCAGTGGTTAGTGGGTTGGTGGCTCTTAGCTATCTCCCCATTGAAGTAGCCCAACATAGATGAGACCTCCGGGGTAAAGCCTTCCCTGGGGCCCCAGCCGGGATTACCCAGCTCGACATCTGTGCTTCAAGGCATGGACACTGGGCGTGGACGCCATTAGTCAGCATCCAGACAGTGGACATTCAGAGCATCGCTGTGTGCTAGGCTCTATGCTCTTACATTCTGGAAACCCCAGGAGCTTGAAGACTGTTCTGTCATCCATGTGGTCAAATGTTTGCTTCTGTTTTAGCAGCTATGTAGGACTTGGTGATGCAGGGTGTTTTATACCTGTGTCTCCAGCTTGACCTTCTTCTAGAACGTGTAATTTCTCTGGGCCTGTTTTATTTTTGTAAGCTGTCTCTAATGCTTGTGGAATAAAGTGGAGGTATAAACAAACCACTGGACAAATGTTTAGAAGATACTCCCTTCGAATTCTACCCTTCAAAGGCCCTGACCTTGACCGTAGCACTTTGCAGGAGCCCAGTAAAAGTTGCTTGGATTGAACTCATTTGAAATAAAAGCAGCCAGAGGACAAATCTGTTGACTTGCAGAGTCCAGGGGCTGGGGAGTGAGGTGCTGGTGGAGAAAGAGGTCAGTGCAGCCCAGAGTGAGCAGGGCACCAGGCTGGGTCCTGTGGAGTGTGTGTTCTTTTCTGGGAGCGTGTGCCAGCCCAGGCTTCCCAGAGGTCCCTGGAGGGCAGGGGCCACATTGCTCATGTGTCTTTCCCCATGGTGGTGGCTGACCTAGAACCTGGTGCGTAAGAGGTGATCTCTGAATTTGAACCAGAAGGCTCTCTGCAAGTGAAAACTATTTTGTCTTCTTTCTACTTCATGTTCTCTCACTTTAGATTTCCATTTGAAAGTGCTCCACGTTGAACATGGAGGTGTTTTTGCAGTACTAAGTATCCGGACTGGATGTAAATGCAAAAGCTTTCTTTGAAGCATGTCCTGTTTTCTCACAGTCTTCGGGACTTTTTATTCCTGTGATTGTAGAGTACCGAAAAAGAAAAAGGAAGCAAAGAAGCAGAGCTCGTTGAGGAGCACAGGTGCGTGGAGGCCTGCTGCCCCTCTTGTGTTGATGTGGAAACCCTTGACGTTGGCCAGAATGTCAGTGTTCAAGTCAGAGAAGAGGAGAAAGAACAGGCACAACCACGCCGTCCACCCGAGTGAGCCACTGCGCACACACCGTTGAAGCAGCGCACCGCACCCCACAGGTGTGGGCACGTGAACGTTAATGTAGAACGTTTAAGTTAGTGTAGAAATCCACTTAGGAGTTTATTAAAATTTCATTCTCCATTATCCAGTTGATCGTCCACAGGGACAACTGTCATCGACTCCTGACTGGTTTCCAGTGGCCTTTTCAAACCTAAGAAGATAAACTCACTTCACGCTGTCTGAGGATCCTTCATAAAACTCCTGGCAAACGGTTGGCCCTTATCTGAACAGTTCTGGGGCAAGCCATCCCATTATCAGAGACCTCTAATTTTCTGCACAATGAAAGGACTAACTTCTGCCTTCGTGTAATCACACCTGTGATCCTGGCCTCAGCTTTGGAGCAAGACAGAGCAGATCTTCCGTCCTTTTTCAAAAGAACTTTCTCTGAGGCCATCAAAGAAAGGCTGGGGCCCCCATCGTGGGGGTCTGAGCACCCATTTCTTCTCCAAGGGTCCTTCAGGAGGCTTGAGCCCTGGGATAGCCAGCAGAGAAGTGGGGTGCCCAGAGTGATCAGGGTGTTGTGCGTGGTATCGGCTGCTCCTACCCTCTGTGCTGGGGAGACGCCGCTGGCTGCCAGCAATTCCTCCACCAGCTGCTCAGCCAGAAATAAGTTCTCAGCTGCTGAGCCCTGATCTTTCCGCTCCCCTTCCTCTCAGAAGCCGAGAGTCCAGCGGCCTGCCAGCTGGAACTGGGAGATTGGGGATTTTTTCCCATTCAGCCAGGAAAAGCAGTATGAGGTTTTGTGGTTCTTTTTTAACCTTATTATGTCAAAGGAGTTGTCTTGTTCTTAAGGGCAAAAAAATATCACCATTGCTTCTGAATTTGCTTTTAAAATAACATTAGGAATGGTAGGGCTGCATCGAACCTTTCTGTGGTTCCTGGCAGAGGCCCCTATCGAGAGCGGCAGATGCGGCTTCCACCTGAGTGGGGGAACGGAGTGTGGCTCACAAGTCTGCTGCCAGCCTTCCGATTGGTAAACTGCCTCTCTGCACAGAGGACAGGAGCAGCTGCCCAGACTGTGGAATTTTCCAAGGGCTGCAGAACTTCAAAGTCAGAGCTTGAAGTCATTCATTCCTTTATTTAGCAAATATTTATCAGCACCTGCTGTGTGCCAGGCATTGTGCTGGGGCTGCAGAGGTGAACAGAGGACAGTCCTTGTCCTCAAATGTCTCACCATCTTGGGGAAGAAATGGATGAAAGAGTAAGTGAGCAGGGTCTCCAGGGACAAGCGCTCCATAGGCATCCCCTGCAGTGCTAGAACAGGAGGGCACAGGAAATGGCAGTGGAGGTGGTCATGATAATGGTGGTGACAGTGCTGATTATTACTGCTGTCGGCAGCCCTTTCAGTGTCTCTAAAGCAGTGTGTGTGTGCACACGCATGTTGGGGTGGGGGTGGGGGGATAAACCATATTCCTGGAAATGGGGAATCTTTGAAGAACTCTAGGCAGCAGAGACAAAGTCAGATTAGCATGTTACACGATCACTCTGGAGGAACCGTGGAGGCTGGGCTGGAGTGGGGTGGGGCTGGGCAGGGACAGCGTTATGGATGAAATGATGAGAGAGCCTGGATTAACAGTGGAGAGGGCAGACGGGAGGAGACAGGCTAAGGAAGAAATCAGAGACAATGTCAGAGACAGAAGCCATAGCCGATGACCTATGCAGGTCGTGTGTGTGTGCAGAGTGGGGCATGTGTGAAGAGTGAGTGGAGCTGGAGCTGAGAACAATGTCAGGTTTTTTCCCCTGGGTAGCTGATGAGAGGAAGAATGGAATGGGGACAGGTGTGTGGGAAGAGGTATAGCAATACGACGGCCTGTGCTGACTTTGAACGTGCACCTGCTTCTGGGGGCTGCTGAGGGTAGTGACAGTATGGTTGAGAGATGTAGGTGGCCGCCAGCCTTTCAGGGAGGCCGCACTGCTGAGGTGGTGGCAGGAAGAGAAGGGTAAGGGACAGTATTGAAAAGGCAGGCTGGCTCCTCACTTGTATGGTCAATTGCTTTTCGACAAGGGTGTCAAGTCTGTTCAATGGGGAAAGGATGATGTTTTTAACAAATGGTGCTGAGATAGCCAGTCAGATATCCAGTTTTGCAAGTAGATGTCTCATTCACTGGCCACCACAAGTTAGGAACCACAGATTAAAATGTCCCGGGAATGGCTTGGGAAAGATGCTATAAAGGCACTAGTGAAGCTTCTGGAAACTTGGCACCTGAAACAAAAGAAACACCAGCCAATAGAGACAGAAAGCAGCTGCATGGATCCCAGAATCAGGGTGCCTCTCAGTGTGATGTCCCAGGAGAAGAAGAACAGCGACCAGCCAACAAGAAAGAGTCCCACTGCGCTGTGCCAGGGCAGGCACGATGCCTTACGCACCTCAGCAATCTGCATTGCACCTGTTGCAAGCTGGCACCATGGGGTCCCTGTTCGCACCAAGCTCCTGGCCAGTGGAAGGGCTCATGGGGGCTGGGTGACTTGGCTCCCAGGAAGACCGAGGCCGAGGCCATGCTGGGTGACAGAGCCTGGCCGGGAGATCCTCCCACGGGGCTTGGAAGTGCTTGCTGGGAAAAGTGGGCTTCGAGCTGGGCCTTATCACTCGGGAGGAAGGCCTCATTGGATGGCTCTGTGGGAAACAGTATTCCAGAAGAGCCCACAGAGTCCTGGCCTGTGGGCGTTCGCTGAGGCCTTACAAAGTAGAAACTGGCTGGGACACAAAACAAAGACGTGGCAATGGAGCCGACTGTCCAGGCCTGGAAGCTGGCGGCACACGGGCCGGACGTTGGTCTTCGCTCTGCACGGACCTGCCGCCTCACCTCTTTATTCCCCAGTCCTCCAATCTGGTGAATAGAGACAAAAACTGCACCTGCCACAGAGGATCATTTGAGGATTAAAGAAGATGAAATGGTCACATGCCTGCAGCTGATGAGCATTTAAAAAATGACAAACACTTAAAAATGTGGTGGGCAGGGGAGTACATAATGCACTTTAGAAGGATTTCTCATTAAAACTCATCATAACATGACAGATTCTTATTTGATGTTGGTGAAGTAAACTTCATTTACCTGAGAGAAAGGCTTTGGAGAACTGGTCCTCACGGAGGGACACCCTGTTCCCGAGAGTGCCAGGGACATGAAGTGCCGCCTACCATTCCTCCTCCACGAGTGGCGAGGCAGGGATTCTCACCCTGGGAATCTTTGGGCTCACACCCTGGAATTTCTCTCTTTCTGACAAGGAATCCTGGATGCATGTGTCTTCAGCTCTAGGACAAACGACAGTGGCACCTGCTGCCAGGAGGCAAGGACAGTGTCGTCCCCTGCCCCCTGTGTGGAGGTGCGGGACCAGATGTCCTGCCTCGGCGGGGTGGGTTGGAGTGAACAGGTGGCCTTGCTGTGGGGCTGGGCGTGTGGTCCCCGCGATAGGCCGTCCCAGGGCAGGGCTGTCCTCCTCCACCTGTGATCTGCCTTCAGCAGCTGTTTCTGACAGGTGCTTGGCTCTCTGGCTCTCCGCAGCAGATGGAGACCAAAATGGGTGTGTTGGCAGGTTGCACCTCAGAACCGCCTTCCCTGTGCACACAAGGATGTGTACACATGCACACATCTGAGTGCTCGACTCTGTTCTAAAGGCATCCGCCTGGATTTCAGGTGCAGCCAGAACAAGTCATGTGTCCCTCTGGACCACCCACCTCAGCCTGGGACCCTTCAGTATTGGGTGACGAGATTGTGGACCTGGCACATCCTTGTTGCCAGGCAGTCCTCTCCCTTGTTGTTCTGCAGACGTATGTCTCCTTGCTGGTGTGTCTGACAAGGAGCGTGGCTTTAGCCCTGGCTCCCCATGGACAGCTTTGGGCTTTGCCTAGATGAAGCCCATGAAGGCCAAGCTGTGGCCGGCCATAGTCGCAGCCTGCAGAGCAGTGGGGACGGACTGCCCTCCGCGCCCTCCGTGCCCTCCCATCTGCTTCCTGGAGTGTGGGCTTGCATACGTGGGACAGAAGAGACTCACGGGATCTACTCCACTGTTGACAGAGCCACGTGCACTGGGAGTCTGGTCTCCTCATAAGATAGCATCTGTGCCCCTGTGCCAGAGGGAACAGAATCACACAGCTCAGCAAGCGAGCAAGCCCTTCCCAGCAGACTCATGGCTCTGCAGACCCTGCACCTGAGCAGAGCGGCCGCTGGCTGACCCCACCCCAGGGTCTCAGCATTGCCCCAGCTGCCATCCAGCCCTGTGGTAGTCCCGCCTGCCATGTTTGGGCTGCTCATTGCAGACAACTAGCCGGCCAAGGCAGCCAGATGAGGGGACATCTGGCTCAAGACCATCGCCAAGTCACTGCTGTTCCATAGCTGGCAGGAAGGGGAAGAGCTCTTTGTGCCAGATTCTTAAAGAGAGAGAGAGAGAGAGAGAATAGAAATGCATGCTCCAAGCCTCACTTTATTTTTTTTCTTTTTTACCCTGACCTCAGCTGTCACTTTCCTTTTTCTGGAATTTGGACACCTAAGAAGCCTGTATCTGTAACTATTTCATAGCAGACTTTACTGGAATAAATGTTGTGAACAGGAGCAGAGTGGTTAGGTACGGAGGTGAACTCCAAGGAAAGATGAGCACACACACATACATGCACACGCATGCACACACACACGCACGCACACTTAGACATGCATGCATGCGCACACACACACATACACACACACACGATGGATCACAAAGGACAGAGAGGAGCTATCCATTGAGTGTCCTCTGGGGCAAGGCTCTCTGCAGGGACTGCATTTTAGTGAACTGAGTAGGATCACAGTAAGACAATTGGAATGAAGAGCTGTGTTTCCTGCTCTTTCCAGGTACAGGGGAGAAATGCTAATGACTTTCTCTGTGTCTGATTCTTTGTGGAGTGATAGATGCAGCCTGGTGCCTGTGGGTTGGGATGGAACTAGAAACAAGCCTCTTCCACTTGTGTGGGGTGGGGCAGATAAGGGGTGCTTGTGATCTCAGCCAGAGGCTCTGAGAGGAAGTCTAACATGGCAGGCAGAAAATGGTCTCGAACAGCCATGGCAATTTGTTAGCTGTGTGACCTTGGGCAAGTTACTGAACCTCTCTGAGCCTCTGTTATTCATCTGGAAAATGAGAATAATAGACTCTTGAGGAGTATTTTGTGAACTTTCAACCAACACTCCTACAAGATAATATTGTCATTTGCATTCTAGAGAAGAGGAAATTCAAATCCAGAAAGGGTAAATACTTGGCCAAGGTCATGCAGGTGAGTGGGGTATCCTAACAGGTAGTTAAAGCACAGGAAGAGGAGAGACAGTGGGGAGGACACTCAAGAGTGGGCAGGCTAGTAGTTCAATTGGGCATGGCAGCTGAGGGCAGCCATGGGGCAGCAGAGCCCAGGCCATGTTGGAGTTATCTCCCCAGTGTGGGCCACTCTGCATGGCTCACTCTTCCCTCTTTGTGTAAGTGAGGCCGAGAGCCTGCATTCAAACACAGGAAGGTGGCATTTTTCATGTCCGAGCCACTTCTGCCCCGCTATGTGCTTGTTCCTTTGATTTTTCTGAAGGGCACAGGGGTTTTCCTTATCTCTGAAAAATCGTGTTGTTTAGGCCTACTCTCCCGGCCAACTGAGAACTCCTTGAAATGTATGCAGCTTATAGAACCAAGACAAGGCTCATGTTGGTATGGCTCGAGCCTCTTGTCGGCATTTGTCTTTGTGCCATTGTGAACGTGATAAGCAAGAGTTATGTGTTTCACAGTGTAGCGGTTCCAGGCCCTCACAATCAGCCTTTGATCTGTCCCCTTTGTCCAGGATCAGGTTGAGGGACAGATGTTAGGGTCATGACTTGAGCCAGCAAAACCAGTCGAGCGTTACAGCCACAGTCCAGGTAGAGGCTGGCGATGGCTAAACCTTGAAAGTGGCGGGAGCAGGGTTGGATTCGTGAACTACTCAGATGAACTGTTTAGATTTGCTCCATGATTATGGTTGGCCATGGGGAGAGTTGAGAATAGCTGTGACATAGCTTGGGGCTTGGTGGCTGAGGATGACCAAGAGAGGAAACGGGAAGAGGAGTGGCCTTGGGAGAGGCATGATGACAGCTCCAGGTTCGGATGTGCTGGGTTGGGAGTTCTGGGGTGGGGTGGGGAGTGGCAGGATCCGGTAGGCAAGCAACGAGAAGGGCCTGGATCCCAGGGATGGTGGCATACAGGATAGTTTCTGTTTTTATTGAAATACTTATTCATTAAATTTTTATCTTAATGCCTATTCTGTACCCTGTGGTCATTGCATTCTGAGGCCTGATCAGGTATCCATTCTGAGAGTCTCGTCAGGGATGACTTCAATCTTTAAGCTCCCCTGGCAAGGCACAGGCTGTTTGAGTGGACTAAGAGGATTGCAAAGAAGAACAGTAGATGTAAACGTCTCAGATTTTCAGTAAAAACATGGACAAGCTGACAAGCCTCTACACCAAATTCTGATTTTGTTTCAAGGGTAACTGAGAGGTCAGAAGTGTAGCAGAGAAACTGGCTCCATAAACAGAGAGCCAGCCCCTGACGGGAACAGCTGGGCAGGCACAGCCACGTGTCTGGGAGGAGACGTACAAGAATCAAGCTTCTCGGGATCATTCGCTAGGACCACTCTCATCTCACACCTTTATGGTGGTGTTTAAAGAGGAGAGTGTAATAAAGACACCCGAGCTGTTAAATGACACCCATAGACTGGAAGGAGGTGACGGGAGGAAGGCACACTGTTGCACACTGGCCGTGCTGGGGCTGGTTCAGAGCACGGCCCACGGAGGTGCTGCCTGGGCTCCAGTCCTGCCTGCACCCATCTTGGGGCGGAGTGTCCTCCCTACCGAATTGGGCTGAGAACACTGCTTTCCTAGAGGGGTGGAGGGGACATGTGCGACACTGTATGGAAAGCCTGCGGGGCTGCGACTGCCTGTGATGCTCGAGCAGCACCCCCAGCGCAGGTGTCCTGCTCCGTGTCTCCAGGGACACAGCGTTTTCACTGGGGCCTCTGTCACTGTTGATCAAGATGTCTGCTCCCAGAGCGAGGCCATGGGAAGAAGACGATCCTTTGCAGCCTGAGTCCAGGTCCCTTCCCACCGGTTGCTGTGTGGTGCGTAACCCTGGCACACACGTACAGAGGGAGCTCTTGGCTAACCGCCACCAACACTCCACTGTGGGAAGCCTGGATGACAGGCTCTGTCTCCAAAGTGACAGGTGAAAAATCAAGTCACTCATTTGGGCGTGCCGGGGAAAAACGGGAATGGGCAGAAAAGGCTTCGGTTAGTCAGGGTCTTGATTTTCTCACTGTCCTTGGGCATTATTTCTACCACGGTGTGACATTCCAAGGGCTCAGGAAGACCATAATGTTGCAAAAATAACCAACACAGTAATTCAGTGCTGCTGACATTGAGTCCACAGAATATGTTATTTCAAATGTTCAATTTCGTCTATTCCTCAAAACAGCGCAGAACGGTTGGGCTCTAATTTCCATTTTGCAGAAGAGAAGGCCATGCCTCAAGGTCAGATGCTCAGGCTCACGTGGTCTGATAGAGCCAGGACCCCTCTTATTACCAACTGTACACACGTGGTCTACTTGAGAATTCTTGGACACATTGCAAGTAGATTTTGATACTTAGAGGTACAAAGTACTACCTTCAGTAGATAGTGCCATTGTCGAACTCCGGTTCACATGGATTTTTACTGTCTTAACTGGAAAGCACAGCAATTATATGCAAACTGAAATTGTATCATCGGCTTCTGTTCCTGCTGTCTTCTCTTGAGGCAGTTCCACTTCTTCCACGGGCTCTGAGCCTTGAAGCAAATGGAAATTATGCTTTGGCAGAGAACACCCACGGCCTATTTTGGATTTTTTTTTTTTAATTTTTCCTTTCTTTCCTCCCACCCTCCTTCTCTCCCTTCCTCTCTTCTTTAAAAAGGTCCTGACTGTCCTTCGTTGCTAAGAGGCTTAAACAGCCTGATGGAGGCCCCTCCATTTTGTCTCCATGCAGGTTTCACTTTTTCTCTGTCACTGTATTGGCAATTAGGAGAAGCAAATGTCCTCGGAGGTGCCTGCTCAGAAGCTGAGATGCTGTCCTCTGAAACTACTAGAAAGCCCCCCTTGCTTATCACCAGCAGCTTCTGAATGCCCCGTGACAGTGTCACAGGGAAACGGCCTTTGTGGGCATCCTTCGTTTGCTTGCGCCACGTCCCTTCTAAGCTTTAGAGGAAACCAACAAAACCTTCTTTTCTTTCTTTATTTAGCATCATCCTGTATTCTTAGCCATGCAAGGCTGGAATCTGCACCCTAGCAGCAAACTATGTCTTTAGTGCATTTTCTGTTGTAGCTCATATTTTGTTTCATAGTTCTATTTTTAGTTTCCTTTGATAATCATAAAAAAAAATCGTTTAATTCTTAGCCCTTGCCAATATAATGTGAGGTTACACATACTGCAGCCCAGGGGAGGGTTTCTGCTCGCAGGCTGGCTGGCCTGTTTGCAGTTGACAGATGTAACCTGCCCTAGGGCAGAAAAAGTCTCAAGGGAGGTTTTAATTTCTTAATATTGAAATGAGCACAACTTTTATTGTCTTCATCAGTGTATTAAAAAACAATGAAGTTGCAAGTCTCATTTTTTCAACTCGGTGTAAGAGGATTTTAAGAAATTGCAGCTGCTTTTTAACCTACTGTGGCAAATTAATTTTCTCTATGTTCAGGAAGATTCTGCAGATAGACGGTCATATTGCAGTGAAGTAAAACATTTTTCAGGGCTGTTCTGTAGGCACCACCCCTCGTCAGGGAAAGGTTGCGTGCTATGCACAGAGTGGTTTTACTTTCTCTCTGAACATGGTTTTCATCACATTCCATTAGCCCTGGGTATGGGAGTACCCATTTGAAATTGCCACAGAAATCTACTCCAAACTGCTTTCATTTATTACCTGACTCAGGTCCGGCTGCCCACCCCCTTGAGAAGGAAAGAAAAATACTCAGAAGCCAAATGGTTGGTGTTAGAAAAGCAGATGTATCCAGCTGAAGGAGATGCTAGGCTACCCCATCCCAAAGATTTACATTTACTGAGGGGTTTTTCAAGGAAGGGTTGAGGGAATGGAATGTGGGAGGTGAAAAGCAGGAGAGCAGGAGATGTGAGCTACGAGGGGTCTATTTCTATGGGTCAGGTACTAGGTCTCGCCAAGGCCTCATCTGGTTTCTGTTCTCATCTTCGCTGTTATCTCAGGACCCTGCAAGATTTTGATTTGCTCTGGTGGACTTGGCTAGTGCCCAAGGTCAGCTTCAGTCATTTGGCCTTGATCATTTCTCAATACTCTACAAGTCTCAAAGAAAGAACTGTTAGCTTTGCAAAGTACTAATTAGCTTCTCAGCTGTTTTCCTAATACTTAGCGAGTGAGATAAGAAAGACAGGGGATGGGAAGAAAGAGTGGAGAGGAAAAAACTGTCCTTTTTAAAATCCCCCCCCCCACTGCAGCCCAGGCAGCTTCAGGTCCCAACATGGCTTCAGTCCTGCTTACTCCAAAAGAAAGAAAGAAAAGAAAGAAAAAGAAAAAAATGACAGGACAGACAGAAAGACACACAGAAACAACACTTTCAGAATGTATGATACTTTAGGCAAGTGTTGTGTCAAGGAATATTTTCGACTGTTAATAGAGAAAGGATTTACAAATCATAATGAGTGGCCTTTATAAAGTCATGATCAAGATGTTTCAATTGTTTATCTGAACAAATAATTTTCTACTCAAAAAGCTGATGTATCACATACAGTCATTCTTAGGTATTTCTTAATCCAAATTCAAACCACATTTCTTAACACTGATATTTCCTCAATTGTAGGGGTCACATGCCACTCAATTCTTGTTCTCCAGTACTTTGTGCACAGTCTGAATGAGGACTTGGTAGACGTTTCTTGAACTAAATTGAAGAAGCAAGTTGCTTAAGGAGCTGTGTGTGTGTGTGCGTGTGCATGCGTGTGCATGGATATGCAAGGGCACTTCAGAAAGCTCGTGGGAAAATAGAATTAAAAGATAATATGGAAGAAAAAAAAACAAAACAGGGAAAAAATAATTTTGAAAAAAGAAAAAAGTAAACAAAAAAGATAATACAAATCTTTCCATGAACTTTTTGAACTACGCTCGTATATTTTGTATTATAAAATATTTTATATCATAAAATACAAACCATTATGTTACAGGCATAGAGCCAAGGTGCTCAGTGGGAGCGTGCCAGAGTCCTGAGGGCAGGAGTTATGCATCTGAAATCAAAACGTAACTTTGGAACGTATAGAGAACTCTCAAAATTTAACAATAGAAACAGACCAACCAATTAGAAAATGGACAAAAGATTTGAACAGACACTCCACCAAAGAAGATATACAGAAAGAAAGAAGGCCAATAAGGACATTAAAAGGTGCCCAACATCATTAGTCATCAGGGAAATGCAAACTAGAACCACGCTGAGACCCCACCATCCGCCAGTCAGAGTGACTGAATTGAAAGCGGTGGCCCTGCACATGCTGGCAGCGCTGTGGGGCAGGACGCTCGGGGCTGCTGGGAATGCAAATGGACGGCCAGTCTGGAAAACTGTTTGGAGATTTCTCATCAAGGTGAATATACATTACCTGACATGACCCGGCAAGCCACTCCTGGATTTTCACCTAAGAGAAATAAGACCTGTGTTCACACAAAAGCCTATTTCCAGATGCTCACAGCAGCTTTATTTTAGTAACTCAAAACTGGAAAGAACGTGAACATCCTTCGGCCAGGAAGAGGAAGGTCCAGCTGAGGGGCATGCAGCCCCCTTTCACCTGCAGCTCACCTTGAGTCCGGGCAGGTAGGAGGAGGAGATGAGGCTGTAGCAGATGAAGGTGTGTCTGCTCCAACACACACTGGGCCCCTCGGCCAAGGCGGGAAGACGCGCTGCTCTGAGGTGCTTACGAGCTCCGTGCCCAATCACGAGCTGATTATTTGCTAGCCAAGCAGAGACTCCAGTCCTGAGATGGGAAAGCTTTACAGAATCACCCAAGAAAGTCACTTAGCCAGTGACAACCACCACAGCAGCAGCACACTGTGGGGGACGGCAATCTGACTTCCAGAGGTACCCATTATATTTTTTGAAATGCCCAGTTTTCCAGAAAAAATTATGAGACAAAGAAACATGAAAGTATGACTTACCAGACAAAGACTTTAAATCGGCTTTTATAAATATGCTCAAAGAACTAAAGGGAAATAGAACAATGTCTCACCAAATAAAGAACATCGGTAAGGAGACAGAAATTATAAACAAAGAATGAGATAGAAATTCTGGAAATGAATAGAAATTCAAAGGTACGATAATGTAAATGAAAAATTCCCTAGAAAGGCTGAGCTGGCAGAAGAAACAGTGGGCGACCTGAAGACGCATCAGTTGAGATCATCCAAAGTGAGGAGAGAAGTCAAAAGAATGCAAAACGGGGGCCGAGCCCAGCTCCTGCAGCAGCGCTGGCACCCATGGTAACACTACTGCGTGGTCTCAAGTGGCCGGAAGAGAAAAGCTCAAAAGTTCTCATCACAAAGAAGCGATACACTTTTGCAGTGACGGGTATGCTCACTCCCCTGATTTGATCGTTACTCATTGTGTGCATGTATTAAGTGTAACTCTGTACCAAAAACTATGTGCGATCAATAGGTGTCCATAAAAAAATAAATTTTAAAAATGGTGATGGTTGTACCACTCTGAAAATATGCTATAAACCATTAAATTGGAAACATTAAAAGGGTAAATTTCATGGTATGTGAACTCTATCTTAATAAAATGTTCATCTGAAAAAAAGGAACACAGTTTAGAGAAGGCTCTGGAAGACAACACTCAAAGAGAACATATTTAGCAGGAGTCCTCCTGGTTTAACCTTCTCATCTTAACGTTGAAGAAACTGAGGCCCAGATGAGTGAAACAAACTGCCCTGTGCTTATATCACAACAGACACACATTCCTTTAGCTGTTCTACTGTTATGGTGGCCGACCATCCCTCTTTGCCTGAGACATTCCTGGTGTTAGCACCCTAAGTCCTGCTTCCCAAGAAACTCCTAGCCCTAGGCAAACCAGGACAGTTAAACAGTCTGTCTGCAGTTCAAACTGGGATCAGTCTTCTTTTGAGAGGCTCTGAATTTGCCGAGATTCACATATAAATGAGAAATGGTGGTATTCAGAAAAGTGCCTTCACCTCACTGAATTCAGTGTTCTAAATTTAAGTCACTGGCATTTTGCTTTAAGTTTTTTTTCTATTCAACCTTTTGGAATGAAGGATCTTTCCTTTTAATGAAACCTGTATTTCATCCTCAAGGTGAAACCCAGTGTCCTTGGCTTTCTCTGAAAAGTGAAAAGTGATTTCCTTTGTGTAGTAAATGCTAAGAATATAACAAAAACAGAGGTTGTAGTTAATTGATTGCAGATATGAAAGAGGAGATTATAACCTTTCAGAGATATGCAGGGGGAGAGGGAGACAGGGAGAGATCTGTTTCTCCTGAAAAGGAAAGCCAGGAAAGGAAAACACATGTAGGAAATGTCGTTTAAATTCCTTTTCAAAACCAGGAAACCGTAAAGGAAAGATCAGAGTAAGAGAGACCAGCAGCAGTCCTTGAATGTGTGACGATGTAAACCATCTAATGGGTGGAGGGTGCACTGTGGACACCTGAGCAAATGGGTGGTGGCACATTTCAGCCAAAGACCCTGAGCTCTGTCCTCTCAGCACAGCCCTCTCCCTGTAGGCTGGGGCTGCAGCCAGCCCTGCCCGGCACCGTGGGGTGCCACCTCTCAACACAAGCAGCAAAGAAGAAGGAAGGACCCAATTTCTCTTGCACCCAAGACGTGGTGCCTGGAATGTGTGGAGCATGGAAAGTAAAGAGTAAAAATGAATTACAGATGCTCCTCAGACTTACGAGGGTTACATCTTGATAAATCCCTCGTAAGCTGAAAATATCCTAAGTCGAAAATGCATCTAACACACCTCAGCTACGAACATCACGGCTTAGCCTAGCTCGCTGGAACCGTGCTCAGGACACTTGCATTCGCCAAGAGTTGGACAACACCATCTAACACAAAGCCTATTTTGCAAGAAAGCGTTGTGTGTCTCATGTAATTTATTGAGTACTGTACTGAAAGTGAAAGGCAGAATGCGTATGTGGCCATTGTAAAGCCAAACCATCCCATGTCGGGGACCGTCTCTAACGGGAAAACAGACGAGGGCCGCCCCCTTCCCTGGTCCCCACCTCGGCTCCGTCAGCCGTACAGACCTCGCTGCAGGCAAGCGGGTGGGCCTCGGCGGCTCCTGCTCCTCCGTGACCCTGCGATTACAGGGTGGGGAGGACCGAGAGTGTGTGGCTGCATCTCCTTAAATGGAGCACACAGAAGTGGACCATAACCTTGATGCCTCCTTTCATCTCCTGCTGTTCAGTTCCAGAATCCCTATGTGCCAGGTCCCCATCGCCCTGGCCCAGCCTGCCTTCCCAGCTGATCCTCGATTTCACCGCCGCTTTCCCTGCCCTCCAGACCTGTCAGCGCTCCTCAACTATGCCTTATCACGGACCGCCTGTCCCCATGGCTCCATCACGGTGTCCCCTGCATGGGACAGGCCTTTCACGCCCTCACGACCAGCCGCCGTACGCTCCCAGCTCAGCGTCCACCTGCTCTTTCCTCCCTCTGTGCACCTTCAGTGTTCTCGCACGTCCCCTCTGCCTTGCCCGGGGTACTCGTGACCGTGGAGGCCCTGTCTCCTCCAGTGGCATTCTGGCCTCCTAATGACACAGGTCCTCCTCATTCCCCAGCATGTGGGTGGGGGTGTGGTCCCCACAGGGGCTCGACCAGTCATCCTTGAGTTGAATTTTGGGGCCCTGTTCCATCAAACTCTCGAGACCACAGGCACTCCCGTTTTGCCACATTTCAGCTGTGACTCTGCCCTCTTGGGCTGTCACATCCTCGTCACCCAGCCTGACTGCTTCCTAAACCATAACCTCCATGAATATAGGGAAGACTTTCTTCCTGAGTCCTGCTCCCCAGCGCCCAGCATGGTGCCTGCTCCGGGCACTGGTGGGCACTGGTGTCTTTGCATGTGTGCTCTGCTGAGAGCTCCGTGAGGTCAGGACTGTCCTGCTCGTTCCTGTGCTCCCAATGCCTAGCACGGTCCTCAGTGCATGTCCAATGCACCGTAATGATTGGCGGGATCAGTTCATCGAGTGAAGTGGGGAGTTGGGAACATACTGGCGGAGCGGTCCTGCCCGACTCCCACGGCAGCACTCGCCCGTCTCCACACCTTCCAGCAGCACACCCCGCACGGGGAGGACCAGGGGGACAGAACGGAGGAAACAGAACATTCTGTGTGGGGGCCCTGCTCCCAGCTTGTCATTGTTCTTACACTGGGACCCAGGGGTGATGGCTCACTAGCTGCACCTTGCAGGTCACCGTGGGAGCAGGAGGAGAGTGGCTGAGCTCATGCCAGCTCCTGCCCAGAAACGAGTGTCTCGTCCATGTGCAGCTTGCCAGCCGCAGCAAATCGCACGGGCAGCCTGACTTCAAGAGGGGGGTCTACCATGCTGTCCGTGAGAGCAGAGTGTCTCAGGGTGACATGCACAGGATTGCCTGGGGGTCATTTTAAAACGCAGATGCCACATTTCTAATGAGCCACTGTCCCTGACCCACACTCTGAGGAGCGAGTGTAGAGCTTTGGAGCCTCATGGGCCGAGGGAGCAAATGGACTCTCCCTCCTCCCCCTTCCCTGCAGGGACAAACCGGGCTTGCAGCTCCGTCATTCTATATCGCAAGCCAGGAGAGAGACCCTTGCTGGGCAGGGGATTCTGTGATTCGCCTCGGGGGTGCAGGGACACAGTAAGAGACCACGAGAGCCATTAACTGTCTGACAAAACTTCAGAGTCTGGGGAAGGACAGGACACAAGATTGCTCACCTGTTCCTGGAAGACAGGTCACTCTGTCTAGAGGCCACCATTTGCATAAGCAGCTCTTTTAAATGGACCAATTAGACCTAATTGTGTCACCTCCTTTTCTACTTTCCTCCCAGTCAGTCCACAGGACTGGGAAGGGTCAGTGAGCTCCAACTGGGCCTTGTGAAGGTGTCAGCCCCCGTGAATACCACCTTTGTTATGTTGCGTTGTGCTGGAGGAGCTTTTGCTTGCCTAAGTCTGTGCTCCTTGCCTGAGCCAGCAGTAATTGGCCGACACACAGGGGGCAATCCCACTGTTCCACAGCCTGGAGCTCCTGGTGGTCTGGGGTCCCCTCTGGTGCTGAAGACAAGCACCTCGTCCCCCTCCTGTGGCAGAACCACTGTGGGCAGGGGTCGGCGCTCCCCGCTGTGCCACACAGAACCAGAGACGCGTGAGCCTCTGCTCGGCTTGGAATAGATGTTTTTTCTTTCTAGTGGTCTGTTTAAAAGCCATGCCAGTCCCTTTACATTGTTTCCCAGAAGTTTTGATTGATGGTGGTGATCCGGTCAGCCATAAGCAGCCTGTGTACCGAAACTGCTGACTTTAGCATTGGCATTGACCGAGCTTATTACGCCTGCATGGGGCATGTGTGTGCCTGTGTGTGTGTGTGCAGGATGGAATTCGATGGAATTGGATCTGGAGGGAACTGGAGTGGTCTCAGTTCAGAAGGGGAAGAAGGTCAGAACCACTGAGGGGATGTGCCTGGTAGGAGCTCCTGCTGCCACTAGAGGGCAGAGCGAGGAACGGATCCGTGCCTGTGTCCTGCAGACCCGCCGGCTCCCAGACAACAGGTTCACGCTGAGCGCTTGGAAAGTCAAACCCCAATCTCCTATGGGCTCCATGACATAAATCAGATTTCTGTCCTAGGAAACTCATTTCATACCATTAGAATATATTTTTAAAGTGATCATAAAATGAAATACACACATATATTTTATAAGTAATTACATAAAAACCCAACACTTGATAAGGCTAAATTCTTTTGGTGGGTGGAGGAGATGAGGTTTGCTTGCATCAGACATAATGAGACTTCCAAAGATAGGAGTCCGACGAGGTTTGGACGGCAGGTACCTCTCTCTTTCGTGGTGACTTTCCCTTTAGCAAGCACAGCCATTTCTCCTTGCCTCAGGGGCCTTCAAACTGTGATCAGAATTAGGGTCATCTGTCGCGAGAATGTTCCGTGCTGATTGGATGTGCCTGACGGTTTCCAGACCCTGCGAGTGGAGACTGCTGGGAAATGGGCAGCTGCATGATGACTTTGGAGTTGGCGGCTCTGCCTGAATCCAGGCTCTGTATCCAGAGCTGTGGTCATTCCAGGGGGTCAGAGAGTTCTTTGAAATTAGAAGCAGGTATTTGATTGTGGATTTATATGGGAAGAATGTCCACAATGTTCATTGGACTCTCAAGGGAATCCATGACCTCCCAAGATGTTCAGAACATCTTGGGTTCGTGTCGACCTTGAGCATGTCTCCCATGCTGCAGGACAGAACAGATGCACTCCCTGGGGGCTTACTTACCATAAAGGCCCAAATTCCAGGGACAGCACGTATGTGGGAAGGAGTGTGGAATCCATGGAATCCAGAGGCAGACAGACCTGGATTCTTGGTCCAGAACCCCCAGTAACTCTCTGGGCACGTGGATTTGGGCAGGGGTCTTAATTGCTTTGAGTTCCCTTGTGGATAAAGTCAGAACGATGATCCCCCACGCCTGCAGGATTGCTAGCATGGTGAAATGAGAAAATGAATGAAAGAGCCCCCCACTAATTGTTTCTGCTACCTGGGAGGGGCCCTGCAAACTCCTCTGGCATTCCCTAGAACATCCATGCTAAGCTGGCACTCTGCTTTCCTGGTGTCTCTGTGTGTTTTCTGTCATCTCTTGGAATCAGGTGATACTTGGGAAGTCTGTGGGATTCAGTACTTGGAGGACGCATATCCCTCTGAGTGTCTGGGAGGCAGTGGCTCAGTTGCTCTTGGGTGACCTGGGATGAGCTCTGTGCTAAGCTTTCCTTCATCTTTATCATGTTTGTGTCATGGAGTCATGAAGGTGTGGGATCGGCTGAGGTGGGGCAAGAGAAGGAACATCTGAATCGCATATTTGGAGCGAGTCTTCACGTTCCTTCCTCCTGCAGCTCTTCAGAGGAGCGCAGCTCGTAACAGCAGGTGCTGAGCAAACACGCAGGAGGAGTCTGGGTGTCTGTTGTGGGGTGTGCTTGTCATGTCTCAAGATGTAGTATTCGACAGCCAAGGAGACAATGAGAAGCAACCCACCTGTCCATTTGCGGTGAATGTATGAACGGAATGTGGAATATACATCCAGTGGAACACCACGCAGCCTTAGAAAGAGATGACATGCTGACACATGCCACAGCATGGATGCACCTGAGGACATGATGCTGAATGAGATAAGCCAGTCACAGAAGGACAAATCCCGTGTGATTCCACTTATGTGAAGACCCTAGAGTCGTCCTATTCATAGAGACAGAGAATAGGTCGCCAGGGGCTGGCGGCGGGGGAGGGAGTTATCACTTAACGAGCACAGAGCTTCAGTTTAGGGTGACGAGGAACTTCCAGAGACGGGTGGTGGCAATGGTCGCACAGCAACGAGTAGGTGTCCTTAACACCACTGAACTGTACACCGAAGATGGTGAAGATGGTAAATTTTACATCACAGGTACTTAAGCACGATTTTAAAAACCACCAAAACCCAGTGAGCTGAGCAGAGAAGAGCAAAGCACGTGTTTTGAGCTCCGGGAATACGAGCAGGTGGGGCGAGAGCCACTTCACACATAGAATGGTCGCGTCTGGAACTCTTGGGGTGTTTTAGATAATGAACGGTCCTGTCCGGGGGAAGGCAGCAAGCACCCTCCGCTGGCCACTGGGGGGACAGGTGACTCGGATGGGTGTTTGCCCTGCTGCTTGCGGGCGAGCAGCTGGACCCTGGGCTTTGTTGTCCCAGCTGAGAAAGAGGAAGGACAGCGCCCACATGCCATCCGCCAGGAGGCTCAGATGGAAGGCGCGCCTGCCAGCCCTTTGGAAACACCGTGGTTCGGGACAGACACAGGGCCTGGGCTCTGCACCAGCCCCTGGGTAGGACACTTTTCTCACCTTGAGCAGACGCCCCACCGTCCTCCAGGCCGTGCATTACCAGGGTGGCATGACCGTGCGTCACCTCCACGCAATGTGCCGAGTGCTCCAGGGCACTTGGAGAATCGGGGAGAGGCTCCCCCGTGCTGGCAGCAGCTATGGGGCAGGGCGCTGGTGCGCTTGCTGACTTTCTTAAGGGAAGGCTTCCCACGACAGCGCCTGAGGGATGAGTGAGGCCTGTTATGTCCCTGCCCAGGAGCCTCTGTAGGAAGTGACCCAGCCACTTCCTTGGGTGTATGCAGTATTCCAGGAGGGGCCGGGGCTGGGGACACCTCCGGGGTCCTGAGACAGATGAGGACTTGGGGGGCATGAGCTCTACCTCAGCTGACTGCCCAGAGAGCTGCTGCCTGGCTGTGCAAGGGGAGATCCATGGGGCCTACGGAAAGAGGGTGCACTTTCTGTGCCTTGTCTCGGTCCTCGTCATAGCACAAGGAGCTAGGCACTGTACCCATCTCACAGACAGAAAATCTGCTTCCAAGAAGAGAATAGGAAGGGAAGGAAGGCATAGGAGGCTGCCTGGGCCGTCTAAAAAAAGGGCGAGGTGAGAGACTGTGAGAAATGCATGACTCGATTCCATTAGATGGACATTTCCTGAATCAGGTGTCGCTCAGGGTGGGTTATCTTAGTTAGACACTGTCATATCCCTCTAAAAAATCAGCAAGACAAAAAAAAAAAATGACACGAATAAGAAGCTCTTGAAGTCATTGTTTTGGAGCCAATAAGGGGATGAGATAGGAAAATAGGGCAGGGGGAGGTGGACCCGGGTCCTGACAGAGGAACATAGCTGAGGAGTGCTGTGCAGGGCTGGCCTTCGGCTTGTGTCTGCAGCCTGCAGAGGGGAGCTGGGTGGGGACGGCCCCGGGACAGGGGGTGGGCCCTGAGCTTTGACCAGCTGGAGGGCCTCTTTCCTGGCAGCTTCACAGAGGGGCTTCTGAGCCCACCTGGGCAGTTACTTTAACCAGGCGAGTCCTGCACATCAGAACTCGGTCCCATACAAAAGGTGGCTCTGTAGGTCCTGCAGGATGAGGACAAAGTCTCCAGGGGTGGTGACAGCTGGGTGCTGGAGGCTACACCTGGGAGCCTGGGGTCCCTCAGGGGTCCATCCCGAGAGGCTGCAGCCAGTTTCCACTCTTTGTCCACCATGGTTTTCCTATTGACAACCCACTCTCATGGGCACAGCCTCCTTTTTATAAGATACCATGAAACTCCACAGGGATGTGATCTGCCATTTCTGTACTCATGAATGGCCCATCATCAGAATGGGAAGGGACCCACAGACGTCAGGAGAGGCCACCAGCCTGTGCTCTGCATGCCCTTGTCCCGCAGGCAAGTAAGCAAGTGCAAGATGAGGACCTTAGGTCTCCGTCTGTCCTCATTCACGAAGGAAAATTGAGTTCTTCACAGGCATTGATGTGTCAGCCATTGTCAGTCACAAATTACTTGTGACCCGCCCCTGTCACTGACTGGGACACCTGGTACATGGTGACATTGCATGAGAGGGCTCAGAAGACCTCGGTGCACTCCCTGCCCCACAGCACGTGCACAGCTTGGCCAGGGGATCACATTGACCAGGGGACTTTCTGTAACCATCCGTAACCCAGAGGTGACAGTATCCATCTCTCTCCTCCTCCTGCTCCTCCCCCCCCCCCGCTGTTGTCCACTCACCCCCCAGAAGAACAAACAGACTTTTCAGGAGCTGTGGATGTGCTGAAGCCATCCTTCTGTGGAGGACAGGTGGGCCTCCCTGCATGGACACAGCTGGGGCCATGCCACCATCTAAGGACTGTGCCACCGTGGAACTGGCTGGGGTCTGAGACAAGAGAAGGGGCTGTCTGAGTGCCCTGGTCCCCAAAGCCCTCTCTTTGCTCCTTCCCAGGTGTCAAAGGCAGCAACAGAGACATGGGGAAAGACCCCAAGAATCCGCAGCCTGCTCCTGGTTTAGGGAGGTGGTGACAGTCACACATGCTCTTCCAGGCTCTGTGGGGAAAAATCAGACCAAGCTTCCTCTCTGAAGGTCACCAAGGCTGCACGTTCCTGGAGGGAGAGACATGTTCCATTTAGACCTGCCTCCTGTGCCGCACACACAGGAACCACCCAGGGAAGGGCTGGCGGGAGAGAGCAACGAAAAGGACTGGCTGTCCGATGACAATCCCTAAACAAATCACAGTGATCGAGGAAAGCCATGGGGCCCCTCAAGGTCCAGGGCATGGCCTGCAGGTGAGGAAGGGAGGGCCTGGGCCGCGGGTAAGGAAGACTGTGAGACAAGATGTGACTTTTAGTTTGCCTGTCTCCTCTTCCTGCACACCCAGTGTCTTCCACACGCTTTTGTCCTCGTGCTCCCCAGTTGTTGGGGTCAGAGGACAGCCTAGGCCTTCAGGGTGGCTCTGGCCGCATATGGGAGGAAAGCTTCTGCCATCTTGTGGCCGAGGCTGGTACTGCCAGGCCTGCCTGCAAACCTGCCTTCCCGCTGTCCTGCCTGGGGTCCCTGCCCCAGGAGGGCGGCTGCAGAAGGGGGGGGGGGGGGTAGTAGCACTCACTGGCGCCGGCACCCCTGTGGGGACACCCTTCCCTCCACGTCTAGTTTAGAGAAGCTTCTGGAGTCAGCAGCTGCGCACTCCTGGGCCTTGAAAGGCCATTGTGTTCCTATGAGGACAGCCTTTTGTGAAGGAGAGGAGTCAGGGTGGGCACTGTGTGTGGAGGGGCTGTGGCACTGCCAACCCTCTGCAAGGACAGAACCTGATGAGGCTGTGAGTAGAGACACAGGGCCCACTTGGGACCTGGTCCTGGCGCTAAGGGTGAAGGAGACAGGAAAGGGAAGAGGGTCTCAAAAACCGGCAGACCCCAACCCTTTGACCACAGAGGGGTAGAAACAGGAGTCACCCCAGAACATGGGAGACTGGTGCAGACAGGAGGGGCACGTCAGTGTGGGACGTTTAGGGCCAGACTGGTGTGGGGAGGGGCTCCTGGTGGGTGGCATCTGCCAGAGTGACAGCAGTCCCACAGTGGCCACGTGTGCACGTTATTCCTGGGCGTTAGAGCAGGTGAAGGTGTGAGTGCCACTTGCATTATGAATCTGGAGACCTCTGGATTAAACTCTTTATTTAGTATTTGGATACAGCTTCAAGAGATGATTTCAAGTCAGTCATGGAAGCTCCCTGGTTCTCTTACCTTGCCTTGGGCCAGGAGTGTCAGGTCCTTGTCTTTCCCGCATGCTCTCCAGTGCCTGAGCCGCCTGCACCCCCACAGACCTCATGTGTACCATCTCCCTGGGACATCCCCTTCTCCCAGCCTTGCCTCAGTGGGCACTTCTTCATAGGCGACACTAGCGATGACTTCGTAACTGCATTGCCACCACACACCAGGACTCTGACCCACTCTCCACTTGCAGCAAGGTCGCTCCTCACGCTAAATCTAACCAATGTTCCGTTTCCTGAGAGCAGCTCTGGTACCAAAGGCTCTGTTAGCCGGGTCTCAGTCACAGAAACAGAAAGCACTCCAGGTCTTTGCAGCAGGGTGGATTTTACCAAGGGAATGCAGTGTTTACAGAGTCATCAGGAGGGCTGCTGGCGTGAAGGTCAGGGCAAGGCACCACTGGATTTCATGATGCCAGGAAGTCACAGACGTTGCCAGAAATCATTGCTGATGGCTTTCATCACCTGCAGCACGGAGTGTGTGGATCTCAGGGATGGCCAGGAGGAGCGGGCACAGGCTCAGGGCTGCTCTCGGCAAAGACCCGGGCCCATGCTCACAGCTGTGCCTTGCAAATAATCGCTGCTTTTATTCAGCCTGCCAAGTCTCACGTGAGTTTCTCCCATTGGTGGGATCTAAAGTGGGGCCTTGCTGGCGGTAGAATCTGGGACACAGTAGTCGTAGTCTCCAAGCTCGCTGCCTGAGCAGTGCCAGGGCAAGCTGAGAATGTCAGGCAGGGTTCAAGGCTCTGTATCTGACAGGCATTTTTCCATATGGGCAATAATAATAGGACTTCCTTCCTAAGGCTCTTGTGAGACTGAAATCACCACGTGTGAAGTCTCTGCAAGGAGTGTGGCAGACAGTAAACCCTCAATAACTGCTGGTTTGCAAGGAACTGTCAGAGCTGATGTTAGAATGCTCCTCACCTCACTTGTAACCCTGCTGGAAAACTGGCTGCTCCTGACTGTGTGGGCAGATCTGCCGCCAGGGCGAGGACCCTGTTCCCTGACAGTCTGCCTCGTCCTGGCTCAGAGGGCTGAACCACGACTCAGGAAACAGGTGAATGTGCTCGGGAAAAACCCGAAGCAGTGAGTCCTGCTGAATATGAATCCTGGATTCACTGTGCTTGGCAGATTTGAGGATTTCATCTCAAATAGAGCCACCCACAGTCGGGTCTGGTCAGTGACCAGAAAACAGGTCCTGGGCTCTGCTTTGCAGGCCTAGACTGAATGGAGTCAGTGAGGCTGGGTTGGAGTCTGTGGCCTTATGGCCTTGTGCTCAGATACTCCAGGCTGCCCCAACATGGTGGAGCAGCACATGGCCGACCCTGCAGGAAGAAATGTCTGTTTCTTAATCTGTCTCCCGCCCCACATGGCCCTGCTCCACCCTGCCCCCCGGCCCCCAACCAAGTGTGCGCGTTTCTCTCCCCAGCTGCAGATGCCAGCAGGACTGAAACCAGGTTGCAGAGGGCGCCAGTGCTGACACAGGCCCTCAGGTCATGGTCTCCCAGACCCAATGCCCAGGCTTCCTGTCCTGGAGTCCATAGCACAAACCCCAAATGCCCCTGGCTGGCCAGGGCATCTGGTGGGGCCTGTGCTCCCTAGACCACAGCATGCAGGGACTCTCCACCCAGCCTGTGGGCTGTGAGGGCCTGTTCCAGAGCTGGGGGGCAAGGGGCCAGTGCCCAGCTGCATTGCAGCCCACCTGGGCCCCTTCTTTCCATCCCACGCAGCTCTGCTGGAGGCCTCTGGGGCAGCAGGGAGCCCCACATACCACTCTTTCCCCTCAGAGAGCTCTGGGGCCATTCCAAATGGACCCACAGGGTCCAAGCCCAGGGATCCCTGCACACAGCTAGGCCGCAGTGCCATGGCGGGTAGAACATCAATCACAGTCCAAAACCCTGACTTACACCTGACTTCAAATCCCAGTCAACCGAGGCAGAGCAAACTCAGTGCCGACCCAGAATCACCCAGTCCCCAGTGCGCGTCTGAGCCCCACGTGCTGCCTTCAGCCTCCAGCCCCTCCGCCTGGTTGTTCCCTGCCCAGCATCAGTCCTGACCGCCTCCCTGTCTCCACAGGTTCTGTCCGAGCACGGCTATGGCTCGATCACCACTGACATCCGGGAGGGGCAGACTTTCTACTACGCAGAAGATTACCACCAGCAGTACCTGAGCAAGAACCCAGATGGCTACTGCGGCCTGGGGGGCACCGGGGTTTCCTGTCCGCTGGGCATTAAGAAATAATCCTCTTCCCAGGGTGGGCCCTTGAGGTTCCAGCAGAAACGCTTTCCACAAGTCGGGCAATGCTTTTGTTATTCGCATTAGAGGCTTTTTGAAGCTCATGGAGTGCAAAGGCACTCATAAAAATCTGGTTTGTTGAGGTGTGATTTTCGGGAAGCTCCACGCAGGCTGATAAAATGCAATTTGTCTTCTAATAAATGGTGGTGGGAGCAGAGCTGTGAAGCTGTCTGGGTCATTTGGGGCCTGAAGGAAGAAGATGAGTACGCTGTGCCCACCCTCCTTGGGCCCTGAGCACATGCAGAGAAGCTGAGGGTTCGGGCATGAATATCAGTTATCTGCACCCAATCCCAGTTCTCGTGCCCTCCTGACCTCCAGTGCCTTACAATTGCAAACATATAGCTCCAATGAATCGTTCACCGGAACACTTCGCTATACTGAACCCAAATGTGTCAGGGGCTTCCTGTCCCTCTTCAGCCCTCTTTGTGCAGAGAGATGTGAGTTAGCTTGATGAGTTTTAATGCTTTGCTTATCGCCAGGAGACACGCTCGTTCTAATAAAAATCTACCGTCCGACAACACAAACTGCCTGTTGTCTTGCCTGTCTATCACCTGTTCAGGTAGGATATCTCTAAGTGTTGTGGGATGAATTTAAGAGTTGTTAAAGAGCATGGGAGGGGAAAAGCCTCATCATCCTTTTTCCCCAAATGGGAAGTGTTATGATTGAAATTTTTGGAAGACATTACACCTCTAGCCCCAGTGACTTTGGTGATAACAGTTGTTTTCCAGGCACCTGTAGCATTGTCACATCAGGCACTGTTGTAGTGAGAGTGGATGCCTTCAGCCCCTGCCATTAAGAACCTTTAATTCAAGATGAACTGGGGACATCAGCCATAAACATGTAAACAAACAAATAAACAGGGTTACTCTGGGTCCTGAGAGAAGACGTGAAGGTGATGAGTGGAGTGGGACAGGTTTGCGGGGTCTGTGGGGTGTGCTCAGGGCTGTTGGGGTCAGGTGGTTGGGGAGGCCTCCTGGAGGTGGTGAGACCTGATGACAGAGTGACCCAGACCATACAGTGACCCAAAAGAGGCAGCGTGTCAAGAGCATGTAAGTGGGAGTAGGTGCACCTGGTGACCGTCAGCTTCCCTGCCTGGTTGCTTGGTTGCTTGTTGAGAACTTTACAGACACAGGACCAGGAAGGAGAAATGGCCCATGCCATAGAGGGGCTTGTGTGAGGCCAGAAAGGGCCGTGGGGCTGGAATGGTGCTCAGAGAGGGACAGACCCAGATCCCGCCGAACCTCCCAAGGACGTGGTAATGGGTTTTCCAGTTTATTCTATTTAATTGGGCGGTCATCAAGAGTTTTAAACACTTTCCCTCTCTCTTTTTTAGCCTGTGTAACTGGGTGGCTGGTGGTGTCATTTATTTGTGAGGGAGTAGATGAGGGTAGGGTAAGTACATGAATCGTTTGGTTTTGGCCATGCCAAGTGTGAAACATTTCCTGGACACACCATGGGGACGTGGAGTCAGGCAGTTTTCTGTAGGGGTCAGGAGCATGGAAGGGGTCTGGGAAAGAGGAGTTTAAGAATTACCAGCACACGGATGACATTTGAGGCCACCGAACCCGTGGGGTTTGCTTAAGGAGGGAGTGGAGAGAGAGAGTAGGGGTGTGAGCATCGAATGCTGGCTTGTTCAAGGGAGAAGGAAAGGAATTTGAAAAGCGACACTTGAGGTGGGCACGTGAAGGCAGTGCGCTCCCCAGGGAAAAGCAGGGACAGGTGCGTCACGAATTTGGGGCAAAGCTTAGAGAAGAACAAACTAGAACCTGACAAGGAGGTGGGCCCTTTTGAAGAAGGACCCGGCAACATTTCAGGTGGCACGTTCCTTGAATCTTTGCCCTAATCTTCCCCAGATGGACCTGGGGCCATTTCCTAAGGTGACTGTGCACTGGGGAACTGGAAACAGCCCAGGCCACCTTGGAGTCACTGCATACAGCTTTAAACTGATGCTGACCCTCAGTGACCTGAAATACTGCCAGGGTCCCCTGGGCGGGGGGGGGGGGCTTTGTAAAGACAGATGGGGGCCGGGGCCTCAGCCCTGCCCCCACCCCTGCCATCCAGGCCAGCAACGGAGCTGGCCAACACCCAGGATTCTGAGATAGGGGCTGGGCCAGTCTCGTCCCTGCCCACAACCAAATCCTAGAATGTCCTCATTAGGCACTTGTGTTTCTTTGGGGTGTGGGACTTATCTGCTCATGTCCTTCATCAAATTTCTGCTTAGATTTTCTAATTCATTTTTCAAGAGTTCTTTCTGCAATAAGGATTTTAATCTGTGTGTGCTTAAAAAAAAAAAGAAAGAAAAAAAGGTTACCAGAGGCTGGGAGGAGTGGGGTGGGGGAAGAGTAGGGGTGAACTAATGGGGTCAAAACTGTGCTGTCTACCTGAGTGAATCATTGTGCAGGACATGCATGTACTGAAACAACACACTGTGCCCCACAAATATAAATATAGATAAAATTGAATTAAATAGAAAAAAAAAAAAAAAGACAGACGGGCTGTTCCATGGCTGTACCGCAGTGGCTCTGGTGGGTCTGAATCATAAGCCTGAAGTTAATCCCCATACCAAGGATGCACAGTGCATGTTAACCATGTGTCCAGCTTCCGTAAATGTGGTTCTTTAACATCTGCCCTCCATGCATATGTCAGACATGCCTCATCCCAGACAACCCAGTGACATGCCCCAGTCCCCTTGCCTTGGCCTCCTGCCTCTCTGCTCGTGCCACTTCTCCTTGCGAGGAGTCCTTCTCCTGAGGATGTGCTTTCTCAAATAGAAACCAGAGTCCACACCCCAACCACCTCCTTTATCAGGCTTTCATTCTCTGACAACTCTCCACCTGCCCTACCCACCCCAGGGCCAGGTACCCAGCAACCAGAGACAGCCCCATGCCCCAAACCCACTGAAGTTACTCACACCTGCTGATCTTGAGCCTGTCCACCCTGCCTCACCCACTCCTTCCCGTGGAAACCACAAGAAAGGCTCTCGCCCACATCCCCCCCTCCTGATCGACCCCAGTATATCCCGTGTGCCCCCATGGTGTGGCCCAGCCTCTTCTCTTAGGATCTGTGAGTCACAATCTTTTTAATGGCAGTCATCTCCTGGTCTGTTGTCCTTACTACACCTAAATAATAATAATAATACCCAGTAAGACATAGGGAGAATAGATGTACCTAATAACTGACAAAATCCCCATTTTAGTTCCCTAATCTGTAAAGTAAAGTCTTGCAAATATAGTAAATAAAACAGAATGCCTCCTCTCTGGGAAAACTTTAATGTCAGTGGCACCTCTGGTAACCTGTTGCTTTGCTTCCCATGGATTTGTCACCCCTTTTCCCCTGGGTGATGGAGCTGCCAAAGATTACTCAAAGCCCATCTCTTCTGAGCAGTGAGAAGTCTTAAAAAGGGGTTAATCTCCCAGAACCCTCAAGAGCGAGGCATTCCTTCCATTTGGGAAATTAACCACAAATTGGGGTTCTCTTCCTGCATTTATTCTCCAGACCAGGAAGTTCCAGGAAGAGAACGTAGGTGGGATTTTTGCTAAGTACAGTTTAACAAGTTTAACAATAGAATCTGGTAACATGCAATTGAGGCAATCCACTAACAAAAGCCTGATTTTAGCAAACACTCTCCTCTTACAGCAATTTCCCAGTATCTTTACATATCAATCAGTAACTACTCTGTCTTTGAACCAGCAGCCTTGCTATGTTACAACTCTTTATCTTACAACAGAGACTATATATAGCCTGGGGAAAATTTCCTGTCCTTTGCAAGGTCAATATTTGAAACTGCAAGGATTTGGAAAACCAGGCCCTATGAAGTACATTTGCTTTATGCATACTCTACAGTAACCTGTTCAAGGCAGGTGTTGGCGCATGTCCCACTGTGTCCCATTTGGCAGATGAAAGACTGTTTCTGTTCTCCCAGTTCTGTGTCATGCCCGGGTTTCATTAGCATGTCCTCAATATCTTCTTGAAAGTCATCATGCAAAACAGTGGCCTGGCAGTTCACTTGGGGGACATGTCTCTTGTTTAAGGTCCTATAATTGGCAAGACTGGTTATTCCACTGCTTCTTGTGACCCTCCCTCTGCCACCCTCTAGCAGAACTTGCTTGTAGGTTGTTGTGCTCTTTCCTGCCGAGTCCAGATACACATTCAGAATTTGACACAAAGGGCTTTGCCAACCAGTCAGATGTGGTTTTCCAGGGGAAACCTGGAGCTTTGCTTCCAGGTAGGCACAGAATTGCTGACTAATGCCCCAGCTGTAATGTCACAGCCAGTGTAAGTAAACGCCACTACGAGTCATCCAAGCACCATACCTTTACATTAGCCACAGCATGATAATCAGAGAATGGGGCAAATGCCTGAGAAAGCCACATGGTCACTCTGAGACTCAGTTTCCTTGTGTGAAAAATGGTGATGATTGTACCTGTGTTTCAGGGTTTGGTGAAGATTAAATATTATACATACCTATATATGTCCTATATATGTATATAAATATATATGTATACTTGGTACAGAGCCCGAGACATAGTTAGTGCTAAGTGGTAGATATTTTTAAGTCTTCTAATAAAGGAGAAAAGGTGATGATTTGATGAGACTTTTTAAAAATCTTGTTCATTTTTGTGAATCCACCCTGTCCCTAGAATAATCAGTGACCTTTTCTGATCATTATTAATTTGTTTGAATAATTTATAGAATTTACAGGGAACAACTTTTTTCACCATGTTAATTACAAAATGCTTTTTTTGTCCCTGAAAATTTAGATATTTCCATCACAGATCAGGCTACAGGTTCATTGAAATGTGTTCTAACTTCCACTTGGGACACTGGGACACCAGGAACATGTCTTCCCTGACATCAGGAACAGGTGAGGAGCAGGTGTTCTTGGACACCAACCATTTACTTAATCTGCACATCTTCATACAAGACGACATCTCTATAAGCCTCCCACCCTCCCCTCCCTACATAGCTGCTCTTCCACTACAGAGCGACCCCTGGAGACAAAAGCAAATGGAATAATTCTGGGCAGAGGTCCCCTAGCTCCCCAACAATCTAAAAAAAACCACTTAAACGTCAGGGGACTTCACCAATCACATGAAGAGCTGCTTCTCATTGGTCTTTCATTCATTCCCCCATTAGTTAATTAATTCTCTCAACAGGTATTTATTGAGTTCCTACTATGTGCCAGGGTCTGTGCTGGATGCTAGGCACCACGTGAACCAAACATGGCTATTGGCCCCATCAGAATCATGGTCTCATGGGGAAAACAAACATTACACTAACAGTTTCACAGCTATATAGTTATGAACCAGGGATAGGGCTCTGAGGGAAAATTACAGTGTTTTATTAAAGAGTAAAACCGAGGGGGTCTCATCAAAGCTGAGGGAGTTGCACTGGGGCTGAATTCTGAAAGATTCATGAGAATTAACATGCAAAGCGAGGGTGAAGGTACAGTTGCGAGAGGGGGCACATCTCAGGCAGAGGCGTGTCCAAAGGCCCTGAGGTGGAGCCTTTGGAAGAAGTCCAGAAGAAAGGTGTCTAATAGCAGTGGCCACGGTGCTGTGTGTAACGCTTATTTATTTATTTGGAGCAGGTTTAGGTTCATAGAAGAATTAAAAGGAAAGTGCAGAGAGTTCCCATATATCCCCTTCCCCAACAAATACACAGCCCACCAGAATGGTGCATTTGTTACAGTCGGTGAACCTTCACTGACACATCATTATCACCCAAGTGCACAGTTGTCATCAGGGTTCACGCTTGGTTTGGACAAATGCATAATGACATGTGCCACCATTATGGTCTCATACACAGTAGTTTCACTGCCCTAAAAATCCTCTGTGTCCCACCTGTTCATCCCTCCATAACCCTTGGCAGCCTCTGAGCTTTTTGCTGTTTCCATGATTTTGCCTTTTACCGAATGTCAAAGTTGGAATTTCACTTAGTAAATATGCGTTTAAGTTTCCTCCATGTCTTTTCATGGCTTGATCGCTCATTTCTTTTTTCTTTTTTTTTTTTTGTATATTCCTTATACCCCATTACTTTTATTTTTTATTTTTATTTTTTTTAACTTTTATTTTGTCGATATACATTGTAGTTGATTATTGTTGCCCCTTACCAAAACTTCCCTCCCTCCTCCCTCTCCTCCCTCCCCACCCAACAATGTCCTTTCTGTTTGCTTGTCATATCAACTTCAAGTAATTGTGGTTGTTATATCTTCTCCCCCACCCCGGTTTTTTTTTTTTTTTTTTTTTTTTGTGTGTGTGTGTGTGTGTGTGTGTGAATTTATATATTAATTTTTATCTCCCACCAATAAGTGAGAACATGTGGTATTTCTCTTTCTGTGCCTGACTCGTTTCACTTAATATAATTCTCTCAAGGTCCATCCATGTTGCTGCAAATGGCAGTATTTCTTTTTAGTGCTGAGTTCTGTCCCATTGTCTGGATGTACCACAGTTTATCCATTCACCTGCTGAAGAACTTCTCAGTTGTTTCCAAGTTTTAGCAATTATGATTAAAGCTGCTGCAAACATCCACGTGCAGGAGGTTTTCGTGTGGACATAGTTTTCAACTCCTGTGGGTGAACACCAAGGAGTGTGATTGCTGGGTCGTATGCTAAGAGCATGTTTAGTTTTGTCAGAAGCTGCCAAACTTTCTTCCGAAGTGTCTGGACTATTTCGCCTTTTCTCCAGCAATGAATGAGCATTCCTGCTGCTCCACACCCTCGTCAGTATTTGATGTCATCTGTGTTCTGGATCGTGGCCATTCCAACAGGTGTGCAGTGGTATCTCACTGTGTTCTTGATTTGCATTCCCCTGATGACATATGATGTGTGGCATCTTTTTCTATGCTTATTTGCATCTGTATGTCTTCTTTGGTGAAGTGTCTGTGAAGGTCTCCGGGCCAATGGTTAATTTTTTTACAGCTGACCAGCATGATAATGGGTCCTGGGGATGAAGGATGGTGATGTCCACCACGTTGGTTTCTGCCTTTTTGAATATCCACAATTGAGCGTCTGCACGAGGCTCCCTGGTTGCATGAGGCTGTCACCTTTTTTTTTCTTTCAGTTTTTCATCCATCTTCCAGGGTCATATCCTGGGGGCCCTTTGGGGCCTTTGATTTTTATTTTTGATGATTTTCTTAAAACTGCTATTACCTCACTGTGGGATTTCATTAAAAATACACACACACATATTTTTTAAAGATGACTAGGAAGGGGATCTTAACTCTTGACGTGTTGTCAGCACCGCACTCTCCCAAGTGAGCTAACTGGCCATCCCTATATAGGGATCTGAACCTACGGCCTTGGTTTTATCAGCACCACACTCTGCCAAGTGAGCCATGGGCCAGCCCCCAAAAACAGATATATTGAAATGTAATTGACACACAAAAACTACACATATTGAAAGTAAAGAATTTGATAAATTTTTGACATGTGTACATGCAGGAAACCATCACCAGAATCAAGATAATAAATATATCTGTCACTCCAGAGTATCCTCTCACCTGTTTGTCATCCCTCATTTCTAGGTCTCTTTCCCCCATTCCATATCCTACGTCCAAACCCAGTCCTTTGGCAACCTGATTTCTGTCATTATAGATCAGTGTGCATTTCTGGAATTGTACATAACTGGAACCATACAGTACTGATTTTTTCTTTGCCTGACTTCTTACACAGCATAAGTATTTTGAGATTCATCCATGTGGCTGCAGGTCTCATGGATCCATTCCTCTTTATTGGTAAGTAGTGCTCCATTGTACGGATGGATGTACCATGATGTGTTTATCTGTTCTTCTGTTGGTGGACTTTTAGGTTGTTTTCACTTTTCAACTATAACACATAAAGCTGCTGTGGAATTCATGTACAAGTACTTGCATGAACATCTGCTTTCAATTTTCTTGGGTAAATATCTAGGTGTCAAATGGCCAGATCACATGATAGGTGCATGTTTAACTATTTAAGAAGCTGCCAGACTCTTTTCCAAAGTGGTTATTTTACATCACCACCATGACATTTCCAGTTCCACTGCATCCTCACCAATGCTTCCGTGGTCAGTCTTTCTCACTTTAGACATTCTGATAGGTGTGTAGTAGTGTCTCACTATGATGTTAAATTTCATTTCCCTAATGATGAATAATGTTGAGCATAATGGGAATAATGTTTTATGTGTTTATGTGCCATCTGGATATCTTCTTTGGTGGCGTGTCTATTCAAACCTTTGGCCCATTTTGGGGGGAGGGTTGCTATCTTAACACTGAGTTTTGAGAGTACTTCTTGTATTCCAGATACAAGTCCCTTATTAGATATCCACTTTGCAAAGTTTGTAGTTTGTCTGTCTGTTCTTCTAACAGTGCCTTTTAAAGAATAGAAGTTCTCAATTTTGATGAAGTTCATCGTATCAAGTTTTTCCCTTATGGATTGTGCTTTTGATATCATACGTGAGACATCTTTGCCTGAGATTAGAGGTTTTATAGTTTAAAGCTGTACATTTAGGACTATAATCCATTTTGATTTGAATTTTTTGTACATGGTGTAAAATATGAATTGGAGTTATTTATTTATAATTTGCATATGGATAACCAATTGTTCCAGCACCATTTGTTGACAGAGTATTGCTATGGTCTGAAAGTTTGCATCCTCCCCAAATTTACATATTGGAATCCTAATCCCCAAGGTGATGGTATTAGGATCGCCTCCTTGCCTTTGGCGAGGTGATTAAGTCATGAGAGCTGAGCCCTCATGACTAGATGTGAGTGTCCTTATAAATCAGGCCCAAGGGAGCTCATTTGTCTCTTCTACAATGTGAGGACTCAGCGAGGAGGCGCCATCTGTGAACGAGGAAATGGGCCCTCACCAGACACCGAATCTGCAGATGCCTTGACCTTGGACTTCCCAGTCTCCAGAACCATGAGAAATAAATTGTTGTTTATAAGCCACCCAGTTTATAGTACAGTATTTTGTTATAGCAGCCCAAACAGACTAAGACAACTATCCTTTCTCAGCTAAATTAATTTTGCGCCTTTGTTGAAAATCAACCATCCATATTTGTATGGGTTGATTTCTGCACTGTCTATTCTGTTTTATTGATCTATTTGTCTACCTTTATGCCAATGCTACACTGTCTTGATAACTATAGATCACTATGTAAGTCTTAAAAATCAGAGCATATAAACAGTGAAAATCCCTGAGAGTTCAGAAGTTAAAACCCTACTCTGGTTTCAAATAATGTAATTAAATGGTCCTTTTCCATCTTTAAGCATGAATACCCCCTGCCTTACATTAATAGTCACTCCAGCTTTCTTTGCATTATTATAAAGGATATATCATTTTTCATCTTTTTACTTTTAATCGACTTATATCTTGATATGTAAAGTGAGTTTGTTTGCAGCTTGTAGTTGAGTTGTGCTTTTTTAGCCAATCTGAGTCTCTGGTTTTAATTAGACTATTTATGTTTGAAGTGGTAATTTATATGGTTATGTTTAAATCTTCCATATCTGTTTGTTGTCTTCTTGTCCAGTTGTTCTATTGCTATGTTTTCAAGTTCACCAATCTTTTCTTTCTCAATGTTTCTTGTTTTGTTTTGTTTTGCTGGCAAGTGTGGGGATTGAACTCTAGACCTTCATGTATCAGTACCATTCTCTAACCAACTGAGCTCACCAGCCAACCCTTTTGCAATGTTTAATCTGCCATTAATCTCACCCAAAGAATTTTTTTCACTTCTGGCATTGTGGTTTTCATCTCTCTCTCTCTTTCTCTTTTTTTTATCTCTTGATATTTGGGGACTTTGATGCGTCTCCATGCCTCTACTAACACGTTTACTCTTTCCTGTTTCTTAAACATATTTAGTACATATATAATAGCAATTTAAGTGTCCTTGTCTACTAATTTTATTATCTGGGTCATTTCTGGTTCTCTTTGATTGAGTGATCATTCTCATTATGGGTCTTATTTTATCACTTCTTTGCGTGCCCAGTAATTTTTGATTGAATGCCAGAGACATTGTGAATTTTACCTTTCGGGGTGCTGGATATTTTTGTATTCCTATAAGTATTC
The DNA here is from genome assembly GCF_027409185.1 of Cynocephalus volans. Lineage (NCBI taxonomy): Eukaryota > Metazoa > Chordata > Mammalia > Dermoptera > Cynocephalidae > Cynocephalus > Cynocephalus volans. Next base: position 165,866,361 of record NC_084461.1, on the reverse strand, counting down.
CTGAGCTTTATTCTGTGACACAGTTAGGTTACTTGTAAACCATTTGATCCTTTCAGGACTTGCTTTTAAGCTCTCTGAGGTGGGACCACAGCAGCATTTAATCTAGAACAAATGCTTAACCTACATAGGAGCACTCTACCCACTGCCCTGTGGATTATGAGGATTTCTGCTCTGGTTGGTGGAAACAGGAACTATTCCTAGCCCTGAGTGAGCTCTGAAGCTTCTTCCCTCTGACCCTGTTGAATGGTTCTTTGTCCAGTCTCAGAATATTTAAGAATCATGTGGACAATGGCACCTCATCCGGAGAATAGACACACTGCCTAGGGCCTACAGTACTTTCAGGGGATCATGAAAATGTTTTAATAGATGGTAATATACTCATTTTTATAGAAATGCAGAGTATTTCTATAAAATAAAAAAATAAAAAATAAAAAAATTACAAAATAAAGTATTTTATAGAAATACAGAGTATGTGGGTATGTAGATGAGGGGCCCATGAAAACAAAAGTGGTTAGGGCCCTGTGTGGAAAAAACCACACACCACCTGTTTTTCCTCTTTGCTCACAGCACAGTTATCAGCACAGAAGACCAACTTCTGTGATCAAATGTGTGGGGGTTTTCTCCCCACCGGCAAGCAAGCAATTCTGCAGCAGACACCAGCTGGGTGCCTTCCCATTCAATTCCAACGCTGTCTACCTGGAGATAGCGTCAGATCCCACAGGCCGAGGGCTCAGTCCCCTTCTGATGCCAGTTGCAGGCTACAGGTTGTTTACCTGTCCTTCTGACCAAACTGGCTGTAAATAGGGGTTCCCACAACCCCTTCCTTCAGGTTCAATTAATTTGGCGAGTGGCTCACAGAACTCAGGGAAACATTTACCTATTTTTGTCCCTTTATTTCAAAGAATATTTTAAAGGACACAAATAAACAACCAGATGAAGAGATACATAGAGTAAGGTCTGGAAATGTCCTGAGCACAGGAGCATCTGTTTCCATGGAGTTGGGGTGCGCCACCCTCCCGGCGGGTAGAGGTGAAAACCCCGATGTGTTCGCTATCCAGAAGCTCCTCAAACCCAGGTCTCTTGGGTTTTTATGGAGTCTTCATTACATACGCATGATTGATTAAGTCATTGGTCACCAGTGATCAGCTTAACCTTCAGTTCCTCTCCCATCCCTGGAGGTTGAGGCAGGGACTGCCTTAGTCTTTCTGGTGACCAGCTGACATCCTGAAACTACCTAGGGGCTTCCAGCATCAGCAAATTCATTAGCATATGAAAAGACACCACTTTGGAGATTCTAAGGATTTTAGGGGCTGTGTGCCAGGAGACAGGCATGAAGACCAAATGCATCTACTCACAACATCACAGGCCCACAGAATCGTGCTGCAGCCTTGCAGATGGGGAGGGCTGAACATCGTGGTGAGGAGCTGGGGGTGGGCACTACCTCTCAACAGGTAGTCGCTGGAGCGATGTAACTGGGTGAGCTTCCACATGGAGCTGGTTTCCTGGGAAACAAGCCAAGACCAGCAACCCAAGCTGTGAGCCCTGGGTTTGACCCACAATGGACTGGCAAGAGAGAGAAGAGAAACAGGGTGGTCAGAGGAAGAAAGATGGTCAGTGAGGCCATGTGGGATGGTGTGCAGAGCAGGGCATTGGAAGTGAGCACACTGGGACCAGTGAGATTCACTGGGATTTCTCAGCCTGAGCTTCCTTGCTTCTGAGAAGGAATTAATGCTGACTGCCTTGCAGGGGCTGTAAGAATTCAAGATCTGTGTGAACAATTTGTATAAAGGACAACATTCTGCAAGTGCTTGTTATTAGAGAAATAAGAAGGCTCTAAGTGACAGAAGCCAGGATTACAGAGAGGAATGGTATGAGAGCCGCTGAATGATAGGAATGGGAGAGAACCTTGGGGTCTATTAATGCAACTCTCCCACAGGCAGAAATCAAGGCATCAAAAACATCAGAGATTCTAAAGTGAGGGAGACCACACAGAGGGATTCACCTGCCACCCGTACTGCTCTAAGAAGTCTGGGAAAGAAAGTTTCCAAGATTTCAGCCACTTAAATCCTGGGAGAGGTTCAGAGGGGCAGGATGGTGCCAAGTATCAAAACAAGCACGTGGCACACAGTATTGAATGTGGATGGCAGTCACCGTACTTTCCCCATCAGGTTGCTAATGACGGGACTTGTGAGGTCCTTAGCACCATGTGCTGCAGATGGTAACCCCTGAGTTTGCTAATTTACAAAGACAGTTTTCTCAGAACGTAGCTAGAACGGCGGACTCCTCAATTCCATTCCTAACCCACATTAGGGAACTGGCTGCTTTGGTGCAACCTATTTGTGTCTTGATCGGGATACTTGTCCTTTTAATCTGGTTTCAAGACCATCAGTCACCTCTATTACAGTTTAGAGGAGGAACGAAGATTCAGAATCCCATGCTAGTGCTCAGGAAAATAGTGCATTGAGGAACAAGCTCAGCGTTGAGACTAGTCTAACATTCTTAGAAGGCTTCATTCTCCCCTCTGAACAGGATCGATCAGTCTAAGCAATTCCTGTATGAAAGCACAAGTCCAGGACCTGCCCTCACCTCTCTGTCCCAGATGGGATTAATGAAACTGGAGTTGTGACTTTGCCGTCTTGTGCTTAAACGCCCTAGCTGGCTTTTAACAAGAAAGAATTAGGGCACAGCTCAAATACGAAAGTGGAAAAAGAAACAGGCTAAAATCCATAGGGAGAACTTTCTATTTCTCAATCTGTCTCCTGTCCCAAATAGCTCGGCTCTCCTCCTCCCGTTTGTGTTTATGTGTTAAGTTTCTTTCTCTTGCAGCAGATGCCACCAGACTGACAGTCCCTAAACTAGGTCAGAAAGAGGGGTGAATTGACAGTCCCTCAGGCTATATAGTCTGTGTCCTCACTCCCCTCCCCAGTTCCCTGGCCTGCTTTCCATGGCACTGTAGGGTGGTCCCTGTTCCCTACAACAAGAGGGGCTTCAGGAGTCCTCTGTCCAGCTCTAAGATTCTCTATCGCAGGTCGTCAGCCCTCGTAGTGGGAAGGAAGGTGGGGCATGACTGTCCTCAGCCCTTTTTGCTTCTCCCCAATCCTGAGTCCTCTCCTTTTCTTTCCACTATGGCACTGATGAAATAGTTTCAGAGCACAATTATCTACTTGTCACCAGAAAACTACCCTTCTCTTATATAACTTCCACCATATTTAGACCTGTTTCAAACAGACAAGATCCGAGTCAGGGCCCCCCAATGTGCAATCGTGACAGCATTTTTGCAGTAGGTAGAAAATAGGTCAAACAAACCTTATTTCAAATTCCAGGGAGCAGAGACCAAGACACATAAGTGGCCAGTCCCGAGTAGCACAATAAGGGTCAGAGTCCAGTCTCGTACTGCAGTCTTACAATTCCTGCTCCAGTGCACAATGCGGCCCACCTTTTGCCCCTTCATTGTAGGTTTGCACTACCCCAGAGTCTCTTTCCTTCCTTGATGTCCTCTGTTAAGGACAATTTTTTCTTTTCCTTAATATGTCCTTTAAGAGAATAGATAAGGCATGCTTGTGATTAATATTTGAGAGGAAAAATGTTACATTATACGAAAGATTACCATCAGAAGTATTGAAGCAGAGATCCTAATGGATACTAGGGTCTTTGGGGCAGAGGATTTTTTCCTTTCCAATTGGTATTTTTAAAAAATCTCTCACTTTTCATTTTTGGATAGGACGCTGTAAGTTACGGTAAACTAGTGCTCTTACTGTGGCAACAGAAAAGGCTAGATAGATTTTTTAAAAAATCACAGCACAGGAAAGCTAAGAGTGCAGCAAGGACGAAATAAACTAAAATTTCAGAGAATCAGCACTGTTATGAAATGAGCTGACACTGCCAACAGATTTTTGTCCCTCCTCTTCCCTGGGGACATTTGCCAATCTTGTCTACAGGCTGAGAATAGACTTGATCCAGAGAGATATCATCTACAGGGACAGAGAGGAAGGAGGAAAGCTTTGAACAGTTTGTGGGTGTGGAGGAGAAGCTAGAAACCTGAGATGCCCCAAGTGCCCAATTTCGAGCTATGTGGATGTCTCAGAAGCTAGACTAGTTAGTATCTTTTAAAAGCCAGAGGGAAATATCTTGCAGTCTCCAAAGCTTAGGGAACAAATAAACACCAGTGGAAGGAATCTGCCTTGAGATCACTGCTCACCTGTTTGCCAGACAGGTGCCAGGGTGGAGCTGCCTGGAGTGAGAGGCTTCAGTTCCAGGCTGGGAACCCCAGGCCTCCTGAAGACTTTCAAGGCAGAGGAGTTTGAGACACTCCAGGTGCTCAGTCAGGAGCCTGCAAGGCCATGCCCAGAAAATAAACATCAGTGAGAGAAAGGCTGAGTCCATCTGAGGTTTTGAGATAGGAAGTGCTCAGTTTCCCTGGGCTCATTTCAGGACACACCTCTAGGTTACAAGCCACTCCTCTAGTTCTTCCCTAGAGGAGAGCTACTGTTGCCAGTTACATGTATTTTGTGCACCAACCCGGGAAAATTAGACCACAAGGGGCTGGCTTATGCAAATCCAGTGGCTGGGCATGCTCAGTAGAGAGGCATTATATAACTCTGATAGTTGAATGACCTTCCACTAGAGGTGCTAGAGAGCACAGAATATTCTGGAATATGTCTGATGCAAGCAATAGGATTTGACTAATGAACATGCTCCAAAAGGGGACCAACTGAGCATGTGCAAGACTATGTTACATAACTGAGAACCACTCCCTTAATTGACCATTCATTAGATGGCAAAACTATAAAATCTGAATCCCAGCAGAAGGTGGGACTGTTGCTCACTCTCTTGGATCCAGCCTGCACTCTGACTGTGGAGTGTGTATTTCTTTTTATACCAAACTTACTCTCAGTAAGCAGCCGCTCACTCTCTTGAGACAGCCTGCACTCTGTACTGAACTTTGAATATGTATTTCTTATTTTTGTGTTAAACTTGGAGTCGGCCCTGCTCACTCCAGAGAGAGTGCTGCACTCTCTCTGTGAAGTCTGTATCTTTTATTCATTACATTAAACCCGTTCTCATTTTCTGCTGTGACTCTGCTCTTGAATTCTTTCCTGTGATGGAGTCAAGAACCTAGCAAGAGGACAGGGTGGATTGTGGCTGATTATTGAGGCCCCCTGGTTGCTACCTCCAACATCAGTTTGACTATTAAAAAGCCACAACCCCACTAAATCTCTGATTGCATTGAGATAATCAGCCCTTTAATTTATCTGCCCATCAGAGAACGGGGGTTCTTCTATGGTGGAAGACAACAACAGGTAGAACCTCTGTTCTTTATTTTTTTCTAAATACACAAGGTTGAGTATTCAGAGAAGCAAGAAAATATAACTACACAATCTAGACATTCACATTGCCAGTACTGATTAAAAAAGAAAGCCAAGTATAAGTTACTTACATATTTTTAAAAAAACAACACAAAGATATTGAAAGTAAAATAATATGAAAGAAATGATGTAAACACTAACCAAGCTATGCTAATATCAAAGTAGACTTTAAGCCATGAATAGAGGCAGAATCACATAGGATTCAGATGTTGGAGGTAGCAGACAGGGGCTTTAGAATAATCATAATATGTTAAAGTGGAGGCAAGGTGAACAGAATGAATGAAAAATTTCAGAACTTTAAAAAAGAATTGCAAATTACAAAGAGTCAGTGGATTTTGTAGAACTTGAAAAATATAGTATCTGAAATCAACCAAATGGGTGGTTGCAACAGCAGGTTAGACACAGCAAAACACAGAATTCATTGACTGTAACACAGGTCAAGTGACAAGAGACAGAAAAAGGAAACATGCACAGCCTAAGAGATCCTTGGGACACATTCATAATGTTTGTAATATATCCACCATTATAGTTCCAGAAGGAGATAAAAATGAGACAAAATTAACATTTGAAAAGTATTGAATGACCATTTTCAAAACTTATAAACATCAATTCTTATATTCAAGAAGCTCAGAGAACTTCAAGCAAGAGAAATATAAAGAAAACCACAACTGGGCATATTTTAGTAAAACTACTAAAAAGCAAAGATAGAGAAAATCTTAAAAGCATCCAGGAGGAAAAAAAGATACACCACCTTCAAGGGAGCAACAATGGGAGCAACAATAAAAATGACAGATGACTTCCCAACAGAAATGACAAAAGCTGGAAGATAATGTAATGACATCATTAAAGTGATGAAAGAAAAAAAGAGACAATCTAAATACTAGCCTAGTAAATATCCTTCAAAAATGATGGTAAAATAAGAATGTTCAGAAGCAGATGAAAATGGAGGGAATTGTTGCCAACAGGCCTGCATTAAAAGAAGAATAAAAGGGAGTTCTTCTGGCAGAAGAAAAATGACCCTGGGTGGAAATATAAAATGCAGAATGAAAGAATAACAGGAAGAACAAGTGTGTGGGTAAATATAAATGAGTATTTATGGTACAAAGCAATAACTGTAATGGCTTCTGAAATTTAAATTTTATGTAGAACTAAAATACATAACAATAACACAAAAGGTGAGGGTTAATAAACAGAATGCAAGGATTCTAAACTTCTGCCAGTATCAGGGAAGTGATAGGAATGCATTTTACTAGAATTAAGTCAGTGAGGCTTGTTTTAATCTCTATAAAACCATAAAATAAAGTATAACTAACAAGTTAATAGATAGAAAATATGAATGAATCAATAAAAATTATTTGACTACTTCAGAAGAAGGCAAAAAAGGACATAAAGAGAGGACAAAAAATATGTAGGACAAACAGAAAAACCAATAGTAAATATGTATATATATAAACCACATTATATCAGCAATTACTGACATAATTAGCACAGGAATGTCAGATTGAATAAAAAAGAAACCCAAATTTATCCTTCTCACAAGAGTCATAATTAAAATATATTAACATATAAAGATTGAAAGTAAAGGATTATATACATAGTGAACACTAACTGAAAAAGGCTGATGTCACTATACTAATATTAGACAAAGAATTCTTTAAGTTAAGAAGCATTACTAGAGATAAAGAGGTTCATTTTACAATAATAAAGGGGCTATCTGACAGGAAGATATTACAATACTAAATCTATATGCTCTTAATAACATTGCTTCAAAATATATAAAACAAAAAATCTCAGAACCAAAAGATAGATAATTTCACAATCATAGTAGGAGGCTGTAACATCTCTCTCTAAATAGCTGATAGAACAATGAGATTAAAAGGATCAAGAAGCATGTGGAAGATCTGAGCAACACAGTTAAAATACTTGATGTGATCGACATAGGATCACACCCAACAAAAACATGAAATTATCAAAATCGACTACATGCTGGGCCATAAAGAAAGCATCAGTAAATATGAATGGTTGACATCGTTCAGAGTATTTTATCTGACCATAATGGAGTTAAGGTAGAATTAATAATAAAATGATAACTAGAAAAATACCCCTACTATCTGAAATTAAAGAGTGCAGTTCTACATAATCCAAAGGTCAAACATGAAATAAAAATGGAAATAAAGAATATATTAATTGAATAAAATTAACACATATCAAAATGTGTAGGGTGGATGGAGGTAAAGCAGTGCTTAGAGGGAATTCTATAGCCTTAAATGTAAATATTTGAATAAGTTTCCATCTCAAAAGACTAGGAAAAGAAGAGCAAATTTAATATAAGGAAAGTAGACAAAAGAAAATAATAAAAGCAGAAATCAATCAAATATTTAAAATATGTAAAATAAAGTAAATCCACAAAGTTGGTTATTTGAAAAAATTTATAAAACAATTTGCCACATTTAAGAGCAGTCATGATCAAAAGACAGAAAAATAATTACGAATAACAGGAATGGAAAGAAGTATAGAGCTACAGATCTTACAGATAATGAAATGTTAGATTTTATAAACAAATTTATTACAATAAATTTGACCAGCTGGAAGAATGGATAAATGCTTCAAAAAATAAAGCTTACTAAACCTAACAGAATAAAAAATAGAAAACCTGAATTGTCCTATTGCTTTTAAAGAAATTGATTCTGAGTATAAGTAAGAAACTTGATTTCAAATTTAAATGTGAAAGGTAAAATAATAAATATTTTGGAAGAAACTATAGGAGAGCATTTTCATGATCCTTGGAATAGGCAAAGATTTCTAGTGATCTCTGGGACAATAGTTTACAGAAAATTGCTCTAGCAACATGTAAAATTTTAAAGTCACTGTATGGAGTAGTTTTACTGGATATGACTATGAGAGAATGTGTGTGTGTGTGTGTGTGTGTGTGTGTGTGTGTGTAAGAACTTTTTCAGAGTAAATTGTAAGGACTAAAACCTTAGGAACTCTAAGATAGGTTTGACAGTCCAAAAATGTCAAGAAGCCATGCAATGCAGTTTTAAGGGTAGTGTGTATTTCTAAAGATTTTTTAAAAAATCTTGCTGCTCACATTTTGTAAACACCCTGAAGGCTGTTTCTGATCCTCTGTGTTAAACCTTCTGTCTCAACAACCTCAGCAGCAGGTTATATCAGGGCATTAATATTCTAAACCAAAAGTCATGATAAGCTATAAATATAACAAGGCCATGGTATAAATAAACCAACCAGCATTGAAAATCTGTCTTCTCTACCTCTTCCCTGAGAAGTCGTTAAGTCTTACCTGTCAACTAAAAATGATTGTCGAAGGCCTGCCAGCACCCAGAGAAATTTTAGGAACTGGGGGGAACAGGGGATTATGGGGTAGAGGCTGAATCATGATAAGTGATGCAGGGAGACTAGTTAGAAGGTAAGAGATGATGGGGATTTTGATTAGGGTGGTAGCAGTGGGGATGAGATGTAATTGGATTCTGGACATAGTTTGACTTTAATGTTGTTAAGACTTGCCAATAGATCAGATGCAGAGAGAGATCAAATACAACAAAGGTAGCTCCTAGAAATTTTTGTCTGGGCAACTGGATGGGTGGAAATGCATTTACTGTGTTGTGGAGGATTTGTGGCGGGGAAAAGATTTAGGCTGGAGTGGCTGAATCAACAATTCAGTTTTTGCCCCTTTAATTTTGAGATGCCTCTTAGACATCCCAGAGGAGGTGTTGGTTAGGGCATTGGACATATGGATCTAGGGCTCAGGGGACAGGCCTGGGAAAGACATAAAAACTTAGGAGGCTAGAGATACTGTTTGCAGCAGTAGCACTGATGACATCTTCCAGGGAGAACCTGAGAAGAGGTCTGAGGACTGAGCCCTGGGGCTGTCTGGGGAAAGAGTAAGAATCAGCAGGGGAGCTGAGAAAAAGGGACCCATGAGGTAGAAGAGGATCAGGCTAGTGCCTTCTTCCTGTGAAAACTAGGAAAAGAGAGAGGCAGAACCCAGATTGCACCCTGATTTGGAGGCCAAGCTCAGATCGTCTAGCTTCATTGTCCTTTGCTATTGATAGATAGGAGGAAGGGATCATTATTACTTATCTTCATATTAAAAGTCAGGAAATGGAGGCCTAGAGAAGTTAAATAACTGGCATAAGATCATGTGGCTGGTTAGCGATGCAGCCAGAGCCGGAACAGACACCCAGGACTGACCTCTTCCCACTGCTCCAAGTCACCTGCCGGCAAAGTCTCCTTCTGGAGAGCCAGAGCCAGGACTTTCCCTGCTGAAACCCTACTGTCTTCTGCAGACTTGACTTCTGTCTCCCCGTTTACTCTTCTTCGTCCTCATTTCCAAAACGAATCGCAGCCAAATGGAGGAAGTCTTCAGGGAATGAAATTTTCTGAGACAGAAAGTCTCAGACGGGGGAAGCAGAGAGAAGCCAATTGGACTAAAAACCGGCCTGAGGCCTCCCAGGCTCGAACCATCTGCTCTGATCGAGGCCCTTGTTCTGGCTCTGTGGTCATGGGCGAAAGCTGTGACCTGCAATGATCTAATTCTAGTGAGTCCTGGAACCTACCAGCAGGGATTGTCTCATGATAGCAGCAGATCCGTCGTCTCAACCCGGCAATCACAGCTCTCAAACGTTGTAAGACAGAACAAATTTAATGTAATTTCCAACAAAAGTTAATCATTTAATGTGTATAACAACATCTGAATTGTTATTCCTTTGTGAGAACTTTAGCTTTTTAATTTTTTAACCACTTCATACAGGTATAATCTACACATCACAAAATCCCCCCCATAGTAAATGTACAATTCAACGATTTTTAAGTTTACAGCCATGTAGCCATCACCACAATCTAGTTTGGGAATATTTTCATCATCCTGAAAAGTTTCCTCATGCTCCTTTGCCGTTTATCACTGCTCTCAGTCCAGACTCTGATCTGCTTATTTCTGTTAATTTACCTTTTCTTAGCTACTCATGTAATTGGACTCATATAATAGACAGTCTTATAGGTTCTTCTCACTTCTTTCACTTGGCATAATGACTTTGACCTTCACCTACGTTGTGGAATGTATCAGAAGTTCATTCCATTATGCTGCTAAATAGCATTTCACTGTATGGATATACCATTTTGTTTATCCCTTTAACAACAAGCATTTGGATCATTTCCAGCTTGGGACTGTAATGAATAATGCTGCTAAGAATATTCACATGCCTGTCTTTGTGTGGACATAGGTCATCATTTATCTTTGGTAGATTCCTGGAGTAGAATCGTTGGGTTATACAATAAGTTTTTCTTTAACATTTTAAGAAACTGCCAAACTGTCTTACAAAGTGGCTATACCATTTTACATGATCACCAGCAATGTATGAGGGTTCCAGTCTCTCCACATTTCTGCCAGTACTTATTGTCTGACTTTTTGATTATAGACGTCTTGGAAGGTGTGCAGTGATCTCACATTGTGGTTTTAGTTGCATTTCCCTAATAACGAATGATGTTGGGCATATTTTCATATGTTTACTAGCCATTCATTTATCTTCTTGAATGAAATGTTTATTCAAATATTTTGCCAGTTTTTTCCTTCCTTTTTATTATTGGGTTGAAGAGTTCTTTACATATATTCTGGATACAAATCTTTTATCAGATATATAATTTTATCTCAGTCTGTGGCTTAACTTTTCATTTTCTTAATGGTGAATTTTGAAGCACAAAAATTTTTAATTTTGATGAAAACCAATTTATCAATTTTTTTCTTTTTTGGATTATACTCTTGGCATTATATCTAAAAACTTTTACTTAACACAATGATATGAAGATTTTTTTCCTTTGTCTCTTTTAACAGTTTTATATATTTAGCTCTCACGTTTAGGTCTATGATTAATTTTGCGTTAATTTTTGAACATGGTGTGAGTTAAGGATCTAAGTTTATTTTTTGGTTTTGTTTTTTTTGCATGTGGCTATTCAATTGTCCCAGAACCATGTGTTGAAAAAACTATTTTTTGCCCTATTGAATTATGTTAGCATCTTAGTCAAAAAACACTTCACCATAAATTTCACAAATCTCAATTGTTTCATTGATCCATTTTTCTATCCTTGTGCCCACACTGCAGTGACTTGATTACTGTGGCTGTATAGTGAAATCTTAAAATCGTATACTGTAAGTCTTCCAACTTTGTTCTATTTCAAATTGTTTTAGCTCTGTTAGGGCCTTTGCAATTTCATATACATTTTAGGCTCAGTTTATCAATTTCTACCAAAAGGACCTGCTTGATTATTGATAAGCATTACATTAAATTTATAGATGAATTTGGGAAGAATTGCCATCTTGATAATTTTGAGTCTTCTAATCTATAAAACGTCTCTCCATATATCTGGAGCTGCTTTAGTTTCACTCCACAATGTTTTGTAGTTTTCATTGTACAAGTCCTATATACTTCTTTTGTTAAGTTTAATTAGAAGTGTATCATGTCATGTGCTGCACTATGATGTTTCGGTCGTCAGTGGACCCTGTATACGATGGTGGTTGGAGCAGTAGCCTAGGTGTGTAGCAGGCTGTATCACCTAGGTTTGTGTGAGTACACTCTATGATGTTGGCACAATGTCAAAATTGTCTAACGATGTGTTTCCTAGAATTTGTACCCACTGTTAAGCGACGTGTGACTGTATTCTTTTCGATGTTCTTGTGAATGGAATTGCTTAATTTTATTTTCAAGAGTTTGTTTTCCGTATATAGAAGTACCGCCTATTTTTATACATTGGTCTTGTATCCTGAGACCATACTAAACCCATTTCTTCTACTAGATTTTTGGTTTTTGGGGGGAGGGGGGAAGTATGGGTAGCTTGGGATTTTCTACATCACGGATCATGTAATCTGCAAATGAAATTTTGCTCCCTCTTTTCCAGTTTGGGATGCCTTCAATTTCCTCTCTCTTTCCCTTTTTCTTGCCCCCTTTCCATATTAAAATACTGGAACCTCCAGTATATCTTGTATAGAAGTGGTCATGACAGCAGCTATCTCTGCCTTTTCCCCTAAATAGAAAGTATTCGTATTTAAGTGTGAGATTGGCTATGGGGTTTTTCATAGATACTTTTTATGAGATTGAAGAATTTCCCTTCAATTCCTAGTTTGTTGAGAGTTTTTAATCATGAATGGAGATGAATATTTTCAAGTGCTTTTTCTACATTTATTGAGATGAACATGCAGTTTTTTATTCTTTAACCTATTAACAAGGTAAGTTAAATTAATTGATTTTTGGATTTTAAGCCAACCTTGCATTCATGGGATAAATCACACATTACCATAATGGATTTGGTTTGCTAACACTTTATTAAGTAATTTGCATTTATGCATTTATTGGTTTTGTTTCATTTTATTTTGTTTGTGATTCTTTATCAGACTTTGGCATCGGGATAGTACTGTTTCATAAAATAAGTTAGGAAATGTTCCTTTCTCCTTTATTTTCCTTAAAGAGTGTGTGAAAGGTTGATATGATTTCTTCTTTAAATAATTTACCAGTCTGCAGCCATATCACCTTGATATGTGTGCCCATCTGATCTCGGAAGCTAAGCAGGATCCAATCTGGCTAGTGTTTGCAAGGGAGACTGCCTGGGAATAATGGGTGCTGTAGGCTTAAATAAAATAAAATAAAAAGTAAAAAGACTTCTCCAGTGAAGGCATCTGGGGCTTTTCTTTGTGGGAAGATATTTGCTTACTAATTCAATTTCTGTAATTACTATACATAAAACACTGTAATTACTATTATTATATATAATTATATACAAAATTATATTATTATATTATATATTATTATACATATTACATATAATTATATATTCTGTAATTACTATATATAATTACTATCTATAACAATTACTTTTTATAGATCTCTCCATATTTCCTATTTCTTCTTCAGTCCATTTTGTTAATTTTTGTCTTCTAGGAATTTTTCCATTTTATCTAAGTGGTCTAGTTTGTTGCATAATGTTGTTCATAATATTTCCTTTAAATTATTATAGTTATTGGAATATTTCTCATGATGATCCTATTTTTCATTCCTGATCTGGGTAACTTGTGTCTTCTTTCTCTTTTAATCTTGGGCAAACTGAAGAGAAAGTTGTCAATTTTGTTGATCTTTTTGGAGAATAGTTTTCACTTCATTGGTTTTTTTCTATTGTTTTTCTGTTTTTTATTTCATTGGTTTATGTTCTTATCTTTCTTAATTCTTTTCTTTTGTTTCTTTGGGCTTAATTTTTTTCTCTCTCAAGTTTCATAAGGTGAAAGATTTAATTATTTATTGAAACCCTTGTTCTTTTCTGATGCTAATACTTGAAGCTATCAATTTTCTTTTACATGCTGCTTTAGCTGCATCCCATAAATTTTGACATGCCTGATTTTCATTTTCATTCATTGCAAAATATTTTAAAATTCATCTTGTGATTTCTTCTTCAGCCCAGGAGTTATTTAGAAGTATGTTGCTTAATTCATAGATCTCTGGGGATTTCTCAGATTTTTGTCTGCTGTCAATTTCTAATGTAATTCCATTTTGGTCAAAGCAACCATTTTGTTTTATTTCCATCCTTTTAAATTTATTGAGACTTGTTTTATGGCCAAGCATATTTAAAAAATGTGTATTCTGTAGTCATTGGTTGGCATGTTTAATATATGACAATTAGATTGAGTTGGTTAACAGTGTTGTTCAATTTTTGTATACCCTTGCTGATTTTCTGTCCTGTTGCTCTCTATTACTGAGACTGAGGTATTTAAATCTCCAATTATTATTGTATCACTATTTCTCCTTTCAATTTTGTCAATTCTTCCTTCGTGTATTTTGAGACTCTGTTATTAGGTGCATATACTTTTAAAATTTGCATATAATTTACATATCTTCCTGATATATTGACCCTTCTATTATTATAAAATATCCCTCTATGTCTCTAGTAACAGTTCTCATCTAAAAATCTATTTTGTCTGATATTAGTAGAGCCATTGCGGCTCTTTTACGGTTACAATTCACATAGTTTATCTTTTCCAATTCCTTTACTTTTAACCTATTTTTGTCTGTGAATATAAGGTGTGTCTCTTGTAGATAGCATATAGTTAGATTATACTTTTTTATCTGGTCTAAAAATCTCTGCCTTTTGATTGGGTTGTGTAGAAAATTAACATTTAATAGAATTATTGATATGGTTGGATTACAGTTGCCATTTTGCCATTTGTGTCTATGTTTTCTTTTTGTTCCTTTATTTCTCCTTTACTGCTTTCTTTTGTGTTAAATAAATATTTTTAGTGTACCATTTAAAATCATCTGTTGATTTTACTTTAGCTATATAATTTGAAGTTATTTTCTTAGAGGTGGCTCTAGGAATTATAGTACATATCTTAAAACTACAGTCTATTTCATCCTAATACTACTGACTTAGTTCTGGTAAAATATGGAATCCTGGAATATTGCTACAGTATGGCTCCATTCCTCCACTCTTTGTACTATGATCATTGTACTGTACTAGATTGTCAGAGATATGTTATAAACACACCATGTTATACTTATTGCTTTATATAATCCTATGTATTTTAAAGAAGGTGACACACAAGAAAAAGTATATTTATAGAGTCCTTTATAGTAACTCATATATTTATTATTTTTTATTTATGGTGTTCTTTTCTTTCTGCATCTTTTTCAATATGAAAAATATCCTTTAATATTTCTTAGGCGGGATTGCTAGTAACAAATTATTCAAATTTGTTTATCTGGGAATTTCATTTCATTTTTTTGTTTTGTTTTCTGTTCATTCTCTCATTTTTACCTCTTTTTTTTGTCTTTTGTGGGCTACTGGAATATTTTATAAATATCTATAGTGTTTTTTAGCATTTTAAAAGATGGTTTCTCTTGGTATTGTATTATACATATGTTAATTCATCACAGCCTATCGGTATTGACATTTTACCAGTTCAACTGAAGTATGGAAACCTTACTTTCCCTTAAGATCTTTTATCTTTTCCATTTATGATGTGATTATTCAGAATATTTCCTCTACATACATTCAAAACTTCAGACAATATTCAAACTTGTTCTTTAACCATCAAGCATAATTTAGCAACAAAGGAGGAGAAATGTCTATTGTATTTACTTATTTTTACTCTTTTTATTGTTCTTTCTTCTTTCCTGATGTTATCAGATTCCTTTTAAAAAAAAAAATCATTTCCTTTTTGTTTCCTTTAGCCATTCTTTTTAGGTAGGTCTGCTGGCAACAAATTCTTTTAGTTTTCCTTCATCTGAACATGACTTGATTTCCCTTTCATTCCTGAGGGATATTTTTACTGGATATACAGGACTGCACTGACAGTTCTTTTATTTCAGCACTTGTACCACTTTCTTCTGGCTTTCACAGTTATAAGAAATTCACGATGTTTGGATCTTTTTCCCCCTATAGATAATGCATTCTTCTTCTATTGCCCCTCTCAAGACTTTTTTCTTTGAATTTAGTTTTCAGAAGATCTATTATGTGTCTTGGCATGGATTTCTTTGAGTTTATTCTGTTTGGGGTTTGCTCATTTCCTTGAATTTGTAAATTATGTATTTTGCCTAAGTTGGGACACTTTCAATCATTATTTCTTCAAATGCTTTTTCAGCCCTCCCCTCTTTGTCCTTTCCTTTTGGAACTCTCATGACATGAATGTTAGATCTTTTGTATAGTCCCACAGGTTCCTGAGTCTTAGTTCATGTTTTTTTTTTTTTTTTTTTTGTCGTTTTTTTGTGACCGGCACTCAGCCAGTGAGTGCACTGGTCAGTCCTATATAGGATCCGAACCCGTGGCGGGAGCGTCGCTGCGCTCCCAGCGCAGCACTCTACCAAGTGCGCCACGGGCTCGGCCCTTAGTTCATGTTTTTTAAAGTCCATTTTCTCTCTGCTGTTCAGATTGAACAGTTTCTATTGTTTTGTCATCAAGTTCACTGATTCTTTCCTCTGTCTTCTTCATTCTGCTTTTGAACCCATCATTAAGTTTTTAGTTTCGGTTGTTGTATTTTTTTGTTCTAAAACTTTCATTTGGTTTTTCTTTATATATTCTTTTTTTTCTGAGAATTATTTCTTTTCTGAGATTGTCTATTTTCTCATTTGTTTCAAGTATGTTTGTAATTGCTTGTTGAGGCATTTCTATCATGGCTGCTTTAAAATCTTTTCAGATAATTCCAACACCTGTGTCATATTGGTGTTGGCATCTGTTGATTGTCTTCTCTCCTTCAAGTTGATGTTTTTCTGGGTTTTGATATGACCACTGATTTTTTGTTGTTGTTCTTGTATCATGGACATTTTGAGTATTATGCTATAAGAATCTGTAAGTCTTCTGTTTTAGCAGCCCTCCTCTGACACTGCACTGGTGGTAATGGGCGGGGAGAGGGAGAGTGGGTTACCACCTTGTTACTGCCAGGAAGGAGTGGATGTCTCTGTTCCTCAGTGGGCCTCTGTTGACACCTCAGTCAGAGAGGGTGACTTGTCATTGCTTGGTGGGGATGGAAGTACAGGCTCTCCACTATTTAGTGTAATTACATTTACAAATGAATTCCACATAGTTCTCCCAGTGCTTTTATCTAATGAAATAAACATTGGAGCTTGATTCCACTATCCATTTGCAATACTTAGCATTTGAAATGTTGAATTAATCATTAAATGTTTCTTAAGGAGAAGTTAAATAGAATATTGTATTCAACACTTTTTGGTAACAATTTTAAAGAGCCAGAGTTGTGAAATTACAAAAGCTATCCTTATCCAAATAAAATAGGGAAACCCATCTGTATTAGTTATTTATTGTTATATAACACATTACCACAAGTTTAGCAGCATATAAAAACAATACGCACATATTACTTTATCATTTGCATAGGTTAGATATCCAGGCATGCCACAGCTGGGGTCTTTGCTTCAGGGTTTCTTCACAGGCTGTAACCTAAGTTTCACCTGGGGATGTGATCTCATCTGAAGCCTCGACTGGGAGAAGGATCTGTGATTGTTGGCAAAATTTCCATTTCTCAAGGGCTATTAGAATGATGGAGTGAATTCTTAGATGGATGTTGGCTGGAGGCTGCCCTCAGTTTTTTGCCATGTGGGTCTCCTCAACATGGAAACTTCATTTAATAAAAGCCAGCAAGGGAGAGAGTCTGCTAGCAAGATGGAAGCCAGATTTTTTTTTTGTAATCTAATCACTGAAAAGTGTCATCCCCTCAGTGCTGAGTATCCTGTTGATTAGAAGCAAGGTTCTGAAGGGAAGAGGATTACACGAGCTGGTGAATACTGGTAGAAAAGGATCACTGGGAGCAATTTAAGAAGCTCCTTACTACATCGTGTTGTTAAAACACGAGCAACAGGAGTATGTTAAGTTTAACTCACACTCATATTTATTATAAGAAAAATGAAAAAAATAGACTGATAGATCTATTGACATTAGAAAATATGACTACAAAATACATGGAAACTATAACTTAATACATAAAATAATAATGTTATGTTAGAAAATAGAATGCAAAATGTATGGAAACCATAACCTAATACATAAAAATGACATCAGATACAATTTTTAAAATGAAAGAAGCTATTAAAGAACAGCCCAAATCAGAATTAGAAATTAGGTAATATCGCAAAAGAAAAAACCGAAAAGATCTGACAGTGATCAGAAATTATTTAAAAATAAAAAGTCACTAAAGTAATGAAGACTAAATTAGAAGTAACATGCTAGTGAAATTTCTCCAAGGATTATCCTGTAAATAATAGGGAACACAAAGATAGAAAAGGAAAAAATCTTAAAAATAAAGTGATAAAAAATTTTCCTAAGAAATTGATTGATACAGAAGATAGATAATAAATATCCAAATATGTTTAATAGATTTCTCTGAAGAAAAAAACTGAAGCATGGAAAAAGAATGAATACCAAAAATTATATTTAAAGAAAAGTGTCCTGAAAGAAAGGAAAACTTTAACCTGTATATTGAAACAGCACGCTATTGATCTGGAAAAATCAATCCAAAATGCCCAACACTGAGACATACTTATGTAGAGCAGTTCTCAAACACTGTCATTTCAGTAAGCCTATAGAATCTTAAAAATTATTGATGAACCCAAAGTTTACATGTTTACATGGGTTATATCTATCCATATTTATCATATTAGAAAATTAAAACCGAGAAAATTTAAAAATATGTATTTGTTAATTGATTTTAAAATAATAATAAATCCATTGAATGTTAACATAAATAAAATATTTTATTTAAAAAAATTGTATTTCCCAAAACAAGCAAAAAAATGTTGAGAACAGTGGCATATTTTAATTTTTTTTCAAATTCTTTTATAGACCTGCTTAATAGAAGACAGCTTCTGCATTCAATCTTTGGCAACATGTCATTTGGTTGACATATATGAAGAAAATCTGACTTTACACATATATATGTATTTGGAAAAGAGAGGACTACTTTAACAGATTTTTCATCTAATTGTGGATATTCTTTGATATCGGTCCAAAATTTGAGAAGTGGTAATTTTTTGAAGGTCAGTTCCCATGTGGAATCTGCAGTCAAATCAATGAGCTTTCCATACTGTTACATTATATCCATTAGGTTTCATGCATGCATTACTCTGTAGCATCAGATGGGTCGTTTGGGAAATGTTGGTTCACTGCTATGCGGATTTGCCAAATGTTCACACAGCTTTTCATACAATATCAACAAATCACATTCATTGGTACATCATCACATCATAAAAACTTTTAAGTCTGAGACTGTCAAGCTCACCACATTGGATATAAGTTTTCTGAAATTTAGATTTTTTTTCCTGAAAGCTCATATTGTATCCTTGGCAGTAAATAATATCATTTTCAAAATGACAAGATCACTTTATTAATTTTCAAGAAATGCTTACCAGATATCCACATCCCAATAATGATAGTTTGTCTATAAGTTGTTCTTTCAAGAGAAAAGGTGTCCCATGAAAAACGTACCTAGTTCAGTGAGCAACTCAAACAATGCCGTGTATGTTTTCCTTGAGCAAATCACCATACTTCTGTGCACAGCAGAAATGCTTTATGTGGATTTCCCCTTTCTTCACATAGAGTTAAAAAGGTGCAAATTCAAGGGTCAAGATGAAATAAAATTAATAATTTTTACTACATCATCCAAGAATTCTTAAGTAAAACCTACATGTTTTCTTTTTTTATTACCGTGAGTGCTTGGTAGTGAAGAATTCAATAATTAATGGTACGGTTTGTTTCCAGTGCTTCAATTCATGATCAGGCATACTGTTGCTTTTGGACTGCTCATGCAAATATCAACATGGTGAAAAGGGCAAATCTATCATTATGAAAATAGTTTCTACCTCATGAATCCACTGAAAGTTTCAGGAACCCCATGCATTTATGGACCACATTTTGATAGCCACTGTTTCAAAGGAACTACTTGGTTTAAAGAGAAAGAAAAAGAATCCTTTGAACATCCAGGCAAAAGGACCATACCATTCGTAAGAAAAAAGATAGTTAGTATGACATCAGATTTTTCGACAGCAATGATTTAGGCCATAAGAAAATAAAATCCTATATTTAAGATTTAAAGAAAGAAAATATGTGCGGAGTATTTCATATCTAGCCAAATTGACCCTAAATTATAAAGGTCACATTCAACTTTATGAACATGTAAGAGCTCAGAAAATTGTGTTGCCATGAGCCCTTTCTGAGGAACCTGCAATAAAACAAACTTGAGCCAACCAAAAGGATTTGAGAGGCGACAGATAAGGATGATGGATATTTAATATACTTGCAGTAGAACAAATACTATCTGATGGAGTGAGGAAAGCAGTATAGTACGTAATGATGTTATATAATTACAAAAAAATTCAGAGAAAATAGCAACAGTGTTGTGATGGTTAATTTTATGTGCTAACTTGATTGGGCTTAGGGATGCCCAGATAGCTGGTAAAACACTATTTCTGGGTGTGTCTATGAGGGTGTTTCTGGAAGAGATCAGCATTTAAATCTATAGACTGAGTGAGGTCACCCTCACCAATGTGGGCAGACATCATCCAACTCGTTCAAGGCCTGAATAGAATAAACAGTGGGAGGAAGGGTTCATTTGTTTCCAGTTTGAGCTAGGACATTCATCTGTGAGCATCAGTGTTCCTGTTTCTTGGACCTTAGGACAGGGACTTACACTATTGCCCCCCAGTTTCTTAGGTCTTTGGACTTGGACTGAATTGCACCACTGGCTTTTCTGATTTTTCACCCTGTAGATGGCAGGTTGTGGGACTTCTTGGCCTCATAATCACGTAAGCCAATTCCTATAATAAATCTATCTATGTCTATATCTATCTCTTATTGGTTCTATTTCTATGTATAACCTTACTAAAAGTACATTAAAAAAGATGGAACAAACTTTCTGATTGAACAAAGATGTAGGAGGCAAATGCATACGAGATCGTTGTTATGATGTTGATATAAAACATCATAGTTGAATGAGGAGCAGAAGTCATTCAAAGAACAAAGGAGAGTTCATAATGTTTACTGCTACGATATGCAATAAAGATATAACAATTATTAATACTTTTTGATATTTTAAGATGCTTCTCTCAGACCTATAGAAATCAAGCAGACAATGAATAAGTAAGAATATAGAAGAGGAAATAACACAGTCAGTAAGCTAGACCACATGTGTATATAGAAACTCTCACCTAATAATAGAAAATTTACCTTCTTTTCAAGTGCACATTGAACATTCATGAAAAGCAGCACATTTTGGGCCACAATGCAAACCTTGACAAATTAAAAAAATTAGAAATATGGTCATGCACTGGTTAACAACAGGGATACATTCTGAAAAATGCATCCTTAGAGATTTTGTCATTGTGTGAACATCATACAGCGCACTTGACAAACCTATGTGGCATTGCCTCCTACACAACTTGGCTATATGGTATAGCCTGTGGCTCCGGCCACCATTGTATATGTGGTCTGTCATTGATCAAGACATTGTTATGTGGTGCATGACTGTAATACATATGGCATTCTCCAACTGCAATGTGATAAAGCTAGGGATCAATAACAAAATAATAAAAAGGCTTTAAAAAAAATCTGTGCATTTACAAGCATGTAAATCCAAGCACCCTTGGATCAGAGTGGACATATAGATCCAAATTGCAGAATGTCTTTAAAATATCAACAAAACAAACCAAAACAACAGGACAGATGGATAACCCCTTACCTGCCCTGAGTTGACAAGGCATCCCATGAGGCAAGGACCCCCCTGGATGAATTGCCACCAGGCACCAGCACTGTATGCATCAATCACTCTACATCATGTGCTCAGTTATGCCAGTAATTACCTTGTTTGTTGTCCCAAGACCAAGTGTCCTCCGCAGCTCATGCGCTTGGGTGGGGCATGGGGAATGATTCACACAAGGTCAGCGGTCCCTGCCCTGGCACCTTCCTTGGCTTCAGCTGTGGACAGGGAGTGCAGGGGCCAGAACTCTACCTCTGTTATATCACCTCTATCGTGGATCAGGCTTATAACCTTCACATTGTGAAGGAGGGATTATCCTTAAATTCTCTCTCTGATCATTCCACAATAGCAACAGATTTTAAAAATATCAGTCAAGGAAATCTTAGCCTGCATATTGGAATCTCCCTTGGCGGATGGTTTTGCTTCCCTTGGAAAAACGCAGGAGCCAAGGCCAGCATTCAGGTGGAAAGTGTATTAACCCAAAATATGTTATGCTTTCTAGGTTAGCTTGGGGCAGGTTAAGAGGACACCATCAGCAGAACATTCTGATACTGATGTTTTAAACTTGGCTGGAGGCAGGTGTACAAGGTTCTCTATTTCCAGAGGCAGAGGTGGAAAACAGCCCTTCTTTCCTGTGGCAGAAGAGGCAACGTTAGCTTTACACATCAGCAAGAAAAAGCAGGGGAGGCAGGTGGGTGCCCCAGGGAGCTCCAGACCAAGTGATTGGTACAAAACCAGAGGAGAAACTAATTTTCTAAGGAATAAAAACTCCATGTTGAACTGAGACCCCAGCCACTGTCCTCCTCAAGCTGCATGTGAAGCTTCTTTTAGGCATGCAGGCTTGCTCCAAAGTCATCACAAAACGTGGGTGCAACAGGTACCTGTTGTGCACACAGAGAGACACCCAGGGTGCATGCACACACTGCAAAGACCGTGCAAGGACACAGGGAAGGCGGCCGTCTGCAAACCAAGGGGAGAGGCCTCAGGAGAAACCAACCCTGTCACTCCTTGGCTGACCTACAGAAAATATACGTCTGTTGTGTAAGCTGCCCCAACTGTGGTATTTTATTATGGCAGCCCTAGCAAACACATACAACCCCTAATTCTTTCCAGATCTGGAAAAACAGCACCCTTCTCCTTTGCCTCCATACCTTTCAATTGTATTCATTGCCTGGATACGTCCCTTATCCACCTGGGAAACGACACAGCCTTCATGCCTTCTGTGGATCCCTCCTGGACCTCACCAGCCCCAGTCAGCCAGTGTGTCCTCTGTGTTCTCAGTGCACCTGCAATGATGCATCTTTAGAGCACTCACCGGGGGGGCAGTGGGGAAATGTGTGTTTTCATGACTATTTCCCTGATTAAACTATACAGAGAGACTGTCTTTTATTGGAATTCAGATACACAGAATCCTTTGTTCATAGCATTTATCACTGGTACATGCATGGCTTCGTACAAAATTAGGTGCTTTTTATTTTTAATAATTCAATAGGCAATCATGAACCGATTACCTAAACAAAAGCTAGAATGTGATATCTAATGATTTCATCACCAACAACCATCCTCAATCCCTATCCCATTATAAACATCATCCTGAGTCCCATATTTATGATTCCCTTGCTCTTGATATCCTTTTTATACCACTTAATTACTTTAGAGATCTGTAATATGTAGATACATATATACACATATATAGTAATTATATATGTATATTCCTATAAGTGATATATGTCTATTTTAGATGTTTTAATACTTTAAAATGAGTATCATGCTGTATGTAATGTTTTGATATATATAAATAATCAGCCTTACATTGCTGAAATCCATCCATATTGCAGCATATGACTTATTATATGTAATTGTGTGAGTATACATCAATTTATTTTATTATTATTTTTTACTCACTTAAACTACTTTATTATCTCTCAGTTTCAGTAAACAGAGTATATACAACATTACCACATATTGATTCTTCAGGACTTGGGGTCTTTTGAATATTTTAGTAAGTGGGGCTCTGTAGCCTAATTTATTTATTTATTATTATTATTTTTCTTCCAAATGCAGATAGATCTCCCATATGACCCAGCTATCCCACTGCTGGGAATATACCCAGAGGAATGGAAATCATCGAGTCAAAGGTTTACCTGTTCCCCAATGTTCATCACAGCACTCTTTACAATAGCTAAGAGTTGGAACCAGCCCAAATGTCCATCATCAGATGAGTGGATACGGAAAATGTGGTACATCTACACAATGGAATACTACTCTGCTGTAAAAAA
Source organism: Cynocephalus volans (assembly GCF_027409185.1). Classification (NCBI taxonomy): domain Eukaryota; kingdom Metazoa; phylum Chordata; class Mammalia; order Dermoptera; family Cynocephalidae; genus Cynocephalus; species Cynocephalus volans. The sequence goes on along the minus strand of NC_084461.1, from coordinate 165,842,461 downwards.
GAATGAAATACTGCCATTTGCAGCAACATGGATGGACCTTGAGAGAATTATATGAAGTGAAACAAGCCAGGCACAGAAAAAGAAATATCACATGTTCTCACTTATTGGTGGGAGCTAAAAACAAATAAATAAATACACAAAAAAAAGGGGAGGAGGGAAGAAAACATAACAATTATTTTGTAGACACCAGTTAGTCTACAAAAGCTGGCTTTCAATGGCCACTTCATTCTAAGCGACCATAGGCAGTAATGAAATTACTACCCGCCACAGATTACCTGTACCCACTTTCAAGTGGATACAAAACCATCCAAGTCAGATACCAAACAAAAACCAAACCAAATATCCAATCCTAGACTACCCAGGACAGCAAAAGAAAAGACAACTCCATAAACATATAAACATGCTTATATGGTCAGCAGATTTAGACCAGGACACTAAAACAATTCAGTGAGAAACAGAAGGTCTTTCCAACTCACTTGGCTGTGTATACGGAAGAAATGAGTCTCAACCCATATCACACCACACACGGAAGTTATCTAAAGATGGATCGCAGACTTGAATGTGATAGCTAAAATGATAAAGCTGGCAGAAGAAACCAGTGAAACATCTCAATATTGGAGTAGGCAAAAATTTCTTAGACAGGCTTCAGCACATACTCACAAGGAAAGAAATAATTGATTAAATGGATTTAATAAAAATTAAAATCTTTCACTCATTACATGACCCCATTAAGAAAATAAATAGATAAGACACAGACTGGTTGAAAATATTTACCATACATATATCTGGCAAAGGACTCACTCACTCGATATATAAGCAACTCCCTCAACTGAATAATAAAAAGACAAACCATCTGAATTAAAAATGGGAAAAAGACTTTAACAGGTGTTTCACAAAGGGAGGTATAGGAAAGGCCAGTAAGCACATGAACATGTGTTCAACATCATTAGGAGAGACAGGAGAATGAAACTATACCATTTCACACCCATAAAATGGAGAAGCTAGACCAACAATGCCAAATGTTCACAAAGATGGGAAGCAACTAGCACACTCTCATCTATTCCTAAGGGAGGGGGTAATGTAAAATGTTATAACCAGTTTGGAAATCTGTCTGGCAGTTCCCTTTAAGTTAAAAATACAACTGTTCTATGACTCAGCAATTTCTCTTCTAGCTATTTACCCAAGGGAAATAAAAACAAATACTGTATACACAAAACAACTTGTACAGAACCTTCACAGTTGTGTTGTTTATTTATAATGACCCCGAACTTGAAGCAGTCCAGATGTCCATCAATATGAGAACGGATAAATTAATTGTGATCCATCCTTACCATGTAATACTAGCTACTGATACATGCAACAACAGGGACGTGCCCCCCAAATATTATGTCAAGGTAAGGAAAATGGGCACAAAATGTATATACTATGTTATTTCAATAGTAATAATAATAAACTCCAGAACAGGCAAAATGCATACAGAGTGGAAGGAACCAGAACGGTGGTTGGCTTAGGTAGAAGGGGCGGATGGTGGGTACAGGTTGGGATTGGTGGGAAAGGGCCTTGGGAGATCTTTCTAGAGTGATGGAGACGGTCTATAGCTTGATAGGGCTGTGGGATAAGCATTTTCTGAAACTCACCAAATTATATACTTAAGCTTAGGGCATTTTTCTTTGTGTAAATTAGACCTCAATTTAAAAATAACTGCTTTGAGCTCTCATTTCTTCCTTATAATATTGGCAAAAATCTGAAAACTTAACAACATACCCTGCGATGCAGGCAGAGCAGCTTCCAGCCTCTGAACTTCTGAACTTGAAGCCCAGGGAGCTACCACTTCCTCTTCTTTCACTGAGAAGAGGAAATGCTTTCTAAACCTACATTTCTTGGGGACACTACCCCATCTACTTGTAGCCATATTTCCCTGCTTTCCGACTGCCAACATTTTTGTGGTAACTCTACAGCTTTGGCAAAAACGAACTCTATGCTGATTCTTCTTGTGTTCACCTACCAAAAAACTTCACCCCTCCACTTTCTAGATTCCGTTGGTAGAACAATTGTCCTATTCTGACAAAGCCAAAGGAGGTCAGGCTAGAGGGGCTGACTTTTCATCCTCTCTTTTCTTCTCAAGATGCATATGCACAAAAGGTAATGATTTTCCTTTTCCTTTTTTTTTTTTTTGTTCACAGATCAAGGAATTCCATTTAAGGCAAACTCATAAAACACACTCATATATTTTTAAAATACTCTACATTTTTTGGCCTTTCTCTTCAAAAATATGCTGAATTGCCTTAGAAAAAAATGCCACTCATTACGTCTTGCCTGGTTGGAAAAAGTACGCTGATGGATGACTGAGAGAAGGATGGGCAATCCACACGCTCCTCCAGATGGTCCGAAATGTCCTCTCGGCCTCCACCAAACTATCTTATCACTGTTTCCTGGAATAGCCTCCTAAGGTCTGTGCTGCTCTTCCTTTGATTCTGAGCTACCCCACGTGCTATTCTGCTTCAGGTTGAGTTTCCGATGCTTGCAAGCAAAGGTGCCTTGACTACCTGTTGGTGTTGTGTTTCTTTCTCACCTCCTTTCTGGGCCATTTCTACTTCAGGAACTTCCTGATCCTGAATCTTGGCATTGCTGCTCATCATCTTTGAGAGCCACAAAGTGAAGCAGCCTTTACTGCGACTCAGGACCAGGTGGCAGCTGTGCAAGCCAAGGAGGGTGAAGGACAGGGATCTTTCCGGACACCAAATCTGTAGGTCTCAGGACTGAGCTACAAATGAAGGGAGGGAGTGGAGCTGAAAATGTTTACCCCTTTTGGAAAATAAAAGTAGCTGAGGAAAGGTGCCTGTTTGTGAGAGAGGAAAGAATGGACTTTCTGTATTGGAGGTGCCTGGATGGTCCTCCCCAGGGAAAGATACTCTGTCCAAATAGTTCCAGCACAACCGATCATCTGAGAGCCACTCCTCACAACATCCACCCACCCTCGACCTTATTGCACAAACTGAGGAGGATACTCTGCTTTTTGAGACAGCACAGTGTTTAATCACCAGGATAATAGAAGGATCACAAAATAGAGAAACAAGGTGGCGCAGCTTGAAAGAAGCAAACTGTACCCGGAGTCCCGCTCATGCATATAAGGCTTCCCTGCCAGCTTTGTCTCCGTATTAATCCATAACAGATAACTTGACACCTTTGTGTACACTCCAGGCTTGTCCTTCAGGCCACAGCCCACTCCCCAGCTGACAATGCCCAGCTGGTACCATATGCTTTTCTTCTTTTTCTGGCAAACCAGAGGCCCTCCACTGTCACTCTAGGAGAGAAAAGTTGTTTGGAGTGGAATGGACAGTAGCAGGTTACTCCTACAGCCTATTGAGGAGCAAGCGCTTGACATAAGACAAAAAGCATGTATGCTGTCTTTTGATGAGCAGACTTTCTAACTTTGGTTGGGCTCTCTGACTACATGACTGTGCTCTGTAACTATTGGAAAAGGAACCCAACAATTGGGTCAAAAGCAATGTGATGAAAGACAATTTGGTCAAAAATGAATCTCCATCATCACTTTCTAGTCTCATGCATTAGTTTTGATGTACCAAGGAGTGGTTTCCTAATCCATTTTTCCTCTAAGAACTTTTGTTGTTTTCCAGAATTCTTCAAATTTTTTTCCCAACCTTTTCACCTCAAGTCCATTTTCAGGCACCCCATTCTTTCTGTTTCTGTATTGTTCACGATAGCAAAAAGTAAAAAACAAAAACAGAAATTCACTATGCTTCATAAGAAGCCACTGGTTTCACACAGTAGGCATATAAACTTAAATACACCAATGTAAAAATACAAAGGTGTCAAAGTGTTAAATTGTGGCTTAAAGCATTACATTTTAAACAACTCACAAATTTTAAAATATCATGAAAAAGACTGCCAAATTGGCACAAGTAAGTGGAGCAGACAGAATTAATGTGACACCTGAAGAATATGGTAACTTTCATCCCCCAAACTTTTCGGACTTTTAAAAAAATTCTATAAAAGAGTAATTTATAATAAAAAAACTGGAAAAGTGACATATGGAAAAAGAACATGAAGGGCAACTGTACAGACAAGTAAATATAAAAATAAACACACACGCGATTGCTCATGACAGAATACTTCAGGAAGAATACATGTTGTATAGCAGTGTTTTCTCTTTGGGGAGTAAACCAGTGAACAAGTGTAAGAGACTAGCTTCCTCTTTACTGGACATCCATCTATACCACTTGGACTTTCTTTACCATGTATTCAAAGAAATAAATGAAAGCAATGACCCTTCTAAGTCTACCCATGCAAAAGCAACTCCTGTTAATGTCCTCAGATGTAAGTTTCCACATCCTTGTATGCAAATGTGCATAGATCATTACTATGTTACAGAAATAGAATCAGGCCATACCTATTGTTTCACAGTTTACACAGCTTTATTTTCGAAAATGTTAAGTGACACACAAAAAATTGGAAAAAAGCACTACCCAGTGATTTGCTATAAATACAAATACAAAACAGGATATGGGTTTATTTGATTTTTTTTTAAGCCAGATTGTAATTATGAACAAATTGCTGTGTCCATCAACATGCTTTAAACCAAACTGTTCTTTATCCAGTGGCTTGGAGTCATTGGAAAGGCGCATGACCTTTCGTTACAATGAAGAATTCTTTTTTTTTTTTTTTTTTTTGAGTAATTTGAAAAGAATCGGTATTAGTTTTTCTTTAAAATTTGGTAGAATTTATCATTGAAAATCATCTGGTCCTGGGCTTTTCTCTGATTAAAAACTTTTAATTAATTAATTTATTTGTGTTGAAGCATAATTGATTATATATATTTGGGGGGTACAGTGTTGACTATCAGTATTTGTGTACAATATGTCACAATGAAATCATTATTATTAGCATATTCATTATTACAAATCATAATTATTCTTTGTGTCTCTTACCCAATTTCTTCCTACCCCCCCTCCACCTTTCTCACTTCTAGTAATCACAGATTTGTTCTCTCCTTTTGAAAGTTCAATGTATTATTGTGTTGTTTCTTTCTTTTTTCTTCCCTCCCTTCCTTTCTTCCTCCTTCCCTTCCCTTCCCAGTCTAACTGGAGCGAGGTAGCATCTCAATGTGGTTTTGATTTGCGTTTCCCTGACGACTAGTGAAGTTGAGCATTTTTTCCATGTACCTGTTGGCCATTTGTATATCTTCCTTTGAAAAAAGTCTATTCAGCTCCTTTCCCCATTTTTTAAATTGGATTATTTGTTTTTTACCGTGAAGTTGTTTGTGTTCCTTGTGTATTCTGGTTATTAACCCCTTTTCAGATGTGTAGTTTGTGAATATTTTCTTCCATTCTGTAGGTTGTCTTTCTGCTCTGTTGATTGTTTCCTTTGCTGTGCAGAAGCTTTTTAGTTTGATATAATCCCATGTGTTTATTTTTTCTTTTGTTGCTTATGCTTTGGGGATCTTATTCACAAAGTCTTTGCCCAGTCCTACTTCCTGGAGTGTTTTCCTGTGTTTTCTTCTTTGAGTTTTATAGTTTCAGGTCTTACATTTAAGTCCTTAATCCATTTTGAGTTGATTTTGGCAAAAGGTGAGAGGAACAGGTCTGGTTTCATTCTTCTACATATGAATGTCCAGTTTTCCCAGCGCCATTTATAGAAGAGACAGTCTTTTCCCCAGTGTGTGTTCTTGTTGTCTTTGTCAAAGATCAGTTGGCTGTAAGTGTGTGAGTTGATTTCTGGGTTCTCTATTCCATTCCATGTGTCTGAGTGCCTGTTTTTATGCCAGTACAATGCTGTTTTGGTTACTATAGCTTTGTAGTATAATTTGAAGTCAGGTAGTGTTATACCTCTGGCTTTATTTTTTTTTGCTCAGGATTGCTTTGGCTATTCAGGATCTTTTGTTGTTTAACATGAATTTTAGGATTTTTTTTCTATATCTGTGAAGAATTTCATTGGTATTTTGATGGGGATTGCATTGAATCTGTAGATCACTTTGGGTAGTGTGGACATTTTCACAATGTTAATTCTTCCAATCCAAGAGCATGGAATGTCTTGCCACCATTTTGTGTCTACTTTAATTTCTTTTGGTGTTGTTTTGTAGGTCTTTTTGTAGAGATTTTTCACCTCCTTGGGTAAATTGATTCCTGGGGGGGGGTGTATTTTTTGGGGGGGGTAACTATTGTAAATCGACTTGCAGTCTTGATTTATTTTTCTGCTAGTTCGTTACTGAAGTATAAAAATGCTACTGATTTTGAATGTTGATTTTGTATCCTGCACCTTTGCTGAAATTGTTTATTAGCTCTAAGAGTTTTTTGGTAGAGTCTTTAGGTTTTTCTATATATAAAATCATGTCATCAGCAAACAGGGACAGTTCAACTTTATCTTTTCCAATCTGGATGCCCTTTATTTATTTCTCTTGACTGATTGGTCTGGCTAGTACTTCCAATACTGTGTTATATAGGAGTGGTGAGAGTGGGCATCCTTGTCTTGTTCCCATTCTTAAGGGGAAAGCTTTCAGGTTTTTTTCATTCAGGATGATATTGGTGATTGCTTTGTCATAAATGGCTTCTATTGCGTTGAGATACTTTATTTTTATGTCTAATTTGCTGAGAGCCTTTATCATGAAGTAATGTTGAATTTTGATGAATGATTTTTCTGCATCTATTGAGATGATCATATGATTTTTGTCCTTGATTTTGTTAATGTGATGCATCACATTTATTGACATGCATATGTTGAACCATCATTGCATCCCTGGGATGATTCTAACTTGGTCATGGTGTGTAATAATTTTGACATGTTGCTGAATTCTGATTACTAATATTTTGTTGAGGATTTTCATGTCTGTGTTCATCAGAGATATTAATCTGTAGTGGGTTTTTTTGTTGTATCTTTGTCTGGTTTTGGTATCAAGGTGATGTTGGCCTCATAGAATAAATTTGGGAAAGTGGCCTCTGTTTCAATTTTGTGGAATAGTTTGAAGAGAATTGGTAGAATTCAACAGTAAAGTCATATGGTCCTGGGCTTTTCTTTGTTGGGACACTGCTGATTACTACTTCAATTTTGTTGCTTGTAATTGGTCTGTTCAGTTTTTCTATTTCTTTTTGGTTCAGTCTTGATAGGTTGTCTGTGCCAAGAAATTTATCCATTTCTTCCAAGTTTTCATATTTGTTGGCATATAGTTGTTTATGAAGGTCTCTAATGATTCTTTGTACTTCTGTGGTATCAGTTGTAAAGTCTCCTTTTTCATTTTTGATTTCTGTTATTTAGGTCTTCTCTGTTCTTTTTTGTTTGTTTGGTTTTTGTTAACCCAGCTAATGGTTTGTCTATTTTGTTTTTCTTTTCAAAAAACCAACTTTTTGTTTCATTGATCTTTTGTGTTATTTTGGGGGTCTTCTCTCTCTATTTTTGCTCTGATCTTAATTATTTCTTTCCATCTACTACTTTAAGAATTGGATTGTTCTTGTTTTTCTAGTTCTTTGAGGTATAGCATTAGGTCATTTATTTGAAGTCTTTCTATTCTTTTGATGTAAGCATTTATTGCAATAAACTTCTCTCTCAGTACTGCTTTTGCAGTATCCCACAGGTTTTGATATAGTGTGTCTTTATTTTCATCAGTTTCAAGAAATTTTTTGATTTCCTGTTAAATTTCTTCTTGGACCCATAAGTTGTTCAGGAGACTGTTGTTTAATTTCCATTGTTCGTATAGTTTCCAGAGTTTTGCTTGTTATTGATTTCCAGTTTAAATCCATTGAGGTCTGAAAAGAAATGTGAAATGATTTCAATTTTTAAAAATTTTCTTAGTCTCAATTTAAGACCTAACATGTGGTCTATCCTGAAAAATGTTCCATGTGGTGATGAGAAGAATGTATATTCTGTAGTTGTTGGATGGAATGTTCTGTAGATATCTGCCAGGTCCAATTGATCTAAGGTGTAGTTTAAATCCTGTGTTTCTTTGTTGATTTGTTGCCTAGATGATCAGTCCAATTCTGAGATAGGGGTGTTCAGGTCCCCCACTATTATTGTATTGGGTCTATCTCTTTCTTTAGATCTAATTATGTTTGTTTTATATATCTGGGTGCTCCAGTGTTAAGTCCATACCTATTTATGATTGTTATGTCTTCTTGCTGGGTAGTTCCTTTTATCATTATGTAATGGCCTTCTTTATCTCTTTTTTGTGGTTTTTTTGTTTAAAGTCTGCTGTATCTGATATAAGAATAGCTACTACTGCTTATTTTTGCTTTCCACTTTCATGGTATATCTTTTTTCATCCTTTCACTTTTTGTATGTCTTTACAGGTGAGGTGAGTCTCTTGAAGATAGCATATCTTCAAGCTTCTTCTTCAGGGTCTAGCTTTTTAATCCAATCAGCCAGTCTGTGTCTTTTCAATAGGGAATTTAATCTATTTATGTTTAGGGTTGTTATGGACAGGTATTATCTTACTCCTGGCATTTTATTGCTTTTTATTTAGGTGTTTTTAATGTCATTTGTTCCTTTCTTCCACTTTTATTATTTGTCTTTGATGTTTGTTGTTTTTTTGAGGTGGTAAGATTTAGTTTCTTTCTCATTTTTGTGTGGATTTTTGTTCTACCAGTGAGTTTTGTTCTTTCTTGTGTATTCATGATAGTGATTATCACTTTTTAGATTCTAAATGCAGGACTCCCTAGAGAACTTCTTGCAGGGCTGGTTGTGTGGTGGTGAAATCCCACAGTTTTTGTTTGGGAGATACACTATTTCTCCCTCATTTCTGAAGGATAGCCTTGTTGAGTATAATATTCTTGGCTGGCAATTTTTTTCTTTTAGCATCTTGCCTGTAGAGTTTCAGTTGAGAAGTCTGCCGTTAGTTTGATGGGGACTCCCTTATAGGTGACTTGATGCTTTTTCTCTTGCTGCTTTTAGAATTCGCTCTTCATTTTTGAGCTTTGCCAATTTAACTGTAATGTGTCTCAGAGAGAATGTTTTTGGATTGAATCTGTTTGGGGACCTTCGAGCTTCCTGTATCTGAAGATCCATGTCTCTCCCTATACCTGGGAAATTTTCTGTTATTATTTCATTGGATAGGTTTTCAATGACTTTTCCTTTCTCCTCTCTTCCTGGAATACCCATGATTTAGATGTTGTGTACTCAAGGTTGTCTGCTAGCTCTCTTAAATTTTCCTCATTTTTAAAAATTCTTTTTTCCTTTTTTTGGTTCACCTGGGTTATATCAAAAAGACCATCTTCGAGATATGAATTTCTTCTGCTTGCTCTAACCTACTGCTTAAGCTCTCAGTTGTGTTTGTCTGTTTGTTTGTTTTTTTAATGTCTTTGAATGTATCTTTCTGTTCCAGGAGTTCTGCTACATTCTCTTTTAAGGTATTAATCTCTTTGTAAATTTCCTCTTTCGTATCCTGGATATTTTTTCTCATGTCATTGTGTTCTCTAATCGAGTCTTCTCTTGTCTCTGAGTTTTCTTAAGATCCTTGCTCAGAATTCCTTTTCAGTTATTTCAAGAGTTTCTTGCTCTATGGGGTATGGTACTTGAGAATTACTGTATTCCTTTGGTGGTGTCATATTTTCTTATTTATTCATATTACTAGTATCTCTACATTGATGTCTGGTCATTGGTAGAGCAGTCGTTTCTTCTGTTACTATGTAGTGCGCTTGGAGGAGAAAGACTCCCTTCTCTATTTGCAGGCTCTGCAGGTGACTCTCCTTATGTCAATGCAGTCAAGTGTGTGGCAGGTTGCCTGCAGGGTGGTCCTGGCTGCTACTGTGGTGGTGAGCCATCCTTGTGGTGGCAGTAGCTGTGGTGGACCACTTACATGGAAGTGGTGTTTGTGGTGTGATCTTGACTTCTGTTCAGGTGGTAGGAGGGTTGCTCAGGGCTTCTGCCTGGGTCCCTGGTTGTGGGAGGCTCTCTTGCCTTCTGACCTACAATGAAGAATTCACTTCTCTGAAGATGAGGGATCCATGTGAAAGATGTCAGGCAGGACAGCTATATAGTCAGGATCTTACATTTCTGGAGCCAAACAGACCTTGGTTCAAACCCCAGTGTGAACATTTAGCTGGGTAATAACAATGCTACCTTTCCTGCAGGAAGCTGAGTGAATGGAAGGAAACCACTGAGTCCAGGTCCTGATATATGGCAAGCAGTTCCTTGGTGGTAGCTCCCATTATTTTTGTGTTTGTTGGATCAGTCAGATCTGGGCATGGTTAGTCTAGGTTTTTACTGGAACCCAAAAGATGGCTCTAACCCTAGAATTCAGCATGCCTTTGTTGGAACTCTGGATCTGTAATTTGCCTTGATTATGTGTTCTCACCAAGGTGTTCAGCTTCTCTGATTCTCAGTTTCTCCATCTAAAATAGTTCGGTTTCTTAGAGCTGATTCACAATGCTTTTTTGCATTTGTGGAAGCAGTGTGTATGCTATTGAGGACTGAACAGGTGTAAAAGACAGTTAAGAAGGAAACAATGCACATGAACATGGCCTGGACTGTTACCTACTCAGTTCTTTATGTGCATTGACTCTCTAACTTTTATGACAGCCCTAAAAGGTAGGAACTCTTAGTATTCCCATCTGACAGATGAGGAAACCTGAAAAGACACAGGCACAGGGGGATGTCACTTGCCCAGGTCACATAGATAGTAAGCAGAAGAGCCAGGAGGGAAGCCAGGTCATCTGACTTAAGGGACAGCACCTCTAACCACTACTCCTCACTGCTTCCCTTTGGTTACAGAGCATCTGTCTATTCTTACAAGACCTTATTGAGCATGTGTGCTGGGATGAATAACATCCTCCCAAAATGCACGTCCACCCAGAACCTCAGAATGAGAGCTAATTTGGAAATAGGGATTTGTAGATATAATTAGTTAAATTAAGATGAGGTGATCTTGGGCTAGAGTGGGCCCTAACCCAATGACTAGTGTCCTTAAAAGGAGAGAAAACAGAGGAGACACAAACGTAGAGGAGAAGATCTGTGAAGATTGAAGCAGAGTGGAGTGCTATGTCTACAAGCCAAGGCACACCTAGGGCTTCCAGCAACCACCAGGAGCTAGACAAGGCAAAGAGGGATCCTCCCCTAGAGCACTTGGAGTAGGAATGGTCCTGCAGACACCAGAACTATACGAGAATCATTTCTGTTGTTTTAAGCCACCCAGGTTGTGGTATTTTGTTACAGAAGCCCTAACACACTAACACACTAAAACAGCATCATATCCAGGGGAGTAGAAGGGAATCAGTTACCCAGGAAACGCTGGCCAGCTCCTTACAAGCATGGGACAAGCTTCAATACCTGGCAGGCATCCTTTCCACCTTCAGGAGTCCCAGCACATATCATGTTCTTGGTAATTAGAGATATAGCATGGAGACACTTGTCCCAGTTTATCAGCTTGAGGTCAACTTTCATCAGCTTTGCAGAAACAGCTTGCTTATGAAATGGATCTAAGAAGAAGCAGATGGAGAGCAGCTCCTAAGCCCAAAGTGTTCCCTTTCGGTTGAGGGCAAGCATCCACATTATACCTTTTCACTTCAATATCAAGGGAACTTCCCTATGGCCCAGAGAACAACCCAAATTTGGACTGAGTGGGAAGGGTGTGGGAGGGGTGTCTAGGTGGGTGAACTGGGTTCCTGCTCAGTCTCAGCCAGAGTGCACCATCTTTCTGCCTTGCAGAGTGCACCAGGCTCCTGTTAGGATTCTGAAAATGTGTTTTGTCCAAATTCGTAAGAATGTAAGGAGAACCCATGATGCCAAGTTATGTTCTAGGGCCCAAGGCAGATAAAGACAGGCTTGAATCATGTCAGGGCCCTCCATGTTCACTGCCTATGGAGAAGGTGAACCCAATACCTGGGATGTTCACTCCCCACGGTTGGGAATGTTTCCCTATTTGTGTATTGCTAAATCCCCAGTGCCTAAGACACTGCCTGGAACATAGAAGAGGCTCCATGAGCTCTAGGTTAAGAAGGTGGCCTTTTTTTTTAAGCTCACAAAAAGCTTTGAAGGACAATTGTTCACGAGCTCTGAGCTGTGGGATCACACTGGAATAAACTTAAACCATTTGAGTGCCTACTTGGAGGAGCAGTGCTGGAATCTGTTTTTTTTGCTCTGTTGATCATGGGGCAAGACGCGCTTCCCCAAAATGGGATCATTTTGTGGGTTGGCTGGGAAGGGGCAGGTTGGTTCTATAAGAAAACATGTGCAGTTTACTCCCTTTCCTTGACCTGCATCTGTGGTTTTCAGATATTTTAACCCCAGAGGACTTTGCCACAGGAGAGCTGAGATGACATCTTCACCTGGAACAGAGGTACTCTGGACAACGTTGGCTTGGACTTCCTGCAGCCCTGTCCATGGAGGCCACCCCTTTGCCCATTAGACATGTCCCTCAAAATTCCTCTGAGTCACCCCTTAGGCTCTGAAAACTTTTGCCTGGATTATTCCTGAGACTCTGCTTAGGGTTTGTGTTTCACAATATGAGCATGCAGCTTGCTGCAGAAGGCCCAGAAGGCCCAGCAGTTTGAGGAGGAGGCTTCTCTTGGACCTTCAGTGAGAATCTGAAGTCCCCGGATCTCTCAGGCAGATTTCCCAGGGATGGCAGAGCCTCCAGAATGTGTTTCCCATTGCAAACACCAGCCAGGGCCCCCATCCCCCCACGGGTCAGCCTACAGTCACTCACCGGTAGTGCCATACCCAGTCACCCAGCAGTTTCTCCACCTCCTCATGTCAGTGACCTCTGAAAGACAGATGGGTGCGGTGCTGACACTCAAGTTCAATGGCGATTGGAGCAAGAGCAAAGCAACATCGTTATCCATTATCCAGGGGTCAAAATAAGGGTGAGTGATTAGCTTGGCCACTTTCACCTTTGTCGAGTTCTGGTTATTAAAGTCGTCTATGCCATGTGCGATCGTCAAGAATCTTATTTTCAACCAGAAGAAAGAGATAAAAGGTCAGTGGTGGAAGGGTCAAAGGTAAGCCCTAAGAGAAAATAATTCTGCCAGTCTGAGGCTGTGACCCTCAGAAGTGTAGGCTGGGGTCGTGGGGACATCGAGGGCTGTTTACTGGCTATCGAGCCAAGAAAAGAGCGCCAACTGTGCAGCAGGAGACAGAGCTGAGTTCCAGTCCTTCCCCGTTGTTCACCAGCTCTTGGCCTGATGGCCCCTTGGGCAAACTAACTTGTACCTTTTATCCACAAGTGTCTGGGAAGCCGTGCTACACACAAGTAACTGAGGGGCTTGACATTGATTCGCAAAAAGGGCTGGACTGGCTCAACAACATGCACCTGGGACGGTTCTCAAAAATACCAGGTTGTGAACTTGGGCATAAATCAGGAGCCTCCAATATGCAGTCAGGCCTGGAGCCTGCCCTAGGGTCCTAATACCTTCAAGAACTCTGACTCCATGGTCACTCACAGCCCACTGTCTCTCCAAGTGAAAGCAAATACTTAGGGAAGTACTTTCTAGAGGTTTGGACCAGGACCACATGTACTGAGCAAGATGCCAAGAATTCCAAGGGACATTTGTCTAAGTTGTAAGACAGTGCAACTTAGAGCACATGCAGCAATGTCAAACACATTCTAGGAGAGCAGCTCCCTTCCCACCTGCAAAATGTAGCTACATAGGCCTGTATTTAGCCATGTGGTATTTTGCTCTGTGGCTGACAAACCTGGGTGAGAGTCCAGGAAAATAATAAGCCCATGGGGCAAATATTCTACCGTACCGTTTTTTAAAAATTTCTGTTTGCAATGCTTACTTATTTTTTCTTTCGAAGCAATGGGATGCAGTTAGAATCCACCACTCGCTGAGAACAGATCCTCCACAAAGATGTTGCCCGTTGTAAAGAACGCTCACTTGCCATGGAAAATCTATTATGTCTGCATGCTGCCCGCCTAAGATACCAGAAGAGTTTAGCATCTCATATCTGGTGCTTACTCTTCGGCCACATGTTGCTAAAGGAAGAAAAGAGGAGGAGGGAGGAAAGAGCCAGGGACGAACAGTCAAGGCTGGTTGGCGTGGAGGAAACTTCACGTACAGGTTGTCCTTCCCTCCCCCACACAGACAGCCGTGGCAGAGCCAGGTTAACGCTGGCTGGGGATCCACCAGACACGCCATCCACCGTGGGCCTGCCAAGGGCACCATAAAGGTTGAAAATGTGCTTATGCGGAGCGGTGGCTGCGACTTCTCCAGAACCTGCCTTCTTAAAGGGTCCTCCCCAGGAGGCCTGTGAGGAGAGGGACTCCAGCCACAAGCCCTGGGGCCAGATCTTGCTACTGCACACAAGGAAGGAAGCCGCAGGGGACATCCTCTTATCTGAAGCCGTGCCCCACCATGCTCTGAGCAGCAGGGCCTTGGTGTGGCGTGTTGGCATGCCCTGGAAATCCTCTCCTCAGCTCTGGACACATATTCTCAGGGGCCCTTTCAAGTAGATGTGTCACAGACACCAGGAATTCCACAGGCAAAGGAAGTCGATGAGTCCCCCACCCCTTCCGATTCTTCTGCATTCCCTGTTGTTATTGCTGGCACCAGCTTTCACCCGGTTTTAACTCTAGGGACCATCCTGATAGCACCTTGAGAGGAATCAAAACATTGGCATTTCCGGCGTGACAGGACTGTTCACACATCTTTTGATGCCTTTCCAATACCATTTGAATCATGAGAAAAATATAGTAAAATGTAAAATGTTGAGTGCTTTACTATTTGCCAGGTACTGTTCTTCTTGTTTAACTTGATTTAATTCTCTCATAAACCCCATGAGGTAAGTGAAATCAACATTGTCCCATTTTAAAGGAGAGATGACAGAGGCAAGTTTAAGGTCAGGCACCGCGCCAAGACCTGACAGTTAGTATATGACTGGGTATGACTGGAGCATAGGCATCTCACTCCAGAGTCTGTTGACAATGACATTCAGAAATTCTTCACCAAAAAGTACAATAGGAGAAGGTATTTCTGTTTAAACCATCTTCATCCACACATCACCACTACCCACATGTTCTGTCACCTCATAGGCCCATGGCCACATTCCCCTGCCACACAACCACACAAACCCCACCATGCACCCCACACCCCACACCACACTCCTCCCACCATACACCACACACCCCACACCACATTCCTCCCATCACACACCACAAACCCCACACCACACACCACACTCCTCCCACCACACATCATAAACCACACACCACACTCCTCCCACCACACACCCCACACCCCACACCACATTCCTCCCATCACACATCACAGACCCCACACCACACACCACACTCCTCCCACCACACATCATAAACCACACACCACACTCCTCCCACCATACACCCCACACCCCACACCATGCATCCCACACACATCGCACACAACACACCACACTCCTCCCACCACACACCCCACACCACACCCCACACCCCATACCACACTCTTTCCAACACACCCCACACACCACACTCCTCACACCACACACCACACACCACACTCCTCCCACCACACACCCCACTCTTCCCACCACACACTCTACACCCCACCCCACACCCCACACCACACTCTTCCCAACACACACCACACTCCTCCCACCACACACCACACACCACACTCCTCCCACCACACACCCCACTCTTCCCACCACACACCCTACACCCCACACCCTACACCCCACACCACACTCTTCCCGTTACACATCCCACACCACACAATCTAACCACACATCCCTATACCACCACACGACCTCACACCACACAACCCCATACCACACATCCCCTACCACACAACCCCACACTACATATCTCACACCCCACACCATCACACAACCCCACACCACACATCATACACTTCATATGACCACACAACCTATACTACACAACCCCATATTACACAATACCACCTCATCCCCATACCACACAACCCCACACCACACAAGCCCATATTACACAATCCCACCACACCCCCCTGCCATACAACCCCACACCACACATTCCACACCATAGAACCCCACCAACACACATACCCACACCAAACAACTTCACATCATGAAACCTCACACCACACAACCCTACCACCATATAACCTTCAGAGTCATTCTCTCATCTTGATAAATAGAACCTAATTCCCTTCTATCTATATTAATCTCTTTAGCAAATAGTCGCTTGGCCACACCCTTAATATTCTTTCCCAACCATACTTTTTTATTCTTTACAAAGCCAGGATGAGTGTTTTCCAAATATTTCTGTTTTGCTTCCCTTTTATTATACACTCAGTCTTTAAATCATTTCATTTTACTGTAAGCAGCCCCCAAAAAGCCACACAGCACCTTGTCCACTTTGCTGCTTAGATATTTCTTCTTCCAGAGATCCTAGTTCATCATTCTTATGTTCTGCCTTCCACAAAGTCCTGGGACATGGGCACAATTCTGCTAAGTTCTTTACAACTGTATAACAAGGATGGTCTTTACTCCAGTTTCTAATACTTTGTTCCTCATTTCTGTCTGAGACCTCATCAGAATGGCCTTTACTGTCCATATCTCTACCAAAATTCTGATCATGACCACTTAAATAATCCCTAATAAGATTTAGGATCTCTCCACAGATCTTGTCTTCTTCTGAGTCTTATCAGATTTGCTCTTAAAGCTCCATTCACAGCAATATAGGCTTTTTCTAGCCTGCTTCTCCAAATTCCTTTATCCCCTCCCCATTACCCAGTTACAAAGCCACTTACACATTTTCAGATATTTGCTATAGCAGCCGCCCCACTTCTCAGTACCAATTTTCTGTCTTAGTCTGTTTTATGCTGCTCTAACAGAATACCACAGACTGGGTGATTTATAATGAACTGAAATTTATTTGGCTCATGGTTCTAAAGGTTGGGATGTTCAAGAACATGGTGCCAGCATCTGGTGAGGACCTTCTTGCTGAATCATGACATGGCAGAAGGCATCACATGGGCACGAGAGAGTGAGAGAGGGCAAGAAGGAGTCAAACTCACTGTATAAAACCCACTCCTGCAATAACAAACCAACTCCCAAGATAACAACATCACTCCATTCATGAAGTCAGAGCCCTTGTGACCTGAACACCCCCCATTAGGCAGGCACCACCTTCCAACACTGTTGCACTGGGGATTAAGTTTCCAACACATGAACTTTGGGGAATACATTCCAACCACAGCAGGCTGAAACCACATCTGACTAACTTATTATTAGTATCCCCCAGCTAAGAGGCTGGTGCATGGCAGAAATCGAATACATACTGATTGAATGAATGGACAGATGGATGGATGGATGGATGGGTGGATGGATGAGCAATAAAGATCTTGACATCAATGGTAAAAATTTCTTAACGAACCAGTGACCTGTATAGATGATCAGGGAAATAAGGAACCTCAGTTCAAAGATGCTATTTTCCTTTCTCACCCATGGAGGCATCTGCACTTTGAGTTTCTAAATCAGGAAACCTGGGGCAGGAGAAAGTAAGTGGCCCATAAAGGTTTCATCTCTTTTGAAGATGTAGAGAGTAAATAAGTAGCTGGTGCCCAGGAACATTTGCTTTACCCCATTGCTGACATTAAAGGAGACATGTTTTGGCATTCCTGGGGGAAGACCACACATTGCCAGGAACTTGCAGCCTAATCTCAGAAGGAAAACATCTGATTCTTCAGGGCCAACAAGGAAACCTTGGAATTAACATACAGTAAAGAAATTTTAGTCTCTGGGAAAATTTTAAAATAATTAAAATGATGATTTGTGAATGTTTAAACATAACTACTGATAATTAGGGGTCAGGTCATATTCACAATTAAAAATTCTCATCATATTGGTCCCAATTTTCTTTCTGATACATAATGAGAGTTATGTATCATTTATTGAGCAGCTAGTGTGAGTCAGTCTCTGTATTGTGTGTGTATGTGAGAGAGACATTTAATAATCCCAACAAACCTCCAAGATGTATTTTATCATCCCGTTTTGCAGATGAAGAAACGGTCTCTGAGAGATCATGTGATCGCCCAAAATCATTCAGCTTGTAAAAAGCAGGTGGGGATTTTGTAGTCTAGTGTGTCTATTTCTGAAGCCCATCTGTGCTCTCCGTCCTGCTCATAGCTTCCACGGTATGTCTATGTTTCAGCAAAGTAGCAAAGTACATGCTAAATTCTTTGATAATCTTATATGACTGAAATGTTGGTATGTGGTTTGGATGATTGCTCGCTAAGCTGAACTTCAAACAGGTTGAGACATTATATACAAACTTTGATCATCAGCTCTGTGTCCACCTGGAAGAAAAGCTTTCATGGAGTGAGGCAGGGAGGGGTTTCACCTGGAGAGCCAAATCTGACTGGTGGGCAGTGGCTATCTGCAGTCCTCTGTGTAGAGCAAGTCTGAAGGTACACCTGAGCTCAACAGAAAAGAGTTCCACGATCTATCAGTAATTTCTGCTGAGGGTCGGGAGGTGTTGAAATGGCAGTAGGATATCAAGCCACGCTAGCTCTCATAGATGCCTTTCAAACTTAAATGGGCAAAAAGTCATCTTAAGTCTTGAAAAACAAGAGTTTATGACAATGCATGCCACAAAACTGAGCAAGAACTAAACATTATAGATTAAAGAATCTAAATCAAAAATGATCTTGCCAGATCTGAATCCTGGGCCAGAGCCAACAATATCAAATTCAGAAAGGATCAGACATAAAGCCATGCAACTCCAGTTAAAAAAAACAATAAATCCAAAGCTTGAAATTGGGAAGGGAGCCTCGGCTTGGAAGTTTTTCTTAAGAAAATATCAATCATAGGTATGGACAAGATGACTTGAGTGCTAAGCTCTCCACTCCACAGATGGCAACCCTCTAGGGGTGGGCAGTCTGGGGTCTCAAGGTGTGGGAACCATGATAGCAAATGGAGTGCATTCAGAGATGAGTAGCCAGCACACTGGAAAGATGAGTTTTAAAAGAAACATGCAAGGAAAGAAGACTCAGATGTGCCTTCAGGCACCTGCAGGATTTTCATGAGATGACGGATCAGGCTTGTCCAGATCAAGCATCAGTGGGTGGAAACTGTGGGCTGGCATAAAACTATCTCACAGAAGTGTAAAAATGCTGCCATATTGTTATATTCCACTTTTTTGGAAATACACGGAATTAGAGCTGATTTGGACAATCTGTGCTTTCTGGTTATGAAATTTAGAGGATTCTCTGGGGACCCAAGGAATTTGTACATTCTTTAATATCAAAATGAACTTTGTGGAATTTTCCTATAGTGAAACAGGTTATTTCTAGGATTTTGGGTTTTCTAACCCATACAATGAGGAGATTCAATAAAATCATCTCTAAGGTTCCTTCCAGTTTTAATACACTGTACTTTTACAGTTCAGAATAGTGACAGGAAATATTTTTACTGAAATCAAATAAATATAAAACATAATTAACTTTATTTAAATTAATATATAAACATTGGTGCAAATTTTAGTTTCCTATTCTTAATTTTTTCTTAAGGGGTATATGATTTTGATGACCACATTTTAAATGCTGTATGGATATTGATGCCAGGTGGCCAATGGTCATGCACACTAGCATGTAAATTTATTTACATTGAAAATCCTGTGCAAGTAAAAATTCTTTCACATTGTATATGCTCAGTGGCTCAACTTGGTTGAAAACTGCATAGAATTGGAGCTGACCCGGAAAATAAGAGACCTGTGATTGTGAATTTTAGGAGAGTCCCTGGGAGCCCAAGGAATTTATGTATCCTGTTAACAGAGAAACAGAGCCTTGGGTCCACCAGTGTCACAGAGCAAAACTCCTGCTAGGGGCTGGGGGGTTCAGAGATGTTTCCTCTTGGTACTTGCAGGTCCCCATGGAAAGAAATTCCTTCAGACTCTAGACTTTTTCTAAGTGACAGTTTGATCCAGACCCAGAGATGCGACCAATCAGATCGAGACAGGGAGGTCTCATGTCTGTTTTTGATCCAAAGTGGCTTCTCTTTACCTGACTATCAGTGTGTCCTAAAAATTCTCATTCCCCCAAAGATCCTACCAACATGTTGGTGACCGTGAGAGAAAAGAGACATGCAAAGGGAGAGAGAGAAGTCAAGTCTGCGGAGGGTGCTGTGGTTTTAGCAGGGAAAGTCCCAGATCTGTCCTGGTTGTCAGGGCACCTGGGGAAGAGAGAAGGAGGTGGGGTTTGGGGTCTGTGGTTCTGAGTTGACTCCATGATTTGCCAGCTGTGTGACTTGGAGCCACTGATTGGCCCTCACTGGATGTCAGCGTCCTCCTTTTTTAATACAAAGATAAATATTAACACTGGCTACTGCCTGTTTTTTTCATGTAAGCACACTGGACTACTTTGTGTCTATGCTATTTAACAGGAGCTGGAACTACCTGCACTTAATACTGTACTTAATACTTCCCTCACTAGAGAGTACAACTGCTTGCCGGTACAGATGGAATTTGTCATTTTCTGCTGTAATCCCAGGTTCTAAGAAAAACAGCTCCTAGCATGTGGCACGGATTGCGTATCTGCCAACCAACAGTGACTGAACACGAAGCCAGGATGCAGAAATCCTCAGGACACAGGAGATGAATGCATAGTGGGTATTAACATGCTGCCTTGTTCTAGTTATAGGCTGTGGTGGTTTTGCAATAGGCCAGGTAGGTTCTGTGTAACCCTGAAGAGTGCTTGCAAGTGACAGTGGCAGGAAGGTGCCCTTTGTAGGTCACATGCTGGCATGAATGCTGCCAAGTGGCCAGTGGACATCTCTAGCTTGACAGCCAGTTAGCTCTCTCAAAGGGTCCACTGACATTGACCATTCACTCTGCAAGACTCTGGCACCTAACATAGATACTAAATTCTCTCTCTCTTGAGGTTACCAGAGGTGGGGAAAGCAGAGGGGGAGAGGGATAAGGGAGTACTTGTAAAGGGCCATGAAAATCGATTGCATTGTATAATGATGAATATACTTACCCTGATTTGAACATCACGTATTGCACACAGGTATTAATATTAATATTCAATGTACCTCACAGATACGTACAATCAACTATGTTCCAATAAAAAATAAATTTAAAAAAATTAAATTCTCCCTCTCTCTCACACACACACACACACACACACACACACACACACACACACGCACGCACGCACACACATGCACACACACACATGCACACACACACACTCATGTGACAAGCTCCTCCACAGGTAAATTTAAAATCTGGGGTGTTGTGAGAGCCATGATTTAGAAGTCTCATCAGGAGTCATCTCCATCAGAGTCACCTGAGGGGCTTTTTAGGAATGCAGTTCCTGGATCCCACCCCAGGATTTCTGAATCAGCATTGCTGGGAACTGACCTTTGGAGAGATTTCCCCAGGTGACTGTTGCCTGCTAAGGACCGAGGGTCCCCGGGAGGCACGTCTGCGAGGACCCACAGAACCCTACCTGCCAGGGAGCCAAGTGCCCAGGACAGCAGCAGGGTGGCAGCCAGCAGAAGCACAGCTCTTCTGTCCCTCCATCCTGTCATCGACCCTGCCCTTGATATCAGCGATGAGGATGCTTCAGGCGAGGCAGAGAAAGGACGGGCAGAGTTCACTCTCCTGCCTGCTTGCTCATAGCCCAGCCTGACCACTGAGATCACAATAGGGCACTGGGTGGAGCCACAGGGTCCAGACAAAGCAGCCAGGTGGCATCCTGAGTCCTCTGGGATGTGGAGGTCAGTGTGGAGCTGGGGGTAAGTGGCTGATGAGCAGGACACTTCTGTAAGTGGTGGCAGCTCAGATTCATGAACATGAACACGTCAGGCAGAATAACTGAAGGTCTCTCCAGGAGTTGTGTGTAGCTAATGAGGTGGGTCTGAGGCTGCCGTCCAAACAGGCTGGGTGACGAGCAGAGCAGCAGTTCAGAATCCCACGGGAGAGAGTTCACATCACTGGGGACCTTAAGAGGGGTACCTTGCTTTGAGCCTCTGATGAGTCATCTGTAAAATGGGGATAATGATAACACATTACATTGTTGGAGGACTATTGAGCTAATTCTTCTTTTTTCTTCCTCCCACCCTGCCCCCACCTCTCCTCCCCTCCTGGTCTCTGGTAACCATTATTCAACTCTCTATTTCTCTGAGAACCACTTTTTTTTTTTCTTTTTCTAAAGATTTCCATGTAAGTGAGATCATGTGTTATTTGTCTTTCTGTGCCTGACTCACTTCATTTAACATGACGGTCTCCGTTCTATGTTGCTGCAAATGGATTTCATTTTTTTTAGCAGCCGAGTAGTATTCATTGTGTACATATATGACAGGTTTTTTAATCCACTCATCCACTGATGAGCATTTAGATTGATTCCATCTCTTGGCTATTGTGAATAGCGCTGTGATGAACATGGGAGTGAAGGTTTGTTTTTGATACACTGATTTCATTTACTTTTGGTACATACCCAGGGGTGGGATAGCTGGATCATAAGACAGTTCAATTTTTAATTCTCTGAGGAACCCCATACTGTTTTCCACAGTGGCTGAACCAATTTACACTCCCACCAACAATGTAGGAGAGTTCCCTTTTCTCTGAATCCTTGCTAGCATTTGCTATTTTCTGTGTTATTGATAATAGCCATTCTAACTGGGGTGAGATGATATCTCATTGTGGTTTTAATTTGCATGTCCTTGATGATTAGTGATGTTGAGCATTTTTTTCATGTGCCTATTGGTCATTTGTATGTCTTCTTTTGAGAAATGTCTCTTCAGGTCTTTTGCCCATTTTTAAAATTGGGTTATTTGGGTTTTTCGCTGTTCAGTTGTTTGAGTTCCTTATATATTCTGGGTATTAGCCATTTGTCTGATGTACAGTTTGCAAATACTTTCTCCCATTCTGTAGTGTGTCTTTTCAGTTTATTGACAGTATCCTTTGCTGTGCAAAAGCTTTTTAGTTTGATGTGGTCTTATTTGTGTATTTTTGCTGTAGTTGCCTGTGCCTGTGTAGTCTTGCTCAAAAAAGTGCTGCCCATTTTGTATCGAGTTTTCTCTAGTTTTCTTCTAGTAGTTTCATAGCTTGGGGTCTTAAATATAGGTCTTTAATCTATTTTGAATTGACTTTTGTGTATGGTGAGAGATAAGTATTTAGTTTCAATCTTATGCATGTGGATATTTAGTTTTTCCATCACCATTTATTGAAGAAGCTGTCCTTTCCCCTCTGTATATTCTTGGCACCTTTGTCAAAAATCAGTTGGCTATAAGTGTATGGGTTTATTCCTGGGCTCTCTATTCTATTCCATTGGTCCATTTGTTTGTTTTTATGCCAGTACCATGCTGTTTTGGTTACTATAGCTTTGTTGCATATTTTGAAGTCAGGTAGTATGATGCCTCCAAATTTTTTCTTTTGGTTTATGATTGCTTTGGCTCTTCGAGGTCTCTTGTGTACAAATTTTCAGCCCAAGCACAGTGTTGATAACACCAAGGTCAAGGGTACAAACCCACATACAGCCAGCCATTAATCAATCAATCAATAAATAATGCTGATGATGTTTTTTCTTCTTCTGTGAAGAATATCATTGGTATTTTGATAGGAATTGCATAGAATCTATAGATTGCTTTGGGTAATATGGATATTTTGGTGATATTAATTCTTCCAACTCAGGAACAGGTGATATCTTTCCATTCATTTGTGCCTTCTTCAATTTCCTTCACCAATGTTTTATATTTTTATTGCAGAGGTCTTTAACCTCCTTGGTTAAACTTACTCCTGGGTAATTCATTTTTGGTAGCTATTGTGAATGGGATTACTTTTTTGATTTCTTCTTGAGCTATTTTGTTATCGGCATATAGGAAAGCTATTGATTTTTGTGTGTTGATTTTGTATCCTGCCACTATACTAAATTAATTAGTTCTAGTGATTTTTTAGTAGAGTCTTTAGGGTTTTCTATGTATAGGATCATATCATCTGCACATAAGGATAGTTTGACTTCCTTCTTTCCAATTTGGATGCCCTTTATTGCTTTCTCTTCCTGATTGCAGTGGCTAGAACTTCTAGTACTATGTTGAATAAGAGTGGAGAAAGTAGGCATCCTTGCCTTGTTCTGGATCTCAGGGGAAAAGCCTTCAATTTTTGTCCATTCAGTGTGATATTAGCTGTGGGTTTGTCATATATGGCCTTTACTGTGTTGAGCTAATTTTTGCATCCTAGCACAGGACCTAGCAAGCACCAAGCCACAATTTTAATTATCCAATTTCATCTCTAGTAAATGTCTTCCTGCAAAGAAAATCACATTTACTAGCAGTTTCTATGTCTAAGACATTCATGAAGCACAAATTGTCAACCTAACAGAGAAAGGCTCTCTGAAAAAAAAATGATTTTGGGGGGAAATGAGCATTGCCATGGGAATAAACATGCTGTAGTAAACTATGTGCATATTTGTAGTAAACTATGAAGAAAGACAAAGGGTTTTAAAGGAAAAATGATGCAGGATTACATAATTGTTTTGGTACAATTATTTTTGGCTACAGGGATGACTCCAGTCTGAGGTTGGACAGACAGTTGCTGGGCAGATGTCCTCGCAGAAGTATCATATATTTGCGATGACCTCTGTGCACAGTTGTGGCTTTGAAGGGTCCTTTGTGATAGTTCTTGTAATCAGGCGTAAGTGCATGAGAAACCCTCCCTTTGTGGCTCTTCCCTGTCTGTTTGTTAGAGGTTTTAACACAAGTGGCTCTGTTTTGATTGTGAAAACTTTCACAAGACGCATGCGTGGAATCACTGTAGGGTGGCCTTTGGTGGTGTATCTCATTCATTTCTAGCACTTTACAGGGCACCATCTACATGTCAGGCTTGGAGGGTGATGCAAAGATGAGTGACATGTTGTCTCCTTGAAGCTCCCAGTCCATCTGGTAGAGACACATAAGCAAAGAGACTGCCTTAATGCAATGGTATAAGGATATCATTGGGAGCTGGGGGAAGGGGCACGGGTGCATGGCAGGGGCAGCAAAGAGGCCGTCAGGGAAAGGTCTCTAGAGCAGATAAGCCCTGTCTGGGCTGAGGCAATCTGCAAAGGGAAATGGCCTCCTCATGAAAGGCATTTATTATGGGTTGAGTGGTGTTTCCTATAATTCCTATATTGAAGTCCTAATCCCCAGAACTCAAAATGTGACCTTATTGGAAGTAAGGTCCTTGCAGATGTAGTTAAAATGAGGCCATACTAGAGGAGGGTGGGCCCCTAACCCAATATGACTGGTGTCCTTATAAAAGGGGGAAATTTGAACACACCACCTGCGCAGGGAGAGCCCCACATGAAGATTGGAGTCCTGTTGCCACAGCAGAGGAGAGAAACCAGGAGAAGACTGGGACAGACCCTTCCCTGGCACCTGCAGAGGGAGCCTGATGTAACTGAGCTCAGCTTGGGTCCCTCCCCCAAGCACAGCTGAGCCAAGACACTGACTCTGGGTTGCAGTGAAGGACGTTAGGCTTTAATTGCAAGGCCAAGTAATGGAGATCAGGCAGGTAATGCTGAGAAAAATCCCAATCTCCTTGAAGACTTGCAGGCAAGGACTTTTAATGGAAAATGCTGGAGATTGGGGCAGAGGCTGCTTGAGTAGCTGTTGGATGCTTCTGATTGGCTGAGTCTCTGAGGGCAAAGAAGCAGGATCTCCAGGAAGAAAGGAGCACCTGTTGGCCTCTGCTTATCCCTCATCCCGCTCCTATCAACTTGGGTTCCTGACAGTCCATCTCCAATCAGCATATTCCAAGGGCTGGGAAAGTTCTGGTTTCTGTCCTTGTAAAGACATCTCAAGGATATGTTTTGAATGATGTCTTTTATCTGGAAAACATAGTGGCTCTGTTTTATGGTCCTTCTGATCACTTAGGTGACATCTCATCTTGCCCAGCTGCCTGCTTTGTATTCCCTTCCTCAATTGCTAATTGTAAATCTTAGCTCCTTAATTGGACAGCCCAGTTCCCAGATCCCAAGTCACTTTTAACTTGAGGGACCAAGGCCACAGCTCACTTTCATCAAAACTTTCGAGGGGGATTCATCTGAATGGGATACCTACTCGGTTTTACTGACCTTG
This sequence comes from Cynocephalus volans, assembly GCF_027409185.1. Taxonomy (NCBI): domain Eukaryota; kingdom Metazoa; phylum Chordata; class Mammalia; order Dermoptera; family Cynocephalidae; genus Cynocephalus; species Cynocephalus volans. The sequence continues at coordinate 165,816,478 of NC_084461.1, read as the reverse complement.
CTGACACTATGATTTTGGACTTCTGGCCTCCAGAACTCCAGGCAATAAATTCCTTTTGTTCTAAGCCACGCTGTTTATGGAACTTTGTTACAACAGCCTTAGGAAATGAATACAGCCTTCTAAATGGGCAGAAAATGTGCAAAGGCACAGAGATGTATGGGAACTGCGGAAACTTTTAAGTTAAGTTAAACAAAATTGCTGTTTTGGTAGCTCAAAAACAGAATGTTGACAAATTTGCACGGTTCTAGCTAAACTATTGAATTGGAGTAATTACGATGCTGAGTGGTAGGTAGGGGGTCAAGTTATTAAATAAAGCTCAAGTCTGGATAAACAGCCTTCTTTACTGTGTGACCACTGAATAGGTCTCTTAAGAAATCATCATGGATGTGACAGGTGTATTGAAAACAGCTGTTCCTACTAATGATTGACAAGGAGGTGTAGGTGTAAACATTTTTAAAAATTGTATACAAAGTGGATTTCCATTTTAGGGAAAATGGTCACAGGACTTGTTTCCCCTGAGTTGTTTTGAGGCTTTACATTTCATCCTAAAACCCTTGGAAATATCCTGTCAGGATCATTGAAAGACAAATGAAATATGAGGCAGTTAGTTTGTACTATTGGATGCGGAGTTTTATCACAACGAGCATTTAAAATACTTCTCATTGCTGTAAATAAAGTATTAGAATCCGTCAACCCAACTCCCATATTTTCTATGCCAGGCAGAGGCTTGAAATGAGAGAGAACACCTCCTTACCTCCGTTTTTTTCTGGGAAAGAGCACATATCTGGGCTCAGTAGAGCAACGTCTCATTGCATATGTACGTAATAATTGCAAACTTTTGGGCACTGGAGGGCATGTTTGCATGTGAGGTAGAACGGAGCATAGATAAAAGGATTCCTGGTGTTACCCGCAGTCCTGCCCAGCTTAACCACAGAGCTTCCAGGCAGGCCCCAGGCTTCAGAAGGGAGAATGTGCATTATCTTCATGTGGGCCAATCACCACCAAATCTCCCAGCATGTCCGTAGATGAATTCACATTTTTAGCAAAACAGCATTGTATGAAAACATAAGTGCACACCAAAACCAGTGCCCGATGTGAATAGTGGCTTTAGGCATAATTGCTAAAAACTGGTAACAACCTGAATGTCCATCGTCAGGTGAGTGGATAAACAGACTGGCACCTCCACACAACAGCATCACTGTTCAGCAATAAAGAGGAGCCCCTGTGGATTCACGCAGCAACGCAAACCTCAACCGCACAGTGCTAAGTTGGAGAAGCTGGTCGCAACCACCTACGTTCTGTATGATTCCATTTATATGACAGTCTGGAAAAGACAAAACCACAGGTACAGAGGACATATCAGTTGCTGCCTGGGCTAGGGCCTGGGGAAGGAGGTGGACTATGAAGGGGCACCGGGGCATGTTTGCGGGTGATGAGAAGGTTCTGTGTCTTAATTGTGGTGCTGGTTACAGAACCATGGCATTTGTCAGATTTCACAGAGCCGTGTGCCTCAAAATGGTGAATTTGCTGAGTAGAAATTGTACCTGAAAACCCGACTCTAAAGCCATGATGTGAACCACAGAAGCACTGCCCAATTTGTTCAAAGTGTTTTTGCCCACACTGTGGGGAGAAGTTGTATTTAATTCCATCTTAGTCTGCTCAGGCTGCCATAACAAAACACCACAGACCACCGGGTGGATTAAACAACAGACCTTTATTTTCTCACATTGTGCAGACTAGAAGCCCAAGATCAAGGTTCCCTTGTGTGGACCGAAATTAAGGCTGTCAAGGCAGAGATAATTTTGTAAAGTTTATTGGGAGCCAAATGTGAGGATGGGCCCAGAAACACCATCTGAAACACAGAGAAGTGGTCCAAAGTCCCATTACAATAACCAGAGTCTTACACGGAAGGAGAGGAAGGGAGGGGAGGGCCTCAGAGTGGAGCAGTGCCACCCTCACTGGTGGCCTAACAGCAGAAGCCATAGTCAGTGGTGGCTACTACATCAGAAGGGGAACAGCACACAGGCGCTTTTGGGTAAAAACATTTGTGCATCAACTCTATTAAAACTGAACATAACTTCCCTAATCAGCAAGTTAAACACTTATCAGTTTGTCCCATTCCTATCCATGTGATGTCCTTATCTTATGGAACTGGAACAGGGCATCGCCAAAGTCACGAGGCTCAGCCTGAGACAGAGATTGTTGACGTTCCTGCTGAGGTCCCTTCGTCACCATCCTGGGCTCCCTCCTGGCGTGCAGGTGGTGGCTTCGTCTGTGACCTCACATGGCCTTTGCTCTGTTCCCATGTGTCGGGGAGGGGACAGGTGAGCGCCCATCTTGAAAGACAGTGTCCTTAGAAGGACACCATCCTATCCATCAGGGCCCACCCTATGACCTCATTTAACCTTAATTACCTCCTCAGGGGCCCCATCTCCCAATACAGCCACTCTGGGGGTGAGGGCTTCTGTGTGTGGAGTTGGGGGTGGGGGGCACAAACTCCAGTGCCCGAGTCCACAGTAGCCGAGGGGTTCCTGCTCAGGTCATGCTGCTGGTAGTCTGCTCTGCGTAGTAGAAAGTTTGTCCCTCACCCCCCAGCTCAGGAACAAGCTTCCTGCCACTCACAGGCTGGACAGACGGTCCCCTGCATGCTGTGTTCTAGGGAGCAGGGACCCTACTGGATGCCCTGGTGAGCCGGGGGCACTTGGGTCTGTGCTCGGGACTCTAGGCCGGGGAGTCTGGGGGTCGGGTCAGGGGAGGCCATGGCCTGAGGGCCTGTGTCAGCATGGCCTCTGTGACCTAGTTTCAGTCTTGATGGCATTTGTGGCCAGGGAGAGAAAAGTGCACACACAGTTGAGGGGGAGCAGGGCCATGTGGGGCAGGAGACAGATGAAGAAACAGACATTTCTCCCCGTGGGGTCAGCTGTGCCCTGCTCTGCCTTGTACAAGGCCAGCTGCATCACTGTGCACAATGCCACAGAAGTCCAGCTCCAGAGTTAGTGACTCCATTTTGCACAGGGGCACAGCTGGCGGCCCTGGACTTGTGTTTTCCTAGGGGAGTTGCCTGTGTGCTGGCAGCCGCTGGTCTCTTGGAGGTGAAGCCCTCAAGTCGGCCGAGGAGTGGAGCTGTCTAGTGTCCGGCGTGGCTCTGTTCTCCCTCCCTGCCCCACCTTCCACAGGCCTGCCCTGACTTTCTGAATTTCCACCCAGCACTCTGAGGCCGGTGTGGCTGGGATGTTGAGGATGAAGACCCTGAGCATATCAATTAGGGAGGCTTCTAGAAGGAAATAGAAATCCACTCTGAAGTTCAAACGTAGGTGTATTAATAAGAGGACTAAAAGTTGTGGGTGTCGCATAGGAGTAAAGGAGAATAAGGTGTCCAAAAAGAAGAGAGTGTGACCAGAATGCAGTGAGAATGGCAGGTGTGGAGGAGGGGCTGCCGGGTGGGAGCTGAGTCGAGAAGGGACCCAGCCACTGGCAGGACGATGGCCTAAACAGGAGAGGGATGGGGAGGAAAGGAGAGGGATGGGGAGGAAATGTCCCAAGCACTCCCACTCCTGCTCTGGGACCTTCTGTTGGTACTTGCTGAGTGGCATTTAGGATCCCAGGTGACGACTCGGTGTGTAGGAGCTTAATCGCGGGACCCCCAAATCTGAGAGGACAATCATGTAGAGTTTGCCTATTCTAAAGAACTCACCCAGGGGTCCAATAGGTAGAGATATCGGTTTATTAGACTGATGGGAATCGCTGACAGTGGCCAATCAGCTAGATATCTGCACTGCCATGGAGTACATACAACAGTTCTATAGTGAACAGATCAGAGTAGGGGTGTAAATCATTTGCAGGCTTATGTGCAGACCCTCACCCAGCTCACATAACTCAGAGTGCAGGGGAGGTCTGCTGAGTAGATAAGTTGATCTACTCACTACTCTCCTGGCAGCAGAGTGCTTTAGCACCAGTGTGCTAATTCATTTACTTAGGGTCCCTGCTTCCTCCAGGCTTCCTTTTGTCTTAAAGGGGATGTGCCTGTCCTTGGGTAACTTCCTTGGCCAGGGGTAGTTTCCCAGGGGGGAGGGGTATAGTGGATTGAATTATGTTCCCACAAAACTCACTGAAGCTTGAATCATGTCCCCCAAGTTTTCGGTATTAGAGACTTGGTCCCCGCTGTGACTGTTAAGAGGGTGGGAAATCCTATTATGGCAATTGAGAGGTGGAGCCTTGAAGAGGTGATTGCATTGTAGAACCCTGCAGTAGTGAATGGATTAAATAGTGGTGAGGGGTGTGGTTCTGAGGGCTTTAAAAGAAGAGAGGAAAGTCTCTCTTGCTCTCTCTGCTCAGTCTTTGCTCTGCCATTTCACAATGTGTCACTGGAGTCACCACCAAGACCCTTACCAGCTGTGTTCCCTGGACTTTGGATTTCCTGGCCTCAGAAACTGTAAGCAATAAATTTTATTTTCTTTATAAAATACCCAGTTCCACGTATTTTGTTATAAGCAACAGAAATGGACTGATACAAGGGGGAATTCTGATATGCACGGGGAGGGGGGAATAGGGCTATGTCCAGATTTGCCCTACAGAGGTCCAGTCTACCAGGAGCCAGGGAAGTATGGAGAATGGATCTGCAGTGACAACACGGGGAACAAATGGAAAATAACGGTTCTAGCAGTTTCTTGCAGAGGATAGAGTTGAGGGCTATGGGCCATTCTGAATTTAGGACACCAAGCTATCCATCAATAAACCTTATCACGTACAGTATACTGTGTCTGGGACTTTGCAAGTGTTGGTTATTTTACTAAATCCTCATAGCAACCCTAGGAGGGGATTACACCTTGTTTTCCACATTTAGACGGTCGATCTGCCGGAGATCGTATGTTGATGCTCCTAGTTAGCGTCATCTCTGCCTTTCTAAACCCTCCCAGGTACTATATAGAGTCTGAAACCTCAGAAGCTGTGTTTCTCAGAATCCCAGCAGGCTTCCAATTTAGATTCTCAGCCAAGTTTTAAGAGGCAGAGGGAAGGGAGAAATCATTTTTTTTGTACAGCAGCTGTGTGCAGACATGCAGATTTCAGCAGATGGCAGTCATGAGGTTTTGCCATTAACGGTGACTCTCTTCCTGCAATCTCGCTGTGATGCTGGAGAAAATAGTAAGATTGTCAGCGATGGGTTCCAGCAATCCCTGCAGTTTACTGAGCTCCTGAAAGCAAGTGACTGGTTTTTCTGGACTTTGTGCTTACACCTTTTTAATGGTTCTGCAAGCATCCGTTTCCATTTATTAAATCCCTTTCTGCTTGAGATACACGGAGCGTTTTCTATTTTCCTGACAGAATCCCGACTGATACAGTGTTTGGTATTGAAAGTGGTTCCAGGAAATACAACCGCAAAGATGGGAATCTAAGATGTGTTGTTAGGGCTGGTTTGATTTGAAGGTGATAATGACCTCATTGCTAGTGGAAAATGGGATTCTGGTAGCCCATGGTATGTGAGGTCAAAACAACTACTCAAGTTATTACTTGTCACTCCTAGAATCAATTACCTCTTAAAAGAGACCATGTGGCTTTTGCAACAGAATGCTCTGTGGAAAAGAGACGTGTGAGGACTACAGTTACTGAATGCAATGGGAAGTTTACAGAAAAAATAAAAATCAAATAAAAAACCCCAACAATCTCAGGGCTTTAAATTTTCAACTGAAAGGAATAATCCAAAAGCCAGAGAAGTTTCTACAACTGTCCTTAAAAGAATCTCTTATATACTATAACAAAAATCAGACCCAGAGTTGCTCCTGCAGATAGCAAAACCACAGCCTAACTTGAACTCATAGCCTCTGTACATGCTTACGTGAAAGGAGAGTAATTGGGATGGAAGGTAACCAAGAGAATTGCACTGGGCCATTTGGATGGATTAAGATGAGTCAATGTATTTTAAAACCTCAAATCCCACTGAGATTTCCTTCCTACCAGAAGCAGCCCCTCCACTCCTTTCTGGGGAGGCTAGTCCCCTCTTGCTTGAAGACTTTGTAATGACTCATCTGGAGTAAGCACTTTCAGGGGATGCTAATTATCCCCATAACCCTTCCCGCCCCCCCACATCTCATGGCAGTCAGTAGAGTCATCCCAATAGACCTCACAGGGCATCAGTTCAGATCTGACCCAGGAGAAGATAGCATGCACCCTAAAAGAACCACAGCATCCTGCTAATGTGTATTTGTAGAAACCCGAGTATTATGTGTGAGAATGGATCCTAAGGGAGTTAGGTAAGCGATAAAGCACAATTTGATTGGGCCAAATTTGTCAGTCTAGGTGTACTTAACAGAGGTTCTGGATTAAGTGGTTCAGCTGGAGCAGCTGGAAATGGCTGTTTGTTTGGTTAAAAGACTAAATCCTCAGACAGAAAATGGCCTACATCGCATTGAATTCCTTTGAACAATATAAACAAAGGAATCCAAAGTCTTAGATAGGAATGTCAGAATGGATCTATCAAGTGACCTGCTCCCCCATCCTCTAACTCTATTCCTCTGAGAGTCCTGAGGACACTTTGTTAAAGCAGGCATTGAAAAATACATTTCCAAGAACAGAGCCAGAATCCCTGAAAAGCCCTGCTGTGACCGTCCCCTGCAGGTGCGGGATGATGTAGGACATCTGGTGGAAAATGGATTGCAGCGGATCCCTTCCCTCATGGAGAGGGCAGTGAGTTCTCATCACAGGAGTAGACTTTTATTCATTCTGTGTGGGGGGTGCCTTCCTTTCCCACAGGCCTTTGCTCCCCTCGCCCCCCCCCCCCACACACATAGCTGCCCCCGTGCCTCAGTGCTGGCTTTCCATTCGGCATTATTTCTGACCAACTGGTCATAATCCAACAAGCTCATGTTCGTGGGATTCTCTATCATGCCGTGCATCCCTCCACCCAGAAGCAGTATGCCTGATAGAACAGTTCACATGACTGAATCCATAGAGATCTCGCAGCTTGTGAAGTTGAAGTGCCCTTTGACAAGGTACGGTATCTATCAAGAACCAGTATTCAGTATGAAGTACTGATTCTCATATGGCCAGAAAGCATGGGTTTTGTGAGTCAAGGGATTAAAATGAGACTGGCTGCACTTATGATTTGTGATACACCCACATAAAAATGTCTTGCTTCTGGGGCCGAGCCCGTGGCGTACTCGGGAGAGTGCGGCGCTGGGAGCGTGGCTACGCTCCCGCCGCGGGTTCGGATCCTGTATAGGAATGGCCGGTGCACTCACTGGCTGAGTGCTGGTCATGAAAAAGACAAAAAAAAAAAAAAAAAAAAAAAAAAAATGTCTTGCTTCTTATCACAACTTTGAGCCCTGGAGGTTTAGAGGTCTTAGTTTCCAAGGGAGGAAATCTTCTAGCAGGGGACACAGTGGATGTACTGAACTGAGAGTTGGGACTGCTGCCTGACCACTTGGGGTCATGATGCCATTGAGCTGAGAGGCAGAGGAGGGGTGACTGTACTGGCTGACATGATTAACCGTGACCATGATCAAGGGAATAGAGGTTTGCTGCACACAATGGGGACATGGAGGAATATGTCCAACATCCGTGAAATCCTTTGGGATGCTTTTAATATTTCATTGTCCAAAGGGTAAAATCAATGGGAAACTATAGCAATGCAATATAGGTGGATCAATCGAGAGCTCAGAAATGAAAACTTGGGTCACCCCACCAAGTAAGGGACCAGCACCAGCTGAGGGTCATTCAGGTTGGAAGAAGGAATTTACAAACACCAGCTACGGCCTCAGGATCCATTCAGATTTGAGAATTATCTAGCTGTCTGGATTTTCTTGTTTGTTTCATTATGTAAGTTTGTTTTCTTCTTTCCCTGTAAGTTGGTGTGGGTTACATTTATTGCTTGGTTTTTAGGGTACAAGATTGTGGTAGCTATGGAGGTGCCCCTCTCAGATCTGCTTTGACAGAACCTGCTGCAGGAAGCATAGTTGGTGGCTGCCTCCAGCTACCACTCCTTTGGGTCCATCATGGCAATCAGATGGAGAGTGCCCTCCTCACATGGTGCACACAGCCAGTGAAGCGGCAGGCGATGCTAGAGCCAGTCTGTTCCTGCCCCATGTGGTGGCTTTTGCTCAGGAGCCCCCAGCACCTGGTCCAGACCTTCTTGGACCTGCATCGGGGTCTGGTGATGTTCTGACTCCTCCTGTTCTCCATCCCTTTATCCTTCCTCGACATTTCCCTCCAAAAATCTCACATATAATTCAGTTTTGGCATCTGCTTTTGCAGGACCCAAACTGACACAAAGATATGAAGCTGGGATGGTGATTAAACTAAAGGAAGAAAGATTATCTCTCAGAGATGGAGATTACGACTTATGAGACTTTTCAGGAAGGATCAGTGTTGTGTTTGTATGAAGGCTAGTTGTACTATGTTAGGCAGCAGCATGCCGTGTGGCTATTCTAGTTTTATAGAAATTTTAATGTAGTAGAAGGCTGTGCATGTATGCTGAGCAGCCAAAGTAGTGAGTTTGCTAGATATTGTCTTATAGCACTTGAAATCCAGTTCGCTAAATCCTAAATTCCATTTTTCTCTGTCATATTCATAGCTGCTTCACATTGGCATTCTGGATGAGATTTTGGGTCCAATGTGACGCACTTGCTAATATTTGATGTGCAGGAATTAGGCGTAGCAGCGGCAGCAGGCTCCAGTAGAGTGAGATGTTACAGTGGCCCAACTCTTCATTCCCTCCTGATCACCAGCCACAGGGCTGTGGGGCAGCTCGGGGGAGGAGGAGTGTGTTTCCTACTGCCTCCCAGCCACTGGTATACCGGCCTCCTGGTTGTGGGTCCCAGCCACAACAGGGTGACCTGAAAACTAGCAGAGGCTCCTGACTTCTGCTTTTGAAATCACTGGTGAGCTGGAGGTGCAGCCTTGTACCCAAGCCTGCTCTTAAGGCGAGGGTTTGTGTCTGCTAACTTCACCTACAGCTGCATCCTTCTCTGTTTTCCCTTCAACTGTCTTTCATGAGCACCAATGTCACCTTAGTATGCATCTTGTTTTGCAAAATGAGAAGAAATTATAAGTACTTCAAATTCTCTTCCTCCTATCTCACTCCTTCTCATTTACTTTTATAAATTATGGTAAAATATTTAAGATATAAAAATGGTATAAATAAAAGTACAACAAATGAAACACTGCAGACATGACTGAAGGCCCCGTGGGTCTCTGCATTCCCTCTGGCTGTAACAAATATCCCGAACTCTGCGCTCACCTCACCTTTGTATCTGCTGATCAGTTTTCTGCATATAAAATGTAAAGTAAAAGTAAGGGCCTGCCTATCTTTAAAATTTATAAAAACAATCTCACACTGAACACATTTTTCTGAGATTTTTCTGTGTTGTTCACTTTAACTATAGTTCATGTATGTATTCATCCTGAATGATGTTGTGTTGTGTGAGTATACAAAAACTTATTCATGTCTCTGATAATGAGCATTTATGTAGTTTCTAATTTTTTGTTATCACAAACTATAAGGATTCTTGTACACAACACTTGAATTTTAATTTTTTCAGTGTTTTTAAATATTAAATGTTTTTAGTGGAAAATCAATTTTTGAATGTTTTACATGACTGATAGATTTTAGTGTCAACAATTTAAATATGGCATTTATTTTCTCACGGCACATTGGGGGAATTATTTCGATATGTGTCTTTAGTACCCTTGGATCTATTTGTCGTGTGGCCCAAGTGGCAGGAGTTTGTACTGCAACCTGAACTCCGTGCAAAGCCCTCTCTTGCTTGGAACCCCACACTCAAATGGAAACCTTCTGAGCCAGCTGATAAATGGGTTGGAGCATTATTTTCAACTATGCTATCTGCTATCTACCAAATCCAGACAGGACTCACCCATTGTGACTTTCCACAGCGATGGCAGGTGTAAGGTGCAATAATTTGTTCTTTACCTTAGAGGGAGTGTCCTGAGGATGTCCAGACCCCTGAAAACTTTACCAGTGTGTCAGGCCCCTGAGTCTTTGGAGTAATGTGTTTTCTCAGGGCATTCAGAGTACTTGCTGCTTCCTATCCCCAGGTCTGATAAGCTGATGATATTAACATGGTGGACTAATGTGACATTCTATATTGTGACAGAGTGGGAGAGGTAGCGTCATCCTGGGGCGAGATAGTGGATGTGAGCTACTGTATTTTCCAGGTCAGTGCATACTGATTTTCATCTTCTTTCTTAGACGAAATTGAAAAGATGCATTTTTCAGATCATACCTGCATACCATGTGCCAGAGTGTGTGTGGTAGTAATGATACCACCTGAGGCAAACCAGCTCAGCTGGGGCTACCTCTTGGTAACATGCATGGCAGTGCATTGTCACCAGCGGTGATTCATCTGGATTTTTGCGGGGGCCACACAGTAAACTGAGTAAGGACATAACGAGGACAGCCACCCTTTATGTCCTTTGAGACTTTGAGGATGGCACTAACATTGGCAGTCCCACAGGGGAGGCAGGGTTGGAAATTACCTTGGATGAAGAGAGCTTATTCCATCCAAGGTCACAGCTCCCTCCCCAGGGAAGCCCACATTGAATGACTGACCAGTGCAGGAAGTATCAAATTCTAACCCCTTCACCCCAGTTTCAGACAAGTCTGAAAGGCCACCCTGCTTCAGGGAACCCTGTGGGGCTGGCTGAGGACTTCACAGCCCCACTTCTCCTTTGCTGGTCCTCCTTCCTCCCTGGCATAGGTGTTTATCCCCAGGGCACGCACTGGTACCTCTCCTGCACAGTCTCAGAGTCCGCTCCCCAGGGAAACCAAACCACCTTGGCCAGATGGGGCATTTTCAGGGCTTTCTACCACAATGGTTCTTATGTCAGAGAATGAATAGGAGGGGTCTGTCAGCTGGTATGTATAACCATTCTTGTGTGCACCCAGGACCAAGGAAAATGATGACAGGTTTGGTCCATGAACACAGTGCACCCTCTGTGGGTCAGACCTAGCCAGGACTCTGACAACGGGCCATGATGGCATGCTGGGTCCCTGTATCATCATCAGCTCATCCAAGAACGCTCAAAAGGTCTGAGTACTCTCCTTTCCCCAGGATACTGCTACCCAGGTAAATGACAAGGATGCTGGCACAGGACCTACTGCAGGAAACACGAGAAGAAATGAGTGCTGAGGGTGGGCAGGGGGGTCTACTTTAGACCAGGTGGCCAGGGAGGGGCTCTGAGGAAGTGACGTTTGAGATGAGACCTTACTGACATGTAGGAGTTAGCCTAAAGAAGACTAGTGGAAAGAGTGTGCAGTCAGAGCACAAGCACGTGGAAGACCCTGGGGCAGGAAGGATCTCAGCCTGTTGAAGGACTAGAAAGGTGGTCAGTGTGATGGAGGCTGGGGTGTGTGGGTGGTGGGACACGGTGGTGGAGAGCTGGGATCTGAGCACTACATGGGGGATATCCAGAGTTCCTGTCGAGAGATTTAACTTTTTCAGAAGTTCAGGATTTCATAAGCCTCTAAGTAACGTGTATAGTATAGGAAATGTCTGCACAAAGGTTTATTTTCTAATAAATTAAAGGAAGCTTCATTCTATCAACCTAAGGGTCTCCCTACTTAAGGACGTACATAATACAGTACATAATACAGTACATAATACAGATTATACATAATACAGATCTCTCTCCCAGTGGAGGAAGCCTTCACTCCTTGGTCACAGTTTCTAAGATACTCCAATCTTCCTTTCAGATCCCCTCTTAAGTGTCATCCCTTCCTTGACTGAGGTGCATTTCCACATCCCACCCATCCTGCAAGCCCCAGCCAGCTCTGAAAGGTCTCTGCTCCTCCTGGCCTCTTGTATATTTTGTCTGAGCTCCTCCTACTGCACAGATCATGTTCTGCCATGAAGTGGGGTTTTCTGTATTCACGTATACAACATTCTTATGCAGGAGCTGCACACAGAGCTCTCTATGGGTGGCTCATCATGAGGGGAGGTTTGCGTTTTTCAGATCATATCTGTACATGTGACAGATTATCTGCTGTAGTCACAATACCACCTGGGGCACACAGCTCATCTGGGCCACCACTTGATGAAATGTATGGAAGCACACGCACCTGGAAAGTAACCTAGGAGGACACTCTCTGGAAGGCGACCCCATCTCCACTCCATCAAGTGTCATAGGGAAGGGAAGATAGAAGCATTGGAGAAGCAAAAGGGACAGTGTATCCCTCCCACATTTGGCCTCCATTAAAGCAACGGAGCAATGGTTCTCAAACATCAGCTATGGTGGGTGCTCTCAGATGACAGCTCTCAGCTCTGAGACATCTCCAGAATTTCCTTGGCTGGGAAGAGTCATCATGCCCAAGGTCATACACTGTTTCCAAGCAGCCTACAACCAATGACTGGTCAACACGGGAGTTTGAAGGTTCAGCCACATTGCTCCCACTTGGGACAAGTCCAAAGGGCCACCTCAGCATCAGAGCTGCCTGTGGAGTCATGGGAGGCTCTGAGTATGACTGCATCACAGCCCCACACCTTCCTCTGTGGAATCCTCCTCTCTTTTCAGTCATGGGGAGGATCTCAGGAGCTTACTGTACCCTAATCTCTCTCTGAGTCAACCCGCAAGAGTAGTAAGCATCCAAATGACCTAGGAAGACCTCAGCTTCTGGCCAAGATGGAGTAACAGAGACCAGATTCACCGTCCTGCCTGAAACAACAGCAGCAAAGACAAAAGCAGAAAAGGCATATGAAACATTGATTGCTCAAGACTCTGCATAAAAGTCAATGAAGGACAGTGATCTCTGACAGACAGGAAACAACCAAGATGAGCCCGTCAATCACCCCAAGCTCACCATCTTGAGAGAGTCTCCAGGTGTTGGAGCAGGGGCAGTAGCTCAGGCATAGCCCAATGTACTCCCTGGGTCAAGGAGACAGAGGAGAGAGGCCGGGAGACCAAGGCAGCTATGGAGAGTGAGCCCTGGAGATGAGCTGAGGGGTCTTTCTTAAGAATTCAGCAGGGAACTGACCAGCTGGATGTAAAGAAACTATTCAAGGATGGAGAAGGGATAATCTGAAAGGATCACAGATGCCTGTTCACACATGCCAGGTTGGAGTGTTGGGTAGAGTGGTCAGAAGGTAACACCTCAGTAGTGGAAAATAATTAGATCTACATGAAATGCTGCTCTGGTCGTGCCTAACGAATGGTAAAAGTGAGACCTGAAAAGATCAAACAGGGGCTTCTGATCAAGATGGTGGAACAGATGGTCCCCAGCATCACCCTCTCCCACAATCAACCAATTTACAACTATTAAAAAGCAATGACAGCCACACTGGTGCCACTAGAACTCAAGAGGAGAAACCTACAGAGTTCATGAAGGCAAGAGAAGCCACGATGAGAGAAAGAAAGGACTGCTCCAACCATTTTGAGCCTTAGCTGATTCAGGGCTGGAGCTGCTGAGCACATGGAGCAGGAGCTGACAAAAGCCACAGCTGTGCCCTTTGTATGAAGTTGCTTGGAGGTGGCAGGGGAGAACAGGGCCTTTGTGGTCCCCAGGTGAGCAAGACCACAAAACAGTGTTCCCGTGGACCCACACAGGAGTGAGGAGCCAAAGAGAACAGAAAAAAGGAGACACTCAGAGGCTGGTGAGTCATTGAAAGGGACCAGCATATGGCCTGTCCCATGTGAAGTGTTTGGAGTGTGGGCAGTGGGGGAGACGGGCCATGGGGGGAACATTGGGGCACAGCACGGACAGTTGATCTGCCCTCCAATCAGCGAAAGACCACTCAGAGGAGGCTGGTCAGGAATATAGAACTGCAGGGGAAGCAGTATGCAGAAAAGAATCAGGTCCAGACCAAAGTGTACCAAAGTGCACCGGATCTCACTAGACCCAGAAGTACCTGTAAAGTCAACCATTAAAACCTGACCTGCACAAGAAGCCTTCCTCAGGGAATCAGCAGCAAAGTAGCAATTTAGCTCAACCACAGAGTTCAAGAGCTGATCCCCACAGGAAGCTCCCAAGTACACAGAAGAATTGAACAATGTGATTAACCAAGTTGATCTAATTGACATGGATAGAACACTCCACCTAACAAAGAATACACATTTTTTTTCTACCAAGTGCATTCAGAGCATTTACCAAGATATACCATATTCCGGGCTTTAAAAGAAGTCTCAATAAATTTAAAATAATTCAAGTTTTACAAAGTACTGTATATGCTATGACCACAGTAAAATTAAATTGGAAATCAATAACATAATGATATCAGGGAAATCCCAAGTACTTATAGACTAAACAGCACACTTCTGTATAATCCCTGGGTCAAAGAAGAAATCAAAAGAGAAAGTAGAATTCTAAACTGAATGAAAATAAAAACATACATATCAAAATTTGGGAAATGACACTAAATCAATATTTAGGGGAAATTTATATCTCTAGATGCCTATATTAGAAAACAAAGATCTTAAATCAGTGAATTCAGCTTCCAGTTTAGGAAATTAGGAAAAGAGCAAATAAAACCCAATGTAGGTGGAAAATAGGAAATAATAAATATAAGACCAAGAATCAGTGATAGAGAAAAATCAATAAACCAAAAGCTGGTTCTCTGAGAAGACCAATAAAATCGATAAACCTCTAAGCAGGCTCTCCAGAAAAAAAAGTGAGAAGGCACAAATTACCAATATCAAGAATGAGAGATGACATCACTACAGATTATATAGATATTAAAAAGACAATAATAGATATGCAGATATTTAGAGGATAACATTATGAAAAACTTTATGGCAGAAAATTCAACAATTTAGGTGAATGGAAAAGTTTCTTGAAAGACATAAACTACCAAACTACCAAAGCTCACTCAAGAATGAATGGATAATTTGAATAGCTCTCTATTAAATAAATTGGATTTGTAGTTAAAAATCTTATAACAAAGAAAATTCCAGGTTCAGATGGCCCCACTGGTGAATTCTACCAAACATTAAAAGAAGAAATAATATCAATTCTACACAAACCCTACTAGAAAACTGAGTAGGACAGACTATTTCCCATATCATTCCATATAGTCAGCATTACTTCAATATCAAATTAGGCAAAGTCATTACAAGAAATCTTGAGACCAGTATCCCTCACAGACATAGATGCAAACGTTTAAAACAAAATTTTAATAAATTGAATCCAACAATGTATGAAAAGGAAAATACACCATGATCAAGTAGGGTAATGCAAGGTTGGTTTAACATTCAAAATCAATCTTTGAAACTACAAAACTCTGACTAAAGAAATGAAAGATGTAAATAAATGAAGAGATATTCATGCATGTGGATGGGAAGACTCAATACTGTCAACAGATGTTGGTACAATGCAAAGTAAGTTAAAATCACAGCAAGTGATTTGATTTGGTAAATAATGACAAACCAATTCTAAAGTTTATATGAAAAAGCAAAACACCCAGAATAGCCAACAAAATGCTGAAGGTGAACAATGTCAGAGCACTGACACTACTTAACTTCAAGACTTGGGCCGAGCCCGTGGCGCACTCGGGAGAGTGTGGTGCTGGGAGCGTGGCGACGCTCCCGCCGCGGGTTCAGATCCTATAATAGGAATGGCTGAGTGCCGGTCACGAAAAAGACAAAAAAAAAAGACTTACTAAAGCTGTAGGAACCAGGACATGTGGTACTGGCAAGAGAATAGATAGACCAGTGGAACAGGAATAGACCCACACAAGTATCGTCAATGGGTCTTGGCAAAGGAGCAAAGACAGTTCAATGAAGAAAGGATAGTCTTTCAAGACGTGGTGCTGGAACAATTGGACATACACATGGAAAAAAATAGAATCTAGACACAAACCTTCCACCTTTCACAAAAATTCACTGAAAATGGATCATAGACCTAAATGTAAAATGCAAAACTACACAAACTCATAGTAGATAACACAGGAGTGCATCTAGGTGACCTTGGGTTTGGCAATAACTTTCTTAGACATGACACCAAGAGCACAATCCATCAAAGAAAAATTAAGTTGGACTTCATTAAAACCAAAAACTTCTACTCTGGAAAAGACACAGTTAAGAAAATGAAAAGAGAAGAGATATATACACACACCACACGTGTGTATATATAATGAAACCGATTACTAGTTAGTAGGGGACTGTGTGAGAAGATGCATAATTTTAGATGTGACATATCCCTCTGAGGTCATGAACAGGCCACGTCATCTACATTCCTGTACCTTCCAGTGCCTGACACACATTCAGTGTTCACAAAGTTACTGAATGAATGAATGTTTTCCTTTCTTAGGAGGCCACATGACTGATAGTGCCTGTGCCATAGACTGAACCAAGAACGGATCCAGAAAAGGCTCCACCGCTAGCCTCTGCTGCCTTTATAGCACTGATCTCTAAACATGGTCTCATGATTTTCTAAAAAAAATGCTCACCCTCTGTACTTCAATCTGGCCACACAAGCTACTTTGTTCTTTCTCAGTGAAAGGACCTGCTTGTCTTGTCTTTGAATTTTTATCCTTTCCCACTGGTGGGCAATGACTTTGACCACCTGACCGTGGTCCTCCTTCCGTCATCCATCACGTAGAGAGGGAAGAGGTTGATTTTTCCTTCAAGCCACTCTACTATCCCAATTTTTTATTTGGATATATTAAGGGGAGGAAAAGAAAGGTGGGATCTCTAAGTCCCAAGTCACAATCTCACCACTTTCAAGTACAAACTGGACAAAGACCCCTGTTCCTAACTCTGTTAGGGACTTTCAGGAATGTCCAGGAGACCAAAACACTGGCACCTCGATGGAGCTACCCCTGTTTGAGTCAGTGTTAAGCACTGAACTGACAGAATTAAAGCTGGTCAGTGGCTGGGTAATAGTGTTTCGTGAGAGAAATAAAAGAAGTTACTGAGCATTACAGAATGCTGGCATGGTGAAAGACCACGAATTTCATCTGATCGAATCTCATTTTTGATAGATGAGGAAGCCAAGGTCCAGAAACATGAGGTGATTTACCAAGGCTGATTTTCCAACATTTTCCTGAATTGTCCCTCCTTGTCATAGCTGTTGTTTCTTCTTCTGGGATCCCCTATGTACTGAGTGCACCACTTTTTAGCATGTGTTTGCTATTCCTTCATTAGACAGTGAGGTCTGGGAGAACTCAGTCCTTGACTAAATTTGGAGGTTTCAAGTAGAGGCAAACCCATAGTAGACGCTCCATAGATGCTCGTGTGAGGATGGGGGAGAAGAAAGGACAGGGAGAAAGAGAAGAAAAAAGGTGTGGGCCCAAAGCTTAGCAACTTGATTTATCACCAGTGAATATGGTGGTGAGCAGCATGAGAGACCCCAAGACTAGCAAGAAGGAGTACTGCGAGACACAAATCAGGAAGCTTCTTGGGGCTCCTGAGATGATGTAGGCTTTCCCCTCCTTCTCTGTCTCCTCCTGGATCCATGCAATAAATCGTGCCACAGACACAAACATACCAGGTCTCCCCCTGGAGCCAGATGTTATGCCCCAGCTGAAGACACCCACTTGGAAGAGCCTCTGGGTTCCAAACAGAGCACAGACCATAGGTGCCCCACTGTCTCCCTGGGAATGAAAAAGCAAGAAGGGACAGTCTGCAGGCAATCTCAGTACCTCCAGCAAGAGGAATTGGGGGGGAGGTCCTAATGGTGTGGGCTGGGGGCCTCCTGTGCTCTGCCCTGGGAAACTATAGCATGGAGTGGGGTGCAGAGGAAGGGACGGGCAGGGACTGAGTACCTGGCAGCTGCCGTAGGTGCCTGGTTCCCTCCAGGCACACAGCATGCTGCTGGGGAGCTGGTCTACCCTCTTGGCACACTCTCTCTGGCTAATCTGTACCACTCGCAGCTTCTTCAGGTACGTGTTCAAGCCGTCGTCTAGGCCTGGCGGAGTGGAGAAGCCAGTGTGAGAATGATTCCCGCATTGGCCACTGACAGTGGGAGTCCTGGAGTCTGCAGATGTTCAGCGAATCACAGATTCACAGGGTGGGGAAGCCTGAGGTCACCTAGCAAAACCCCATTCAGTCTCCCTTCCAGTGCCCCCAACTAGGGGTTCCTCTTCTCAATGTGTCTCCTGATGGGAAGCTCACTTCCTCTGAAGCAGCCTGCAAAAGCTCCTGCCCTGCCCCAGCCCCAGCCCCAGCCCCAGCCCCAGCCCCAGCCCCAGCCAGGGGAACCTGGAATGTGGCCCCGTTGTCTCTCCATGGCCGGCTTCTGTCCTCGGGCAGAGGTTCAGAACAGCCCCATTTCCAAATTGACAGTATCCCATGTGCTTGCCAAGCCAAATGGAGAAACCAGGACAAGGACATAGCTGGACATGCCATTTTGTGGGAAGGAAATGACCATGATGCTAGGGGCTCTTGGCCTTCTCACCACCCCACACCCACCCTCCCAGAGGTGCTCCCTGGCCCAACGGCCTGGTGCCCTGCAGGGAAGGGGTGGAGACATTGGTGACCAAGCCCAGCTGGAGAATCACTGGCTGAGTTATCTTGGGATGGTGGACTATGCCGTGACGTCTAGCTCAAGGCTGCCCACGAAGGGAAGGCACGTACCATAGCCACGAGCCGTTACCCACTCCGCCATCCAACACCGGTCCCAGGCCCCCTCCTTCTCCTGCAGGCACACGGGCCTTTTGAAGTTAGTGAA
Organism: Cynocephalus volans; assembly: GCF_027409185.1. NCBI lineage: Eukaryota > Metazoa > Chordata > Mammalia > Dermoptera > Cynocephalidae > Cynocephalus > Cynocephalus volans. Next base: position 165,797,868 of record NC_084461.1, on the reverse strand, counting down.
TTCTACTGGTGTGGCCAGCAGGAGCAGACAGAGGTCACTGTTGAGGTGGGGCGGTTCATAATCTTTGTGGATAATGATCTTCTGCACTTGTTTCCTCTCCAAGCGGATGTCTATGAACGTTCTGGTGCCCATGACCACAGTGACATTGACTGGTGCCATTTCTAGTCTAAAGAATGCATACACAAATACACCCATGCAGACAAGTTGCCGTGCATCTCTCATTAGCGGACACGTCTATAAACAGCAGAGGTTACAACCAACTACCAAGAAGTCCATAGGAGTAGGCCTTGAGGGCGGCTATGGATCACACAGGTGGGAGTCAGGGGCCCAAATTCAGGTAAACCTCCGAGCTCGTGAATCGACAGCCCAGGGAAAGTCCCCCAACTAAAGGAAATGGAGTGAATTCATCCAAGAGATGAGGGAGGAAGCTCCTTGATGACAGGGAGCTTGGCTGTCTTGTTGACTGCTGAATCCCCAGCATTCAGAACAGCACACAGCCAATGTGTTCAATGAATGGATCCAGTGTTGTCCTCATTTGCAGATGACAGGCAGGAGAAGAGAAGCCTTGGACTGGTTTTCCAAGACTGGGTGCATATAGCTACAACCTTTGAATATGGTAGGTGTGGAGCAGAGACTTTGGGTACAAAGCCCATTGGAACACCCTGGGTATAGAGCCCATGGCTTCATAAGCCTTGTGCACCCATCCACTGCACTACCCAGCCCAGACAACACATTGACAAGACGTGATGTAAATTAAGATGATGCCTCCAAAACTTACAGGATCCTTGGGAAGCAATGTGCAGCTGTCAGGACCCACCACTGGTGGATGATCGAGCCTCCACAGAGGTGTTTCCGAGACATCTGGATACTCACTTGCCATGGGAACTCGCCATTCTGGACATCAACGAGTTCACGAAATGGTAACCATGAGGAGTTTGGAAAGGCAGGTCTGTAGCCACACTGAACTTTTTCTGAAAGAGAAAGGATGCAGCTATTTGTACACAAGGAGCACAGAGAAATCCTCATTCCGTATTACCAACATCTTTCTGGCTAAGACCAGTGTTGAAGCAGAGTGAAGGAGATAAGCTGACCCAGCAGGGACCCAGGTCTCAGAAAACACCAGCAGGTGGCACTTTCTCTAGTGTCTATTCCTCATGTCTGAAAAGAGCTGTGAGGTGTGGGGCAGTCGGGGAAGATTTCCGTCAGAAGATATGTAGGGCTGTGTGGCAGTGGGGACACACCCAAGATGTGCAGGGTCCATTCGGGAGTCAAACCATGCCGTGATTTGAACAGGGAACATTTAATGTGAAGAATCACAAACTCTAGCTGGAGTAACTATGAAGGATCATGAGGACTCCAAGAATACTGTAGGGCCAGGGGCAGGACATAAGGAATGGACAAGCTTGGCAGGGGAGCCACTCCCCACGGAGGTGTGTTTGCAGCTCAGTGGAAGGCAGAGAACTTTTCTGGGTTGCCCCAGGCCAGAGCAAGTCCCCGTTGCTAGACAAGTGGGAAACACCCCTCTGGAGTACAGGAGGGCAGGAAACTGTGTTCAGGACCGGCAACAAAAAGCATGCCTGCCGGGAGCAGGTGGGCTGATGGAAGCCACAGGTGTGTGGAGGGAGTTAGGCATGTGTAGTGGATTGAATTATGTCCCCCCAAAACTCACTAAGGCTTGAATTGTGTCCCCCAAGTTTTATGTATTAGAAACTTAGCCCCCACTGTGACTGTTAAGAGGGTGGGAAATCCTATTATGATAATTAAAAGGTGGAGCCTTGAAGAGGTGATTGGACTGTAGGATCATGCTGTAGTGAATGGATTAAAAATGGTGGTCAGGGGCATGGTTCTGAGGGCATTAAAAGAAGAGGAGATTCTGTCTTTCTCGCTTTCTCTTGCTCTCTCTGCTTTTACCATCTTGCAAGGTGAGACCCATGGGTCACTGTCACCACCACCAGATGGACTTTGGACTTCTCAGCCTCAGAAACTGTAAGCAATAAATTTCATTTTTCTTCATAAATCACCCAGTTTTCAGGTATTTTGTTATAAGCAACATAAATGGACTAATACAGCATGGGAAATCTGCCCCCGGGTCGGGGGTGCAAGACCCAAGGTATGCATACTGCTTTGGGACAGCTGTGGTGAGGAGGTGTAAGATATGACCTTGAGGTGTCAGTTGCACACATAAGCTTTGTTTGGGTGATGCTTTGGCAGGTTTGCATGCAGGGGAAACACCCCTTTAAAGCATGAGACCATCCAGAGGCTGAGGCATAAGGCCACCATCCGGAAGGGGTGAGGGACAGGGAACTTCTGGGGAGAGAAGGGTCAGAAAGGGGCTTACTTGTCTAGGTGATGTAGCTCACCAGCTCAGTGGGTGGGGTCTCTGGGTCAGATGACTCCAGAGGGCAGCAATGAGTTGGGGTCTTTATAGCTACAGGTTTTATCTTACCTATGGCTAGCAGAGGCTGGGTGCAGTTTCATGGAATATGTGAAGCGGGTAGCCTCTAGATGGCTAAAAGTCTGCTTATTTGGACTATGTTTAAAACAGTTGGGTGTGTAAAAGATGGGTTTGGCCCCAGCAAGCTTTTGAGCTAATGGATGTTAGCCTACTGTGAAGAAATAAACAACCTTGGGGCCTGTAGACAGAGGCCGTCTGGGGTTCATTCATATAACAAAAGGTTGCTGAGCAGGGCAGAGCTTGAGCTCAATGAGGAACGCATGGCCAGAGCCCAGCCCAGATGGATGCCCCCCCACTTTGCTGCTGGCAACCATGCCTTAGGAGTAAGAAGCCAACAGAGGCTGCCAGACAACCAGGAGGAAAAGCCCTTTCTTCTGCGCATGACTCCAACACCTTCTCCTGAGAAAGCTTGATGCTGCACTTTCTGCAAAGGAAAATTGCTTACAGGGTCCAGCTCCACTATTGCAGGGCAGCTAATGAAGGATGGATCTGGAGCTGAGTGGCAATAAATTGATAACAGGCACAGCAGAGATCCAAAGAAGGCAGGTGGGGGTGGGGGTGGCAGTGGGGAGGAGGCACAAAAGTTGTACAGAAGAGACCAGGTCCTGGCGGCCACGCTTCTCTGGCCAGTGCACACTCCCTGCAGGAATCCTGGGAACCCAGGAAAATGAGAAGAAATAAAAAGGGATTTGGAACAGAAATATTAAATATACATTCCTTTTTTAAGGAAGGGGGGAGATGGGAAAAAACAAGTTTTCTAGATAAAACTCTAATTAGGGAAGTATTACCCAGACCGAATGGAAAGTCTGAGCAATTGTTTTGCCATCAATTATTAAAAAAACAAAACAAACAAACAAACAAAAAACCTTATAAAGCAATCACCTATATGAAGGAAGATTATGAATCAGAAACTCAAAGAAGAGGTTATAAGAAAAGAGGAAGAGAAAGTGGGAAAACGGGAGGAGATGGGACATAAGCTGGAAGGCGCCAAGCTAGAAATGGAAGAATAAAATGACAAAACACTTGAGACAAGATAGTAAGGGACGAAGAGAGCACACTTCAGAAAAGTGATGAGCATTGAATAACAGTAAAGAGTCGAGAAGACTGAGCAATTTTGTGTGAATGACACTTTTCACTTCTCTGGGATACATGCCTAGATGGGGGCTGCTGGGTCACATGGTAAGTGCATGCCCAACTTTTTACAAAACTGTCCCGTTGCTCTGCATACGGCCGCACCGTTTTGCATTCCCACCCATCATGGGTGAGAGTTTCTGTCACTTTGCATCCTTGACAACACTTGGTATCATATGTGTTTTTAATTTTAGCCATTCTAATAAACCACATGAATGTTTATAGTGGGACTATTGACAGTCCTCTGAAACTGGAAACACGCAGATGTCCCTCAGTGGGTGAAAGAGTAAACAAACGGGCACATGTACATGATGGGACACAACACAGCAGTCAAAAGGTGTCTGCGGATACAGGCAGAAGCATGGGTGGAGCTCACATGCATTCTGCTGAGTGAAAGAGTCCAAGTTACACACTGCATGTGATTCTGTTTGCAGAACACTCTGGAGAAGGCAAATCTATAGGCACAGACAGCAGAGAAGTGGATGCCGGGTGCTGAGAGCTGGGAAGGAATGATACAAAGGGGCAGACTAAGGAATTCCCTGGGGTGTTGAAATTATTCAGTATCTTGTCTGCAGAGGTGGTAACATGAATCTACAGATGTGTAAACACCATAGAACAGTATGCCAAAATACTAACTGTATTCTATATAAGTTTTTAAAATAATTTTTAAAAGAAAGAAAAATGGTAGCTATAGAATATAGGCAATGACTATTCTTACTTTTTTATTATCCAAAATATTTTAACATTTGCTTGGACATATTTTGGGGGCACAGTGCGTTGTCTCAGTACATGCATATACTGCACAATGATTCACCTAGGGCAGAGAGCATAGTTTGTACCCATTAGTCCACCACATCTCCTCCTCCCACTCCCATACCCTGGCCTCCAGTAACCATTATTCTACTCTCTACTTCTATGAGAACCACTTATTTTATTTTATTTTATTTCTTTTAGATTCCACATATTAGTGATATCATGTGATATTTTTTGTCTTTTTTGTGACTGACTTACTTCACTTCACATGATGGTTTCCAGTTTGATGTTGCTGCAAATGATAGGATATCATTTCTCTTTATAGCTGAATAGTACTCCATTGTGCATATACCACAGTTTTTTTTTAACCTGTTCATCCATTGATGGGCACTTAGGTTGATTCCATCTCTTGGCTATTGTGAATAGTGTTGTGATGAACATGGAAGTGCAGGTGTCTTTTTGATATATTGATTTCATTTCCTTTGGGTATATACCCAGCAGTGGGATAGCTGGGTCATAGGGTAGATTTGCCTTTAGTTCTCTGAGGAATCTCCATACTGTTTTCCACAGTGTCTGTACCGATTTACCTTTCCACCAACAAAGTAGGAAAGTTCCTTTTCCTCCAGCATTTATTATTTTTTGTTTTGTTGATAATAGCCATTCTAAGTGGAGTTAGAGGACATCTCATTGTGGTTTTAATTTGCATTTCCCTGATGATTAGTGATATTGAGCATTTTTTCATGTGCCTATTGGCCATTTGTATGTCTTCTTTTGAGAAATGTCTCTTCAGGTCATTTGCCCATTTTAAAAATTGGATTATTTGCTTTTTGCTATTGAGTTGTTTAGGTTGCTTATATATTCTGGATATTGGCCCTGAGTCCGATGTGTAGTTTGCAAACACCTTCTCTCATTCTGCAGGGTGTCTCTTCACTTTATTGATAGTGTCCCTTGCTAGGCAGGAGCTTTTTAGTTTGATGTAGTCACATTTGTGTATTTTTGCTTTAGTCACCTGCCTTTGTAGTCCTGCTCAAAAGAGTGCTGCCTACTCTGGTTTTGTGTAGTGTTTCCCCTATATTTTCTTCTAGTAGTCTCATAGTTTTAGCTCTTAAATTTAGGTCTTTAATCCATTTTGAGTTGATTTTTGCATATGGTAGGGGTCTTGTTTCAATACTCTGCCTGTGGATATCCAGTTTTCCCAGCACCACTTGTTGAAGAGGCTGTCCTTTCCCCACTGTATATTCTTGGCATGTTTGTTGAAAACCAGTTGGCTATAAATGTGTGGGTTTATTTCCGGGCTCTCTATTCTGGTCCATTGGTCAATTTGTTTTTATGCCAGAACCATACTGTTTTGGTTACTATAGCTTTATAGTATATTTTGTGGGTTTTGTTTTGTTTTGTTTTTTATAGTATATTTTGAAGTCAGCTAATGTGATGCCTCCAACTTTGTTCTTTTTGTTTATGATTGCTTGAGCTATTCGGGGTCTTTTGTGGTTCCATACAAATTTTAAGATTTTTTTTTCTTTTTCTGTGAAGAATGTTATTGGTATTTTGATAGGGATTGTGTTGAATGTGTAGATTGCTTTGGGTAATATAGACATTTTCATGATATTAGTTCTTCCAACCCATGAACATGGGATATCTTTCCATTTATTTGTGTCCTGTTCACCATTTTTTTTTCACCAATAGTTTATAGTTCTCACCTCCTGGATTAAATTTACTCTTAGGTATTTTTATTTTTTTGGTAGCTGTTGTGAATGGGATTACTTTCTTGATTTCTTCTTCAGCTATTTTGTTATTGGCATATAGGAAGGCTATTGATTTTTGTGTGTCAATTTTATATCCTGCCAGTATATTGAATTAATTTATTAATTCTAGTAATTTTGGGTGGAGTCTTTATGGTTTTCTATGTATAGGCTCATGTCATCTGCAAGTAGGGATAGTTTGACTTCATTCTTTCTAATCTGGATTCCCTTAATTGCTTTCTCTTGCCTGATTGCACTGGCTAGAACTTCTACTGTTATGTTGAATAAGAAAACATCCTTGTTTTGTTCCAGATCTGAGAGGAAAAAACTCCAATTTTTGTCCATTCAGTGTGATATTAGCTGTGGGTTTGTCATATATGATCTTTATTTTGTTGAGGTACATTCCATCTATACCTAATTTCTTTAGTGTTTTTATCATGAAGTGATATTGGATTTCATTACATGCTTTTCCTACATCTATTGAAATGATCATGTTTTTTTCCTTCATTCTGTTGCTGTGATGTATCACCTTTATTGATTTGCATATGTTGAACCATTCTTGCATCTGTGGAATGAATCCTACTTGATCACGATTTACAATCCTTTTAGTGTGTTGCTGGGTTTTGTTTGCTAGTATTTTGTTGAGGATCTTCATGTCTGTGTTCATAGGGATATTAGTCTGCAGTTTTCTTTTTTTGTTTTCTTGTCTTTTATGGTTTTGGCATGAGGGTAATGCTTGCCTTATAGGATGAATTTGGAAGTATTCCCTTCTTTTCAATTTTTTGGAAGAATTTGAGAATTGGCATTAGTTCTTTAAATGTTAGGTGGAATTTGGCAGTGAAGTCATCTGGTCCTGGGGTTTTCTTTGTTGGGAGACTTTTTATTACTGCTCTAATCTCATTAGTCCTTATCAGTCTGTTTAGGTTTTCTAGTTCTTCATGGTTCAACTTTGGTAAGTTGTGTGTGTTCAGGAATTTATCCATTTCTTCTAGGTTTTGCAGTTTGTTTGCAAATAATTGTTCACAGTAGTCTCTTATGATCCTTTGTATTTCTGTGTTGTCAGTTGTAATGTCTCCTTTTTCATTTCTAATTTTATTTATTTGAGCCTTCTCTCTTTTTCTTCATTAGTCTAGCTAAAGGCTTACCAATTTTGTTTATCTTTTCAAAATACAATGTTTGTTTCATTGATCTGTTTATGTCTATTTATCTCTGCTCTGATCTTCATTATTTCTCTCCCTCTACTGATTTGGGGCTTGGTTTGTTCTTGGTTTTCCTGCTCCTCGAGGTGTAACATTATGTTGTTTATTTGAAGTCTTTCTTCTTTCTTGATATAGGCATTTATTGCTATCAATTTCTCTACTAGAACTGCTTTCCCTGATTCCCATAGGTTCTAGTATGTTGTGTTTTCATTTTTATTTGTCTCCAGGTATTTAATTTCCTTATTGATTTCTTCTGTGACCCATTTGTTGTTTAGGAGCATATTATCTAATTTCCATGTATTTGTACAATTTTTAGTGTTCCTTTTGTTGTTGAATTCTAGTTTTATTCCATTGTGGTCAGATAAGGTAGTTGATATAATATTGATTTTTAAAAATTTGTTGAAACTTGTTTTGTGTCCTAACATATGGTCTGTTCTAGAGAATGTTCCATGTGGTACTGAGAAGAATGTGTATTCTGCAGCTGCTGGGTGAAATGTTCTATAAATGTTTGTTAGATCAAGTCAGCCTACAGTTGAGATTTATTCTGATGTTTCCTGGTTAATTTTCTGTCTGGGTAATCTGTCTTTTGCTGAAAGTGGGGTGTTAAAATCCCCAACTATTATTGCATTAGAGTCTATTTCTCTCATTAGGTCTAATAGTAATTGCTTTATATAACTAAGTGCTCCAGAATTGGGTGCATATATATTTAAAATTATTATATCCTCTTGTTGAATTGATCCCTTTATCATTATATAATGATCTTTCTTGCCTTTTTTACTTTCCTTGGCTTGAAGTTTATCTGATATTAGTATAGCTACTCCTGCTCTGTTTTGGTTTCCATTTACATGAGATATCTTTTTCCATCCCTTCACTTTCAGCTGGTGAGTCTTTATTGGTTAAGTGAATTTCTTGTAGTCAGAACATTGTTGCTTCTTGTTTTATAATCCATTTAGCCTCTCTGTGTTTTTTAATTGGGCATTTAATCAGTTTACATTTAGGGTTATTATTGATATATAGGGACTTGTTGCTGCCATTTTGCTATTTTTTTCTGGTTGTTTTGTGGGTCCTTTTTTCCAGTCTTACTATTTTCCATTGTGGTTGAGTGGTTTTCTCCAGCTTTACATTTTGCTTTCTCACTATTTGTTTTTAGTATGTCTCTTCTAAGTTTTTGTGTTGTGGTTACCATGAGGCTTACAAAAAACATGTTATAGTTATAACAAATTATTTTAGACTACGAACAACTTAACTTTGATATCTGAGAAAAATGAAAAAAGCAAAGCCAACTCTATGCTTTGGCTTCATTCCCTCAAACTTTTTGACATTTTGTTACTTCAAGTTACATCTTTTAATATTGCCTATCTCTTATATGGTTGTTGTACATGTTATTGTCTTGGTAGGCTTGTCCTTTAGCCTTTATTCTAAGGATTTAAGTGGTTTATTCACCACCCTCACAACATCAGAGGATTCTGAAGTCATGTGTGTATTTACTTTACTTACGTTTTATGTACATTCACATGTTTTCTTGCTACTCTCAGCATTGTTTTCTTTCATATTGAAGAGCTTCCTTTAGCATTTCTTGTAGGAAAGGTCTAGTGTTGATGAATTCCCTTAGCTTTTGTTTTTCTAGGAAAGACTTTATTTCCCCTTCATATTTGAAGGTTAGTTTTGCCAGATGCAGAAATTCTTACCTGACAGTTTATTTTTTCCTTCAGCACTCAGAATATATCATCCCATTCTCTTCTGCCCTGTCTGTTAAGAAATCTGCTGAGCAATGAACTGGGGCTCCATTGAATGTTATATGTTTCTTTTATCTTGTTGCTTTCAGTATTCTTTCTTTGTCTTTTGTTTTTAATAATTTGATTATGTTGTGTTGTGAGGTGTTCCTCTTTGGATTGAATTTGATTGGTGTCCTCTGAACTTTCTGTACCTGGATGCTATCATCTTTCTCCATACTTGGGAAATTTTCAGCTGTTATTTTCTTGAACATGCTTTCTACATCTCTTCCTTTTCCTTCTCCTTCAGGTATACCCATTATGCAGAGTTTATTTCACTTGAGAGAGTCCCATATTTCCAGTATTTATGTTTCATTTTTTCTTATTCTTTTTTCTTTTTGCTCCTCTGATTGGATAATTTCATGTGTTTTATCTTCAAGCTCACTTGATTCTTTCCTCTGTTTAATTAAGTCTGCTCTTGGGGCTTTCTATTGAGTTTTTCAACTCAGATAATGCATTCTTTACTTCTAGAATTTCTATTCTTTTTCAATTGATTCTATTCCTTTGTCAAGTTTTTGCTCCTGAATTTTTTTCCAGATATGATTTAATTTTCATCTGTGTTTTCTTGTGACTCTCTGAACATCCTTAAGAGGGGTTACTCTCAATTCTTGGTCAGACATTTCATAGATATGCTGTTTCTCTGGGTCCACTGCTGGTGCTTTGTTTCCTTTGGTGGCAACATATTTTTCTGTTCTTTCCCAATCTTTGTGTCTTTACATTGATGCCTGGTCATTTGAGGAGACTACTACCTCTTCCAGGTTTTATAGGTGGTTAGCAGAGCTTTGTCTCTGGTTTTTTGTTTTTGTTTTTTTTTTCTGTTCTGTGCTGGATTAATAGCTACCACCACCACTTAGGCCCTGTATGGGAACTAATTGCTGCCCTGCAGTTAGTTCCCAAGTTGGGGAAACTTCCTGTGGGAACCAGACCTTGAGCTCTGTGCTCAAGTTAATTTGCTGCTTTGCTACTGATTTTTGTGTAGATCATTAATCACTTCTGGGTTTGGGTTGTGTGGAAATTCTGGCCCAGAACTGATCTTTCCTGGAGGTTTAGCCCCCTGAAGTTCTATTACCCTGACTGATTTCCACTGAGACCTGCTTCTTTGCTGTGCCCCATGTTCCCCTGGCAGGCCAGCCTTTCACCTGCACTCCAACTGCTTCCCATAGGCCAGTCCACATATGGGTCCCTTGCAATAACTCAACAGTCTCTGGATGGCTCCTTTCTCCAGTTGGCTGCAGTCATTTCTCCTATGTGGGCCCAGGGGGATCCTGCCAGTGGTCTTTATGGCTTTTGTACTGGTATAGTATGCCCCAAAGCCCTCCTCTCCCCTGAAGACTCCAAGCAGGTTTATGTGAAGGCTGACACTGTGGCTTTTTCTGATTTCAGTCTGTGTGCAGCAGCCACTCCCTGCCTGCTACAGGGTGGCTCAGAAGCAGCCAGAGCTCAGAGAGATAGTGCTGTCCCTATATCCTCTTGCCATGGTTTCTTGCATCTTCATGAACTCTGCACATCTCTCCTCCTCTTCCCCCAGCTCCAGTGGTTCCAGGTTGGCACTCTGTGCTTTTTAATAGTTGGAAATTGCTTACTTGTGAGGAGGAGTGGCGCTGGGAGTCATCTGTTCCTCCATCTTGATAATGTCACTCTCCTCAGGCAATGACTATACTTTATTTTAAAATAATTCATAAAAATATGGCTAGTTGGGTATCTCCTCAACATGATGAAGTATCTTGGCCCAAAAGTCAGTGCTATGCTGATTGAGGAAAAGCTAGATGTGTCCCCACTAACTCAAGAACAGAACAGGATGCCCACTGCCTCTGCTATTTATTAACCTTGTACTGCCAGCTGCAAGGAGAGGGTGAAGAATTTTGATCAAAGTGCTCAGAAGATCCCTCTGTCATTGTTTTGGATGGTGGCCTGTGGGGGCTGGGAGCAGGGACATGGGAGGAGAGTGAGGTAGTGCGTCCATGTAGAAGAGTCCATAGAGAAGTCATTAGGCCTGGCCTGGGCCCGGGACAGTGACATGTATCTAAAGGTGAAAGATTAGATTCTGTTCTTGCTCCTTCTGGATACTTTTCCTGGGTTCCATGTGGTTCTTTCCCTTCAATGCTCTGCTCTGAGAGACCCCTTCTCTGCCTCTGTGCTCTTAGGGCTTCAGCTATGAACTTGCTTAAAGCTTAAGTATAATATTTACAAATTATTTTTGTAAAAAGTTGTTTAAATATTAAGCATAATAATCCTTTATCTGAAAAAGTATTTTTCAGTGAAAAATACTTAGTTTACCCAATGTGCCAATTTCTTTCATTTTGACATTCCACAATTTAAAATTTGTTGCTTAGTTAAACTTTTTCCTTAATAATTTCTTCTTATGGCTTAAGTGTTTAGAAACACATTCCCTTTTCTAAGAAACTGTGAAAGAAGCTTCTTTTGAAGGAGTCTGTTTGTGTGTCTGTTCATCATAGTTGCCTTCAACATAGAGGAGTTTATTTATGGGTCAGCTTTTGTGGATTCTGAGTGGATATTTCTTATCCCGTCTATTGCCCCTGATTATCATACTGTCTCTGAATTTCACAACTCCAAACTTGAAATATTAAATATGAGTATTGAAATATTAAATATTAAGAAGGGTCTTACCCCTTTCTCTCACCTCCACTCCTGCCTTCTTCCTTTTCTCCCCACTCTTTTTCTGTTGTCCTCTGCTCTGACTCCTTGGAGATTCTCAAACCCCCAAGGGAACACACACCCATCTGTGCACACACATGGTGAGCTCTACATGCAGCTGAGCATGGGTGTGCAGCAGTATTTCAGCACCACTGCTGCAGACACCTGTCTGTTTCCCTTCTGGTAGCTGTACTGAAACTGGGTGGTGGGCATCCTTTATCTGCCCCTGATGCCTCAGATAGTGTCTGAGACATGTGCTCTTACACTGGAAGGATTAAAGCAAATCTGAATTCAGTGCCTGAATCCTTCATCCAGAGAACTTATTCAATTCTCAGAGTTTGTGGCCACCAAGTTTAAGAACATGTCAGAAAAATAAATACATAAACAAATAAAAATTTAAAAAGATAAGTCTTGAGGTGATAAATATGTTAATTAGCTTGATTTAATCATTCCATAATGTGTACATATATCAAAATCTCACATTATACCCCATAAATAAAAATATAAAAAATAAAGAAAATCGGTTGCAATGGCAGAATAACAGTCCTGCTCATAGCACCAGCAAAAACTCCAAGACTAGTAGCATTTAAACAAGTAATAAACATTCACTTCATGTTTCATGCTGACAAAATGCTTAAAACTCAATAAGCATAGTTTGCCAAGGACACTGAGCTTATGACAATAAATCAGCAGATATTTCTTTTAGGACATGTCACTTTCCAGAAACTGGCATTGTCCTTTTTTTTTTTTTTTTAACTCCTTCCCCCCCGGTAGACCATTGCAGTTTACTCTGAGCTGTTTATTCTCAGTACTTCTGTCTCCCCCTCAGCGCATCCCCTGTGAATTAGAGATACAGGAACATAAATCAGCGCTGGCCCACATCACCTGGGGCTATTCTCTTTCCCACTGGAGCTGTAACTTGTCCACAGCCCCTGCCACATGGAAACTCCCTAGACTCAGCACACAGACCTAGACTTCCTCCCGGGCCGTGGACAGTGTCCTCCCCGTCATTCTGAGTTCTGATCCCTCCCCGCTCTTCTCTGGCTTTCACATGGCCATCTCAGCTCCCTTTCCAGCATGTCACTAAGATCTTGTTGATTTTCTCGTTAAGCCCTTTGATGGTCCTTCTTGTGACCCCAAATAGGACAAGTCACATCCCTCTCATGCTAAAAAAAAAATGTCAGAGAAAAATATCTCTTAAAATAATGGGTTCGCTCCAGAGTAAGCAAAGGGTTCTAATCCGGGTACACACAATGGCAAGCCACAGACACACCCACAAGTGGGTGAGTAAAGGGCAGCTTTTGCTGGAGGAAAGGAGGAGTTCATGTAAGCTGCTTGCAAACCTTGTGTGTTGGGTGTGGGGACTCAAAGCCAGAGCTGGTGTCCGTGCTGTGGTGAAGATGCTATTACTGGCAAGTGTTCTTTCCAGAGCCTCTTGTCTGAGTGGCTGCAGCCCTGAAGAAGGAGTTTCCTGTGGAATTTTAGAGAATCCTTGAGACAGTCTCAGACACAACAAACTCGAGCTCTCCCTCTTCATGCCTCTCAGCCCTGATTTGTTTGCATCAGACGAAAGTGATTTCATACTGTAACTGCAACTCTCACAGTGGATAGGGACAAAACCATTTTCTCCTACTCCACCTGCACCCCACCTCAACACTTCATTTCTGACACCAGATATGTGGGTATTTTCCCACACTGAGCAGTTCTCCATGGGACACCAACTCGGTGTCCTACAGTTCAATTCAATCTGGCACTACACAGGTTAGGGGCTTGGTCCCACAAGACTGCCCTGACTTCAGATTCCAGTAGGTTCCCAGGTCACCCACACTCTGTCCAACATGGTTACAAATCGGGGAGTCCCACATCCCCCTCCTTGGGTTTGATGGTTCACTACAGTGGCTCACAGAACCCTGGAGAACAGTTTACTTACTGTGAAAGTGGTCAGAATCAAAACGGAGTAGCTTGTGTTAAAAAGAAAAACAACAAAAAACCTGACAAATAGAGCCGGGGAAGGCTATGAAGGGGAGGTCCTCATGCACAAATGCCTGACAACAAAAATGACCACAAAGGACTCTGCAAAACCACAACCTTGCACAGAGGCCATCACAACTTAACAAAAAATACTTCTGCGAGGACATCTGCCCAGCGACCGTCTGTCCACCTCAGGCTGGCACCACCTGCTTTTGATCTTTGTAGCTGAGGATAATTATCCCAAACAATGACGTCGTCCTCCACCACTCTTCCTTTAGAACCCTTTGTCTTCCTTGACCTCCCTGAATACGCAGTTTACTATGGCACGCGCATTCCCATCACAACGTTCTATTCCCAAATAAACTCGTTTTTCTTTTAGAGAGCCTCTCTCTGTTATTTAGGTTAACATTTACTATTGCCCATTTATTACAAAAAATGTCTTAAAGGATGTAAATGAATAGCCAGGTGAAGAGACACACAGGAGCAGCGTGGGGAGGGGCGGGACGCTTCACACCCTCTCCTGGCCTGCCGCCCTCCATGTGTTCAGCAACCCAGAAGCTCTCTAAACCCTGTCCTTTTGGGTTCTTATGGAGGCTTCAGTAGGTGGGTAGAATTGATTAAATCATTGGCCACTGGCGATCAATCAAACCTTCAGCCCCTCTCTGTGGTCCCAGAGCCCTTTGAAAATTTTTCAGTAGGGCACTAACCACATAGTACAAATTATCTCTTGATGTGTCTGTCTCCCTGATGAGACTACGTCTTAAGCATATAAACCATATATTGTCCTCTTTGTATTGCTAATATTTAGCACAGTCTTTGAACATGTTAAGTATTCAGTAAATGTTTATTGAATAAATGAGTGAACAAAATATCTATACATTTCCTGAATGTTTTGAGCACTTTATAATTTCGGCTTATACTTTCACCTTTTATAATTTCAGTTTATAATTTCACCCTTTTGGAGTAATTATTCACAAAGATTTACTACCCACAATTGTGTTTATTTTTTTTAAATCTCAATTTTAGCTTTCTTTAGATCTTCAGATTGTGCTCTAGATACCTGTTTAGGGGATTGAATCAGAAAGTCTTAAAACCTTGGAAACATCCTTGAGTCTCTGTCAGGAACTGGTTAAACCTGGGTAGTGATGAAGATATATCAATTATTCATTCACTCATCCATTCATTTAAGACATACAGAGGGGTTCTGGTCAAGATGGCAGAATAGATGGTTCCCAGCATCACTCTCAACCAAATTTACAACTATAAAAATGTAACATGAGCCAAGCTCAGGGGCCGCTGGAGCTCAGGGGAAGAGGAGGAGAGACCTACGGAGTGCATGAAGCGGGGAGAGACTACGATGAGAGAAAGAAAAAGCTGCTCTGAGCATTTCGGGCCACGGCTGCTTTGAGCCTGGAGCTGATGAGCGCATGGACCAGGAGCCGGCAGAAGCTGCAGCTGTGCCCTTCAGATGGAGTTACTTGGAGGCAGCAGGACAGAAGAAGGCCTTGGCGGCCCCCAGGACAACAAGACCACTAATATGGTTCCCGTGGACCCACGCAGGAGCGAGGAGCCAGAACAACTGAACAAAGGGAGCCATTCAGAGGCCGGTGAGTCATCACAAGGGATCAGCACAGGGCCCATCCCATGGGAAGTGTTTGGAGCATGGGCAGTGGGGGAGACGGGCCCACCAAGGGAACAGTGGAACACAGCAGACAGCTGATCTGCCCCCTAGTCAGCACAGGACCACTCAGAGGAGACTGGTCAGGAATGCAGAATTGTATGGGGTGCAGTTTGATGAAAAAACTCAGGCCCAGATCAGAGATTCTACAGAACACAGACCCACCAGGACTCTGAAGAGCCAGAAGTACCTATAAGATGAACCACTAAACTCTGAGCTGCACAAAAAGTCTTTCCTAGGGAAACAACAGCAAAACAGCAATTTAAACAACCACACGGCTCAAGTACTGGTTTCTACAGGAAGTTCCCCCATGTTAGTTGCAAAGGACAAAAAATTAGTTCAGCCCAGGCACACCACCAGCACCTTGGGGCCTGCCTGAGAACTGGAGGCTTGGATCAGGGGACCGGACCGCACTCCCAGTTCTAGACAAACTGCACCAGTGCCTCAGGGCCAGCTTGGGGACCCAAGGCACAGAGAAGGGGACTGGACCCCCCTCCCACAACCAGGCACTCCAAGCCAGTGCCTTGGGTCCTGCCCAGTGACCCAAGGCATGGAGCCAGGGACTGGACCCTCCTCCCACTGACCAGGCACACCATGCCAGCACCTTGGGGACTGCCTGGGTCCCAAGGCAAGGAGAAGGGGAACGGACCTCTCTCCCACAACCAGGCACACCAAGCCAGCACCTTGGGTCCTGCCCAGTGACCCAAGGCATGGAGAAGGGGACTGGACCACTCTCCCACAATCAGGCACACACTGAGCTAGTGCCTTGGGGCCCACCCAGGAACCCGGGGTATGGAGTCAGGGACCAGACCACCCTCCCACAACCAGGCACAACATGTCAGCACCTCAGGGCCTGCCTGGGGACCCGAGGCATGGAGAAGGAGACAGGATCTCTCTCCCACAACCAGGCACACCAAGCCAGTGCCTTGGGTCCTGCCCAGTGACCCAAGGCATGGAGCCAGGAACCGGACCCTCCTCCCACAACCAGGCACACCATGCCCACACCTTGGGGCCTGCCTAGTGACCTGAGGTATGGAGCCAGGGACTGGACCCTCCTCCCACACCAGGCACAAAATGCCAGCACCTTGGGGCCCACCTGGGTACCCAAGGCATGGAGAAGGGGACTGGACCCTACTCTCACAACCAGGCATATGGTGCCAGTGCCTTGGGGCCTGCCCTGAGACCCAGGGCATGGAGAAGGGGACCAGACCAACCTCCCTCAACCAGGCAAACTGTGCCAGCACCTCGGGGCCCACCCAGGGACGTGGGGCATGGAGAAGGGGACCAGACCCCTCTCCCACAACCAGGCACACCAAGCTAGCTCCTTGGGTCTCTCCTGGTGACCTGAGGCATGGAGAGGGGGACCAAACACATTCTACAACTAGGCATACTGCCAGTGCCAAGGAGCATACCAAAAACAGCACCTCCACGTGGGTGGCACACCACAGCCACCACAATAACCGTGGCTGCCACAAAAGTGGCTACACACTACAACTGCCATGCAGATGGTCCACCACCCACTGCAGTGTATTCACACAAGAAGAGTCACCAGCAGAGACAAAGAAAAGAAGAAGATGTCTCTTTCCACTAAACCCATTTCAGAGTGACAGAAGAAGCATCTGCTCTATGATAATATTGGGGGAACTGAACACATCTCTCAGCATTGGACAGATCATCTAGGTAACAAATCAACAGAGTAACCATTATTCTTTCAAAAGGAGAGAAGAAATCTAGGGTGATTAGAGGGGGGAGGGGGAGGGAATGGGGAAAGGACATAAAGAATAATTATGATTTGTAACAATACATATGCTAGTAATATTGATTTAATCAACATATCTCAATGTTCAACCCCCAAAATATGTATAATCAATTTTGATTCAATAAATAAATTAAAAATAAAAAAATAAAATAAATAAAAAATACACACACACAAAAAAGACCTACAAATGTACTGCAAAAAGTTCACGGAAAGATTTGTATTACCTCTTTTTTTTTTTTTTAAGTTGTTTTTATTTTTTAAATTTTTATTGAATCAAAATTGATTATACATATTTTGGGGGTTCAATGTCAACATATGTTGATCATGGAGGTGATGTTTTTGGCATGCTCCTTACTTAGTTGGTGGTGGCACTGGTGTTGTGCCTGGTTGTGAGAGGAGGGTCCAGTCCCTGGTTCCATGCCCCAGGATCCCGGGCAGGCCCCATGGTGCCAGAGGCACGCCTGGCCATGGGAGGAGGGTGTGGTCCTTGGCTCCATACCTCAGGACCCCAGGTGGGCCCTGTGGTGCTGGCAGTGTGCCTGGTTGTGGGCAGAGGGTCTGGTCCCTGGCTCCATACCTCAGGACTCTGGGCAGGCCCCATGGTGCTGGCAGTGTGCCTGGTTGTCCCCCCCTTCTGGCTTGGTAGCCCAGGGAACTTCTGATCCTTGTAGGTGTTATAAGTGTTCTTCGGGGAATTGAGACATTTTCTAGTTAATATCAAACTTTGTCTCTGGTTTTGGGTACTCTCTTTTTTCTTTCAGTTCTCTGTTGGATTATTTGCTGTTCCCACCACTTAAACTGAGCTGGAACTAATTTGTTGTCCTTTGCTGACTTCTAAAGTGGGGGAACTTCCTGTGGGGACCAGAACTTGAGCCCTGTGGTTGAGCTAAATTGCTGCTTTGCTGTTGATTCCCTGGGGAAGGCTTTTTGTGCAGCTCAGGTTTTACAGGACTTCCAGGTTTAGTGAAATCCAATGTACATGGGTTTTGCAGAAACACTGGTCTGGGCCTGAGTCTTTTCATCAAACTGCACCCCACGCAATTTTATATTCCTGACCAGTCTCCTGTGAGTGGTCCTATGCGAATTGGGTGGCAGATTGGCTGTCCTTGCTGTGTCCCAATGTTCTCCTGGTGGGCCTGTATCCCCCACCACCCATGCTGCAAACACTTCTCATGGGACGAGCTGTATGCTGTTCCCTTGTGATGACTCACCAGCCTCTGAGTGGCTCCTTTTTTCAGTTGTTGTGGCCTCTCGCTCCTCTATGAGTCCACGGGAACCCTGTCAGTGGTCTTGCTGGCCTGGGGGCCACCAAGGCCCTCTTCTCCCCTGCTGCCTCCATGGAACTTCATCCGAAGGGCACAGCTGTGGCTTTTGCCAGCTCCTGCTCCATGTGCTCAACTCCAGCCTGGAAGAAGCTGGGATTCAAAATGGTCAGAGCAGTTTTTTCTTTCTCTCATTGTGGCTTCTCCTGCCTTCATGCACTCTGTTGGTCTCTCCTCCTCTTCCCCTGAGCTCTAGTGGCCCCAGCTTGGCTTTTGTTGCTTTTTAATAGTTGTAAATTAATTGATCTGTGGGAGAGAGTGACACTGGGGACCATCTATTCTGCCATCTTGACCTGAAGCCAGCAGAGTGTTCTTGACATCCTTAAAGAGGCTGAGGCTGTTCTGCAATACAGCAGTCGAAACACAACCAGAATTCACTCATGCTTACAGTCCAGCGTATCAATGGGCACCAGTGAATGGTCCAAACACCAACTCAGAAAGCTCCATAAAGCACACTCCTCAGTATGATGAATGTCCAGTGATGCCAAAATGATAATCTTATAATTTCACTGTTTTATTCCTGGAAGTCAAGTATCTTATATAGTCAATTTAATTGTTTAAAAGTCAGACTGTTTCATTTCTTTGCTTCTGGTTCTACAGATACTTGTTTCTGAGCCACCAGGAAGATATAATAATTGTTGTCTTGGCCCAGGGCCTATAACAGGTAGTCACTCCTTGTCAACTGAGCCAACCATTCAGTTATCTCTGAGTTGAGAACATTCCATACTGTGCATAGAGATGACTCTGCAGACTCAGTAGAAGTTGTTCCTTTAAGGTTTCTTCTCATTAGGGTTCAAGGTTTCACTCAAAAATCCATACACTCAAAACTGGCCCCATTGTTGCCTCTTTGTCTTGGGTGCCCACAGCCACTCTCTCTTGGTGCCAGCTCTGTGGCTCCTGCTACCCCTCAGCCCGCAGCTGTACTCCCTGTCACGCTCTCTGCTTCCTGGCCCCCTCCTTCCCTGCCCAGGCTCACACGCGGGCAGCAGGCACCCGGAGAGTGGCAGGTATATTACCTTTTGATTGTATTTTTCCTTTTTTTTTTTTTTTTGTCTTTTTTGTGACCGGTACTCAGCCAGTGAGTGCACCGGCCATTCCTATATAGGATCCGAACCCGCGGCGGGAGCGTAGCTGCACTCCCAGTGCCGCACTCTCCTGAGTGCGCGACGGGCTCGGCCCTTTCCACAAACTTCTTGAAGCACACTCATATTTATTGAAACTCTACTAGGTATAAGGTAGTGTATTGTGTATAATCTTGGTGGCAAATTTGTGCTTCAGACCCCAGTCTTCACATTCCTCATTCAGTGCTGCTTCTTCCACATTCAATCTGGCCCAGTCCATCCTCAAGCAGCTTACAGAGCAGGGCATCACGATCGGAATAGCCAGTACTTATTATAGACAGGCACCATCCTAAGTTCCTTATATTATATGTATTAATTCTTTCAATCCTCACTTATGAGGTAGGTTCTATTATTATCTGCATTTCACAGAAGAATTAACAGAGGCACAGAGAGGTAAAGTAACTTCCTCATGGTCAAGCAGTTAGTAAGTGCTGGAACCAGAAGTTGAAGCCTGGCAGTGTGGTTCCAGAATCACTGCCCTCGGTACACAGTTCTGCCTACACCACACTGTCCCTCCTGGCCACTGTGACACTAGGGTCCCTCCTCTGGACACCACCGAGAAAGGCAGCCTCCCTACTGTAACACACGCTTTACGTACCTCATCCATGCTAGTCCTCGGGGGGCCCGTCATCACTTGTCTGCCTCATGTGCATAAAAGCCTTGGAGACTTTTCATCAAGGATTTTCCGTGGATGCACCAGCCTGAAAACCCTCCCTTGTGGTGTTCTGGCTCCAGAATGCACCCCTACTCTACTTTCCTCATGAAAAGATTAGTTTACCATAGCTTCTCCACCATTCTGTTGGATTATTCTGACCCTTTGTTAATATATTTAGATAATAGTTTTAAAATAAAGCTGGGTTTGTGGTTTGAATCTGAATATATAAGCTTTTGTTGCAATCGTAAAATAACTACAAAGTGACTTTAAGGAAAGATGGCTTATAAACACACTCATACCATATACATATACACCCATCCTCGATGCATGCTGAAATGGACCAAAATGCATTTTTAAAAAAGGAAAAAAATGATCTATGCTGAAATTAGAAGAGCCAAACTCTTGCAGCAAACCCTGAGGATTTTTAGACCACAGCAGCATAGTTTTACCAGGATGAGAGAAGTCACCAAGAGCCAACACACAGCATTGATGTTCTGGAGTCCCTCACAGCACAGGGTACTGGAAGCAAATGAAAACAAAATCCACAGAGTCCCACCCCCATCTACAGCTCAGAGGGCAAAAGCCCGTGGCCCCGGCAGGCCATGGGAAGCATGGGGAGCTCCCACTTCAGCACCAGTTGACTTCCCCTGGTACAGAACAGTCTGACCATGTGGTGCCCCTTCCCCTCTTGGTGTATCTTCTTGATGGTCAGGGCAAGACAAGGAGGCAGCTAAGCTCCACAGCAGGGACCAGAGCTGTCTTCACAGGGAAGAATATGTGACTGACTGGGAGATAAAAAAGGCTTTGAGTTCCAAGAAGATCACCACAAGGAGGGAAGACCCCCCTGAAATCCCAGGACACCCCTACACATGAAAGTGTTTCATCTAAGCAAATGGGTATTCAGCCCCTGCCCCTGCCCCTTCTGAGGCAAAGCACTCCAACAAAATATCACCAGATGGTGACTGATCACGGTCCCCACTCCCTGTCCACTCACCTCAGGCAGACTGAACAGAGGTTGTAAATGACCAACATCCTGCCCTCCAGGGAAGCGGGAGACCATGGCAAGTCTCATGTAAAAAGGGAAAGACAGCATGAGCTTTTATCTACACCACGTGGAGGAAAAGGCAGGTCTGCTGGAACTGCCCCAAGTTAGAAACAGACAAGCTAAAGATATAAAAATCATGCAAAACATTGCAAAAGAGAAACAGAATGTACAAAATACACATAAATAACACATGTGTTTGGCTAATATCAGGGGGAAAATAGAGTAGAGCTGGTTTGTGCAAGGACATTGAAGAAAACATGAAATAAAAGCTCATAAAATAGAAAGAACTGGCATAAACAAAGAAAGAATAGGGAAATTAATAGAATTGAAAAATTAAAACCAAAATAGGTGGAATATGAAATTTGGACCAACTTTCTTGCTGAGGATAACTAAAAAGTGTGGGGTATGTGATATCACTTGTTTGAAAGCACTAGAGAGTTAAGTTCATGCAGAGTTACTGGGCCAATATCCAGGAAAAGAAGGAAATTCAGAGAGGTGAGCCAGGCAACAGGAGCATCCTGGGGGCCGCTGGCAGTTTGGGAAGGGGGTGGATGCCAGCACCCATCAGTGGTGAGGGAACTCAGAAATTTCTGTGGCTTTATTTAGGAGTTTATTGGTGTGCGCTCTAGGAGTAAGAATGCATCAGAAGTACACTAGGTTTCAAGTGCCCATGTGGAATATTAAATACAAATTACATCTCCTCAAGAACTGTCACAATATACCAGGCAATTATATATACATATATATATAATTATATTATGTAATTTATAATTATATAAAATATGTATAATATAACATGTGGTGTAGAGGCGTCACCTGCACAGCATGCGACAGGTTGAGCATCACGGACGTCATAGGCAGAGGTGAAGAAGCAGACATTTGTTAACTGTTAACACAGTTACATGACTAATAGCAAAAGGAGATGATCTTCCAGCTCCAGCACAGCTTATAGAATTGTTTTTGGTAAAAAAAATTTTTTTAATATACCTAAAAAACAAAAGCCAAGAAAGGAAAGAAAGTTTGAAGAGATGCCACAAATAGAAAGCAAAAGTAAGATGCTAGATTCAGATCCAAAAATATTAGTAATGAATTAAATTAAATGGATTTTAAAATAAAACTATATGCTTGCTTTCATAGAAAGATACAGAAAAATTAAAAGCATGTCAATGGATAAAACATATGCCAATCAAACACATCCATTGTGCTGGCCATCTTATCAAGACAGTACAAAATGGAAAAGAAATAAAATTGCCATTACTCACAGATGACATGAATGTGAATGCAGAAAACCCAAAGGAATGTACATATAAACTACTACAATTAATACATGAATTTAGCAAGGTTACTGGATAAAAGGTTAATATAAAAAAAAAAGTACACACCAGCATCAAATGAATAGAAAATAAAAATGCAAAAATAATATAACCTACATTAGCTTCAAAATAATAAAATATCTGGAAATAAAGGTAAACGAATGTGTGTGAAATCTCTACACACAAAATTTAATTATATATGTTATTGAGATAAATATAACATGGTCATGGATTAGAAGACTCAATATTGTAAAAGACATCAATTTCCCCAAGGTTGTTCTACAGATTAAATGCAGTCCTCATCGAAATCCCAGCAGTTTTGTATGTGGAGCTTGACGACCTTATTCTAAAATTAGAGATGCAGTTGGCAAAGAGTAGCAGACATGGTATTGGAGAACAGCATTATGTGCTCGCTTCGGCAGCACATATACTAAAATTGGAGAACAGCATTAAAGACTGACACCATCACCATTCATGACTTGTTAGAAAACTATACAAATGACGACAGTATGCTGAGGCACAAAGATGGATAAATTCGCCAGTGAGACCAGCAGAGTCCAGAAGGAGCCTGACATG
Organism: Cynocephalus volans; assembly: GCF_027409185.1. Classification (NCBI taxonomy): domain Eukaryota; kingdom Metazoa; phylum Chordata; class Mammalia; order Dermoptera; family Cynocephalidae; genus Cynocephalus; species Cynocephalus volans. The sequence continues at coordinate 165,774,721 of NC_084461.1, read as the reverse complement.
TACAGTGAGACTTGATTTCTGGCAAAGGTTGCAGCGGGGAATGAACGTTGCTTCAAGGGATGCAGCTGGGCCAGTGGAACATCCATGTGGAAAAACATTAATCTTGATTCTTACATTGTACACAAAAATTGATACCCAATGGGTTGTAAATCTAAATGTAAAAGATGAAAAAATAAAACATCCAGAAAATAACATAGGAAAATATCTTTACTGGCTATCCCCTATCCAATACTCCTATAATGTTCCCCTTTTATTAGAGGACATCATCTAACACTGTTGGAGGGAGCAGGACGGAGGCCATGTTGGGACCTAAAGCCACATGGGCTCTAAAAGATTTTAAAAGGACTCAGTTTTTACTTGGCATGCATTTCTCTGAGTTCCCTCTTTTCCCATGGTTGCTTGATATTGTGAACCTTGGTTATGGAGCAAGGTGACATTATTTACTTTAATGTAAAGTTGTTTTCCAGTCAGCCCTGAGCTGCAGACTTACCAGAAAGGAAGCACTATCCAGACCCTGAGAAACCCAGAAAGACATCAGTACAGCTGTGCTGACTCCACCCCGACTCAGGACCCCGGGATAACAGCACAGACGGGAGCAGAAACCAGACAGAGCCTTGGCGAGACATTGTACCTGGCTCCTTGCACAGGGCCCCCACGGCTCATGTTCCCCTCCCTCCCGCTTTTCACTTCCCACATTCCATTCCCTCAACCCCCTCTTTAAAACCCCCCAGTAAATCTGAGTCTTGGAGATGGGTTTAGTCTGGCCACTCTCCTTCAGGTTTACTGGAGGGATGTGTTAGCCCAACATCTCTGCTCAGGTCACCAGTATTCCTGAATAAATCTGACTTCCATTTCCACCAACATTTGGCTTCTGAGTGGTTTGCTTCTGAAAGGGGGTGGCAGCCGGACCTGTGCCTGGTAACACTACAGGTGTTCTAAATCCAATAAGCCTTACCCCACCCACTCTGCTGCCTCTCCTGGGGCATTGGGCCCAGAGGGACACTTCATGCTTTTACACAGAGGGGAGACAAGTCAGGAGAAGCCAAGTCACTTGCTGAAATGTTGCTCCAGACCCCCTGGGGATCATTTTAGACAGGATCTTCACTGAGCCCAGTACATCTATTTTGAATAATCAATTTATAATCTCTTCATTTCCTGAGCCATTTGCTATAACCTGCCCCCCTCCTCCCCGCCCCAGGCCTCTAAATCAACTCTACAGGAGCCAGGAAAGGGGTGACAGGCCTCTCCCCCACCTCTGCCTGGGCGAGCCTGGCACAGACCTGGATCTCCCTTGGCATGTCCCTGGAGTGCCATGAACAGTGGAATTAGAAGCTGGAGCATCTTCTTGTAATTCCAGTCCGGAATTGCCCAATCTTGGCTTCCAGGCAAAGCTGATAAAATGCCAGCTGCAGCTGCTTCAGGTGGGGTGTCACAAATGCATGGCACAGTGGGCCCGGTGACCTCACAGTGCACCCTGGGGTCAGGGAGGAGACAGGAGATGCGGGTCAGCCTCGCTGCAGTCATGGCTAAAGGACAACTGGAAGGGCCGTGTTAGGCAAGCATTTGTCCACATGTTCTTGTCCCTTCCTGGACTCTGCCTGAGCAACTTGAGGAGATGTCTGCTTTGACATTAAAGAGCTTTGGGTCTTGGGTAACTTTATATTCTCTGGAACAGAACCAGGTCTCAAAAGACTGATATTGCCTTGTTAGATTTGGACCTTATCATTAGGTTAACTGGGGGGTGGGGGGCAGGGGTAGAATTAAAGCGTCTAAAAGCACATTGTGGGAGCAGCGTGGCCTTTGGAGCTGGGCAAACCTGGGCTTGAATCCCGGCATGAACTCAGTAGCCTGTGGTGGTGGCCTGGTCCCCTAACCTTCTCCCTGAAATGAGGAAGAGGCTCACTTGATCTGGTTCACAGGATTGATGTACAGATTAAATGGAACAGCCAATGCAAACACTGGAGCACTCTGGAGGTCCTCAGAACAAGTCATTTCCCTGCCCTTCCAGGGCCCAGGTATCCCTCTTGGAATCAGACATGGTGACAGGCGATGATGGCCTCTGAGAATGTGGATGCCTGAGACAGGTCTAGGACCATGATCTGTCATGGACTTCAAGCACAAACTTGGTGCTTAAGGTTGTGACCTGGGCTACAGAACGTCCTCACCAATCACAGCAGCATGTATGGACGCATGCCTGTGTGGCAGTCACTGTGACCACAGTCTGTCCCCACTGAAACCCTAAGAGGTAGATCCTATTATCTCTGTGTAAAGACAAGGAGGGGAAGCTCTGAGAGGCTGTATAACGTGCTCAAGGTCCTTCAGGGAAGTGGTAGAAGCAAAGTTTGAAGCTGGGTACATCTGATTCCAGAACCCACTCTCTAATGTGACCTGCAGACCACCTCCTGAATAACGCAGCACAATATCCATAGCAGGACAACAACAAGGATCAGCAAGTCCCCATGTGCATACCAGGGAAGAGGCAAGGTGCACCCCCCCCCCCCCCAAATCTCTGGCCTTCATCTTTGCTGGATGTCGGTGAGGCTCTTGTGCCTGTAAGGTCAGAGACCAGCAACGTGTTTTGTCTGATCACCTGGTGTTGTCTGCCTCAACTGTATGTCAGAAGAGATTCTGAGACCAGCTCTTGGCTTGGCAGGAAGGAGCCTTGTCAATGGCTGTGTCTGTCATGACAGCTGGGGGTGGGGTGCAGAGCATGGAGGTTTTGCCAGAGTCTGCCACCCTGCGCCAGGTGACCTGCCTATGCTTGCACAGCTTAGCAGGGTTTCTACAGGCACCATTCAGCAGTAAGTGAAGAGATCATGAGGCTTCAGCCAGACCTTTCCCAACCTCTGTAAAGGAAAGCCTGCAGCAAAGACACTGAGGGGTGGCATGGCCAATGCAACTGCAGTGTCTGAGCTAGAGCAACGTGAGGATTGTGGTCAGACCCCAGCTTTACTGTTGCCTCCATGCAGTGGGGATGATTTGTCCTGTCCACACAGAAAAGCTCGAGGTGGACTCAGGGCTCTCCTGGTTATTCTTGGGTAACAGTCCTGCAGCCACTTGTGTCCAAATCCAGTTGCAATTTACCTGTCAGAATATCCAAAGCCTTGTCACACTGCAGAGGCTGCGTCTGCTCAGCGTTCAGTCCTCTCCCCAGCCTAGGTCCAGTTAGGAACATGGTCCTGCTCTCAGCTCCGGCTCTGCTTGCCTGCCCCCCGCAGGGGTCAAGGTGAGCTGGCCCACATACCCACTTACTATGCTCTGAGCCCCATGGACCTCTGAGGCTGGTGGTGTTTTCATGGGCTCCTGTGGGGCTCCCTGCCGGGCTCCTTTCTCTGCAGGCCTGGGCCCAGGTGAGGCTACCTGTACACTGAGGCCATGTCTGCAGTTTCTCAGCCCTTGGGTATCTGGTGGTACACCCCAGCCTCTTTCTTCTGAGGTCTCTTTGCTGCCTCCAGGAAGCCCCATGGGATAGACCACCCCTGAGCATCTCACTCCCTGTGCAGCCACACTGAGTCCAAGGACAAAACTGGGGCTTCAGGACAGTCCCTCCCCAGCAGCATCGCTCCAGAACCAAGGTGATCAGTTAGCCATTCTCCCACCCTCCAGGCTTTCCAGGTGTGAGTCAGACCCCAGTCTTCAGCTTCTCAGGAACCCCAGCAAAGCTCTCTACACTAGACCTGACACTTCCCAAAGTGGTCAGTAGATGATCTGCACTGGAATCATTTGGAAGAAGCTGTGCTGTTAAAAGTGCTTAGATCTGGCTTCCCCCCTTCCCTACAAGCCCACCTCAATCTACTGGATCAGGACCAGATAAAATACCACAAGTTACATTTGAATTTCAGATAAACAACAAACTTTTAAAAATATAAATATATCCCAAACATTACATGGAGTTTACGTATACTAAAAATATTTGTTATCTAAAATTCAATTTTAAGATTCTGTATATTTGCTAAATCTGGCAACTCTAACCTGCACTGAACGAGTTTCCCCGGCTGCACACCAAATCAGTGCTATGGTCTGAATGTGACCCCAAAATTCATGAGTTGGAAGCAGTCCCCGGTGCAACAGTGTTGGTTGGTGGAGCCTTTTGGGTGGTGTTGAGGTTACAAGGGCTGTGCGTAGATTAATGCTGCCATAAGAAGCTCTTGCAGGATTGGGTTCACTCTCCTGCTCTTCTGCTCTGTAGGACACACATCCCTCCACGCCAGAGGACACAGCAGTGAGGCACCATCCTGGAACCAGAGCCCAAGCCTGCCAGCACCTTGATCTTGGACTTCCCAGCCTCCAGAACTGTGAGAGAATACGTTTCTGTTCTTTATAATTACAGTCTGTGGGATTCTGTTACAGCAACACACATGGACTAAGACAGTCGAAGAACCGCTGGCCAAGACTTTGGTATAGTCAATGAGGCAATGCCCCCTGGGGGTCTCAAGCTCAGCCAGGCAGTGTCACTGAGCAGACTATCTATAACATCATCTGCCTTCTTTCCTCTTTGAATTTCTGCAGATACCTTCTAGCACTGAAATTGCTCTCCCCGCAGTCTGCGAGGCTGGACATTGTGGCTCTGTCCCTTCCCATCTGTTCCACCGTGAGTTGGAGCACGCTGCAATACACCGTTAATGTGAAGAGGATTTGCAAAGCAATGCTGAACAGTGGATGGGGATTTCATAGGAAATAGCAGCCCGAGTCATGTTCACAGGAGGAATATAGATGGCACAGGGTGGTCTTCAGAAGAAAATAGATCTTTCTGGAGGTGAGCTGTGATTTGGTTCAGATACTTCCGCAGAAAATGAGCAGTGGTCTGCAGTGGGTATGCCGGCCCTCCCTACCTGCCCACCCGTGAAGTCAGCTCTTGTCCTCTGTTCCCTGATCAGACCAGAGCCTGGCTCCTCCCCTCCACCCTCACGCCCAGAACCAACAGAAACTGAGCCGAGGAGAAAGTCATCATCATTCAGCAGCAGACGGGGAGGAAGTCCGAGGAAGGGGAGACTGAGTCCAAATCAGACCCAGCAGGAAAGGCAGGGAGCTTCCCTGAGGTCACCCTGACAACCAAGGACCAGGGCCAGGTGGCCAAGTGTGCTTTGGGACCCCCGCCCACCCGCCAGGAGGGAAAGGCTGAGCCCTTCCTCCGGGCCAGGAATTCTGTCTCCCAGGAGACAAGCAGGTGGGAAAGTGCCATCCCGTGCCACTCAGCGGGCGTGGCTCAGCCCTCAGAGGGGACACTGGGTGGGGAGGAGCGGATGGCCTGGAACTGCTGCTCCCTGGAATGCAGCCGGAGCCCCCGCCGTGTGCGGGGACAAGGGCCCTGCCCGCCGTGCGTGTTGTTTGGGCGTCCCGTGAGCACAGCGCCCTTTGCCGCAGGCAAGAAGGCCGAGTGAGCGGGCGGCAGCTGAATCCACTTCCAACCCCAGCCTGGCCAGTGGCCGCCGGCAGAGCCGGGGTGCTCCAAGTCCCTCAGCCGAGTCAGTTCCGTGCCTGAGTCACTGATGGCGGGTGAGGCCGTGCACCGGGCCTTTCCATCGGGGTCCAATTTCTTCATCTCTAGGAATGGGCAGGGGCCGGCAGGAAGTTGGGGACTGTGTGAATAAACCCAGAAAGTGGCAGGGGCAGGGAATGTCACCTGCAGGGCAGGGCATGAGGAGAGACCTGTGAGACCCACACCTGGGCAACTGTGCCACGCGGCCGCTGGTGTTGGGAGAGGCTCCAGGCCTTCTGGGACCCCCTGCCCTTTCCCCAGGGTCTGGCCCAGTGGCTCCACCCTCAGACCTTACCCACATGCTCAGAGAAGCCCGACCGAGCAGGCTCCGTGGAGGAGGGGGCACAGGGCCTAAAACAGTCTGAAGGGCCCCGAGCAGGGAGAGCCCTCCAGGGCAGCTCAGATAAGAAAGGCCTCAAGCATGAGGTCCCTTTGTGCCACCACCATCTTAGAACTCTGTGTGACCTCAGCCCGGGTTCTCAACCCCGCAGCCCACTGTGACGTCACCAGCGAGCTCCAGCTCTGAGAAGGGCGGCCTGGCCGGGTCACTCCCCTTTGCCTGGCCTCCGTCCTCCCATGCCCAGTGCAGCCAAGGCCATGCTGCTGCTCGCAGTACTGTTGCTCATGTGGCCAGCCGAGGTGGTAGATCTTGGTATGTGGACTCCTCTCCTGTAGCCAGAACAGCCGTCTCAGGCAGGGCTGGGGTGACAGCCGCCCTCCCCCCCACACCCTGTCCAGTCAGTGGTGAGCACTGGGGCAAAGGGAGAGAGCGGGATGGTGACCTCACTCAGGTGCTGACAGCCACCAGGAGGCCAGCTCGCAGGAGACAGGACAGGAGCTGGATGTTTTCCCGTCCTCCCTCCTCCAAACCACTTCTCTTTCCTCCCTGCTACTCCCCAGCCCAAAGTATGACCTCTCTAACCTTGAGTTTGGGTTTTGAATCCTGAGACTTTATCCTCGACGAAATCATAGAGTGCCTGGAAACCTGTCCCCAGGATTAGGTGAGGGGCAGCCTCCAACTCAGAGACTGAGAGAGAGTGTGGCAGGAGCTTCCGACGGACTCAACAGGGTCAAGTTCAAGGATGCTTCTGCTCCCAGCAGCCAGCTCCTTGCAGCCCTCTGATGGGTCATTTCTCTCTCCGAGGGGTGGCCGAAGCTGGAGGGAGCTGGGTTCCTCAGCAGCTGCTGTGGGCCAAGTTGTCCCCATGTTGAATGGCTGCGTCACCGCAATGGGGTCCTGCTCTCAGCCATTGTGTGAGTGAGACGTGCTGCGTCTCACCCAGGTTGAGAATGTGCCCAAAGTCACGCTGCAGGGAAGTGGTAGGGCCGTCTGCCTGACCTGCACCAGGCTGTGCCTCGGTTGTCCCGCCTGTAGAACGGGGATAGAAATGCTGCACCTGCCTTGCGGGCGGCTGTGAAGACTGAGTGAACTGGTCATCGTCGCAAAGAGCTCCTGACAGTTCCTGACACACGGCGAGTGTGGGCGTGTCTGGTTGACACACTGCGAGTGTGGGCGTGTCTGGTAGATAAAATGAGACATCCAGGAAAGTGCAGATCCAAAAGTCCTGCAGAGAGCTTTATGCACTGCTGACCACCGAAGGCCTTTGACTGACTCCAATATACTTATTTCCTTAAATCAAAAATGACCACCAGTGGGTCGCTCCAACCCGCACTGCACCATCCTGCGAGCCTCTGTTGAGCTGATGGTTGGACAATTAGCATCGAGAAAGAGACCAGAGGGGGCCTGGGGCTCTTTGGAGTCAAACTCACTGCCATTCCAGAACACAAGACAGACGTTAGGTCAGTGGGTGTCACCGAGCACCTCCCCCTCCAGGGGTGAGGAGCTGGGCCTGGCCTCTGTCCAGAAGGTGGCCTCGCTCCTCAGCACAGGCCGCTGCAGCCTCGACTCTCGGCCTTCCAGTCAGGAGCTGCTCTGCATGGACTAGGCTACAACAGTCAGGGCTTTCTGAGACGTTCTGGAACTTTCTGTGCCAACCTTGTGGTTTCCCATGTGTGTGAGTCTTGTGGAGCTGCTGTAACAGATTTCCACAAACTTAGTGGTTTAAACAGCACAAATTTCTTATCTGACAGTTCTGTAGAATAAAAATCCAACAGGGGTCTCTGAGGACCACGTTCACAGTGTCGGCAGGACCGTGTTCCTGTGCGTGCTCTGTGGCTTTTGCTGGGCCGTTGCCAGCTCCCAGAGGCTGCTCTGGGCCCCCCGCCTCCATCTTCAAAGCTGGCCGTGCTGTGTCTCTCTGTGCCTTCCTTCCCTAGCCAGAGCCGCCTTTGATTTTTCCTCTCGTACCTCCCTTCACCACTTAAGACCCTTGGGATGACACTGGGCCCACTCAATATCCAGGATAATCTCCATTTTGAAGTCAGCTGATTAGCAGCCTCAATTCCATCTCCAAAGCCCCTCTTGCCTTGTAAGGTAAAATATTCACAGGTTTCAAGACTTGGCCCACTAAAACTTGGACACCTTTGGGGGGCATTATTCTGCCTACCGCACAGGGTTGGCTTTGGACAGTATTTTCCTCCGATGTCTCCGGGATGAGAGCAGAAACAAGCTCAGATCACAATTCTAGGCTCTTACCACCACATCCTGACCTCTGCACACCCAAAATAAAGCACCCGTCAGCTTACCCATGTCACCGGGGGCCGCATGGCCAAGCTCAGTGTCTCATCTCTAGAAAGGGGACAATAATATGGCACCTGCCCAAGTGGGTGCCGACTAGGTGTCCCTTCTCCCTTCCATTCTCTTCCATTCCTCCAGGGTGTGGCGAAAGACCCGTCTTCGAGGGAACCACTCGACACTCGAGAATCGTAGGGGGGATGGAGGCAGAGGTGGGTGAGTTTCCGTGGCAGGTGAGCATCCAGGCAGGAAACGAGCACTTCTGTGGAGGCACAGTCCTCAGCAAATGGTGGGTCCTCACCGCCGCTCACTGCTTTTATTCCGAGAACCTATCGTAAGTACTGAGAGCCCCGCCCTGCCGCTCTGCAGTGCCCACCCCGAGCACCTTCCCGCTCAAGCCAGACCCAATTGCTGACAGGGATCCAGGCTGTCCCATCCCACCCCTCCCTTCCAGCCCTGGAGTTGTAGAGGTGGCCAATCTGAGGCCTGTCACCCAGGGTTGATGACCAAGCTTCCCCGAGGCCATGCACTGTCCTCTCCAGGAGCATAGTGGCTCAGGGGAGCCAAAGGGCTTGGCCCATCTGCCTCTCCTAGGACAGTCAAGCCCTTCTGGGAGGAAATCCTTTCCATTCTGGAAATCCGGTTTCCTGGGCCGCCTGACCCCTACCTCCCTGCTCCTCGTGGTTTTCTCTGTGCTCCAGCAGATTGGGGGACATCTAGCATTTACTGATTACTAACCATGCACCTGCCACCCAGCTAAGAAACTTTACTTGTATTAACTCACTTCGTCAGACCATGACCCTCTGAGGTAGGCAGAAGGAATAACCCTACAGATAAGGAATAGCCTTTATAGATCAGGAAGCTGACGTTCAGTAAACTGAGGTAACTCACTCAAGGTACATGCCCAGTAGACAGAGGAGAGATCTGAATTCTGGCTCTCACACTGTGTGCTATGTTATACCACCATGAGAAAGTCTGAAGATACACAGGAAGGCTGCCTTTAAAGGGCTGATCAGAAACCTGGGGAAAGTTTCATCATGGCTTAACCAAGAAAACTATGGCACCTGTTCTCATGGGATACCTAGGGACTAGATATTGGAACATTCCTGGCCCTTCTGCCTGGATGAGAGTCCTGGATATTGACTTATTCCTGAAGATCCTTTCTGCATAGTCAGTAGTGGGTCCAGATTAAAATCTGTTCCTGGGTCTCTAATTGCTGATAGAAAAATCGATATAAAGCAGATGTCATACCTTTCCTGTCTGAGGCCAGTTTGATCTGTGCCAAGTGGTCTTCTGTGGACTCTTCTGAGTGCCCAAAGCTGGGCTCTACCTTGGCTGCTCACAGGAGCATCTCGTTGCCACTTCCAGGATCCTGAGGGAGCAGGGGTGCTGCTGGGGTCTGCCGCACTGGCTGTTTTTCCCCCTCTCCACCTTTTTCAAGTTCTCTCATCTGAGCAACAACCCCCGGCGCAGGCCCCTAGGACACTAGGGGATGTAGTCTCTCCAGGCACAGCAAGTACTGTGCACTTTAGTGACTCCCCTCCCCACCCGGTCCTATGCCACCAGTCCAAAAGATCTGAGCGTCGTGGTGGGGGCCAACGACCTAACCAGCTCGTCCGTGGAAGTAAAAGAGGTCACCAGCATTGTCAGCCACAAGAACTTCCAAAGAGCCAGCATGGACAACGACATCGCTTTGCTGCTGCTGGCCTCGCCTGTCAAGCTCAGTGGCCTGACGGTGCCCATCTGCCTGCCCTCACGGCCCCTGCCCACCAAGTGGCACGAGTGCTGGGTGGCAGGGTGGGGCCAGACCAATGCTGGTACGTGACCCCTCAGCATCTCCCGAGAGCAGCCAGGGCACAGCCACCAAACCTGAGGGGAGGGATGGGGGGAGGAGAGCAGGAGTGGAGCTGAGCAGATCCCTGCACACAGGGGCCTCATGATGGCCCAACTTCAGCCACCTCTGGGTGCTGGGGAAGCTTCTCCACGCTGAGACGCCAGGTCTGCACCAGTCCTAGGTGTGGTTTCATTGAGTCAGCCTGAGTGGTCTTGTCTGTGTGTGTAATCGGATTCTCCAGTTAGCCAGGAGCCCCCTGCCCCTCACCCTCAAACGTCTCCCTTGATTCACGCATGGACGTCTCCCACCTGCTTCCCGCAGGCATTCGTGACGCTGCCCTGGGCCGGGAATGTGATGGCCGTGCTGTGTGGTTGCCTTCTTAGACACGAGTCTGTCGTTACTTGTTCTTACCTTGTTATCTGGCCAAAATAGGAGAAGGTGTACTGGGGCAGAAAGGTGTGATGAGAGCTCGCTGGAATGTCCCCAAAGAAAGCCCAATAAAGCCAAAAGTGAGCAGGTGGGCGCGGACGGGAGCAGCACAGCTGCGTCTCAGGATCCGCAGGGACAGTTTGCAGCGAGCTGGGGCCTGGAAGCTGGAGGCGTTTCAGGAGCTTAGAGCCAGAGAGAACCTGGAGGGACACTGGTTCTGGGCTCAAGGCATCACTAAGAAGTTCGGAGTGGAGGAGGAGGCAGATGGGTGAATACAAGATTAAAAATACTCAGCAAGGCGAGGAATTACGAAATCTCTGTGTGGTCAGAGTTAATGAGACAGGGAGATGTTCAGGCATATTCCTAGCACCTGGCAGCCCCAAAAGGGCCTCTGCAAACCCCTCTAAAGACCCAGCCAACCTGCCCTTGCTGGAGGACCTAAAGCTTCTTCCCTGGGGTGCAAACCCTTCCTGCATGGCCCATGTGAGTGAAGTGTCCTGCGTGTGTCATAAAAAGTAGCAGCAGCACACACATTGAAGAGGCAGGAGCACCCAGAGGAATGGCCGAGACCAGCTCCAAGGAGAAGTTGAGTCCATAGAGCTAGTTGGAGTCAAGCTGGAGGTCTTCTTGGAGGTGGAAGTGTGGTTTCAGATGAGAGGAATAATTTCAGTGGTGGGACTTGTGTGGAAAAGCTGGGGTGGGAAGTGGGTGAGCTTCAGGAGTGGGACCCCTGGAGGGAGTGGAGTGTGAGCACCTCAGGGAATGTGGGGGCAGGTGGCCCATGGCCAGTGGATGGGGGGCACGCAGGGTCCAGAGCACAGTCGGTTGCAACATCAGCACAGGGACCTGCTGCCTGGTAGCTTTTGTAACGTGTTTTCTGTCTGGGCAGCTGAGAAAAACTCCATGACGACCGATCTGATGAAGGTGCCGATGGTCATCATAGACTGGCAGGAATGTCTGAAGGTGTTTGCAGGACTTACCAAAAATATGCTATGTGCCGGGTACCAGAATGAAAGCTACGACGCCTGCCAGGTAACTAGCAGGGACCCCTCGCCCTCCAGCACTCACCCTCTCCCCTGCAAATGTAAGCCGTCAGCCATGGGCATGGGGACAGGGACTGCAGGGCCTCTGGCTGCTCCTCAGGGGAACAGCCCTCTTGGGCTATCAGTGCACGCTGTGGAGTCCATCAGCAGTGACCCTGCATAAATACTTCTGATCTTCTTCTGGTATGTTAAGTAGATAGAGCTCCAAGGTTTTCCCACTTCTGGAAATTCTTAAAATGGAAAAAGCCAAGAAAGATTGAGATCCATACAAAAAGTCATTTTAATTTGTGAATTTAGCAACTTGGTTGAGCACACTAGGCCCTGGGGCCGTGTACGAGGTGTGGCCTCTCACCCTGGGAGCCCTCAGTCTCTTGGACAGGCAGTCGGGTGCACGTGGGTTTCATTGAACCAAAATCTGATCTCTTAGCTTCTCTTTAATAAAATGAACACAAAAATTTAAAAAGAAAATAATTTTGATGTGTGGCTAAAAAAATAGAAACAAATCCAGAGACTAGCTTCCTCTGGCTCTAAAGAAAAAGATGAGATTTGTCTTTAAAGCTCAGAGATGCTCGTCTGTCTGGGGAGGAGTCACCCTGATGAAAGCTGAGGAAGTGTCTGCCCCCCCGCCCCAGGCTGGGCAGTGGAGTTGGCCACTGGTGGAAAACCGCAAATGCAGATGTTAAATACTCTGTGCAGTCAGTGATGGAGAGGCTGCCTGCGGAAGGGGAGGGTATTTATCTAAGGATTATCTATAATTGTTTAATGGGACGACATTGGTAGTTTTCCCTGGTAGACTGAGTCTCGGCCTTGGGAGGGGGTTGCTGGGACAGGGGCTAGGGACAGCGAGGACAAAAGAGAGATGTGCTTGCAGTAAGAAGGAGTGGACCCCGCAGTACCAGGTCTGGGGGACTTCCTTGGGGAATACTGTGTGGACCCAAGGAGAGATGGAATAAATGTCACATGAACCTTGTGTTTTCTTCACTTTCTGGACAATTTAAAACATTACAGAACAAAAAAACAGAACTGGGACTTCTGGTTCCAGACAAGATGAAGCAGGCATATTTCTCCCAATCCCTCCCACTAAATCCAGCTCAAAGCACCGGACGTGACATTGTAGCATGAAGACAAAAGGCTCTGAAAGGAGGACATAATGAGGTGGGTGGCTGGAGACCCCAGTACTGAAGAAATGACACAGCAGTGAGTTCCCTGGGTTTTCTTTTTGCCTCTTATATATCCCAGACTGGATGCTGGAGAAGACTGCAACCCAGAAATGCCAATGGCTACAGACAAAAGGTAATAATAACACCCCCTCCAAAAGAAAAAAAATAAATAAATAAGAGAAACCTTCTCACTTTTGCCAAAGGACTGGGAAACGGGCAACCTAGCAAGACAGAAACTTTCTGACAATAAACATTCTAGTGTAGCAAATACCCAGGAAAAACCCTCTCCATCAACCAAGCGGACGGCCTTGGCTTCCCCACCTCCCGGCACACCAGGGTGGTGTCAGAGGAGGCTGAATGGGAAGCCTGGACTTTCGCCACCAGCAGCAGCACCGTGGGTGCCGTGGGAGCCTTCTGAACAGCCTGGATTTGCACCCACGCCAGCCGTATAGAGTTGGTGTGCTCCTCCCCAACTCCAGTTTTGCAAGAGTCCTGCTACATCAAAATACTTAAATGAGAACCAGAGTCTTGTAACATAACACCCAAAATGTCTAGGACATGTCACAGCTAGAATAGAGAGTTGCACTAATATACATGGATTCAGTTATATTGATAAACATAGGATAAGGAAAAATAAAGTAGAAATGTTGGTAAAGAATCTTTTTTTAAAACTGAAAGCTATTAATTCCTACAGTAAAAATTACAATTAAAATTTAACTTACAATGGATCATGTACAAGGATACTTCAAAACATTCATGGAAAATGGAATTAAAACATCATATGAATCTTTCCATAAATGTTTTGAAGTACCCTTGTACTTAAGTGTACAACTATAAAAACTTTTATGGAAAAAACCACAGAAGAACTTTTGGGACCTCTTCGAGTTGACTCCAAAAACACAATTGTTGAAAGGAAAAATTGGTAAACTGGACTTCAACGATATTATAAACTTTTGCCCTGTGAAAGACCCTGTCAAGATGAAAAGATGAGCTACAGCCTGGGGAACACATCCAGCAAGAGGTTGCACCTAGTATGTGTGAGGAACTCTCAACCTCAACAGTAACAAAACAAAACGATCCACAAGCAATCCAATTAGGAAATGGGCCAACAGACCTGTCACTGAAGAGGCTTTGCAGATGGCGAATGAGAACGTGAAAAGAGGCTCAGCACTTGGAGCCATCAGGGAAATGCACAGTGAAAGATGTCATTCTACAATTCTCGGAATGTGTAAAATAAAAAACTGATAACATCAGATGCTGACGAGGATGCAGAGAAACCGGATCATTGACACCTTGCTAGTGGGAATTTAAAATGGTCCAACCACTGTGGAAAACAGTTGGGCAGTTTCTTAAAAAAATAAGTGTGCCCTTGCCATATAACACAGAAAATGTCACTGTTGGGCTGTTGTTTCCTAGAGAACTGAAGGCTTATGTTCATGCAAGAACCTGTATAGGAATGTTTATAACAGTTTTATTCATAGTAGCTGAAAGTTGGAAATAAATGTGCTTCAACACATGGCTATGGTAAATAGACGGTGGCCCGTGCACACCAGGCAGCACCCCTCAGCAATAAAAGGAGAGAGGTACGGGTTCATGCACCAACACATGTGGACCTTAGAAACGTACGTCATGGGAAACAAGCCAAGTCCCAAATAGAATCCCATACTGCACGATTCTATTTACACAACGTTCTTGAAATGGAGAACAGGCCAGGGGTGCAGGAGGGGTTGGGGGTGGGAGGGAAGTGATTGTGTCTATGAAAAAGCAACACGAGGGATCCTTGTGATGACAGAATCCTTCTGTGTCCCTACCATATCAAGTCGTGTCAGTATCATGGTTGTGATATTGTACTCACACTCCCCATTTAATAGATGAGAAAACAGGGATTCAGAATTTAAGTGATTTGTCCAAAGTCCAGTGTCAGGTACTGATGGGGCCAAGCCTGGACCCAGGTTGCTCGCTTCTCCCCGCAGCTGGGCAGGAGAGAAGTTACGTGTCATAATGTATTGCACAGTGGTGAGCATGGGAGGCTCTTGTGGTCAGCACGGTTTCTCACCAGACAGGCCCCTGGGAGAAAGCCCCTCTTAGGTGTCATCAGCACTGGCTTCTTGCTGACTGAGGCCCGACCCTCCTTTGGGGCAGTCCTTGCTTTATTTTCAAGAGCAAGAGAGAAAATATGTAAGGCATAAAACCATAAAAGGACATTATTTTACAGTGGCCCCTCTGGGACCCAGTAGTTTGTGAAGGGAACCTCTGTTTCCTGAATGTACAAGTAATGTTTGTAACATACAAAGATAAAATAACAATACTAATACATTTCTGGAACATTTACTGCACAGGCCCTGTGCCAAGTGATTTATAGATTCTTTTCATTTCGTCTGCCAACAATCTTAGTAAGTAGCTGGTATTATCTCCATTTTAATGATGCAGAAACTGAGGCTTTAAAGAGTTCAGTTACTTGCCCAAGGATAGTTCTCTCCCTGTTATGTAAAAAAATAATCAAGGCAACATTTTAATAAGATTTGTATAACACGTATGCCTTCATAAAATGAAGACAATTATAAAAACAACATTCAAGGAAGGAGCTATTTGAGTGGAAATTCCACTGATGTGGTTCTTGTCCCAAGACTTTAAAACAGAAGCAGCAGAAAGAAAAGAACACACTCACCCACAAAAAACAGACACGTGTCAGAGGCAATGTTTTGTACCAGAAAAGGTGATTTTGGTTTTTGTCCTCGAGCAGCTTCGAGCCCCAACCACCAGCCCTTTCAGGTTCATGGTGAAGAAGTATGTGTTTCTCTGGTGATGCATTCCACAGTCAGACCACACTCCACCAGAGCACAATTTACTCATCCTCTTCCCAGTACTTTGTCTTCGTTAGTTGTAGCCTGTGACCTTGGAGTTAGTCCTCACCGTTCATACCCAGTGTCCATCCGTGGCCAGTTGCCAGGTCATTCGGTTTCAATCCATCTCCCTCTCTGTCTCAACCTGCTCATGCCCTGGTTCAGACCCTCACCTTTTTTTTTTTTTTTTTACCTTCTCTTAACTGATCCCTTGACTCCCCTCCAACATATGAGAGGTCTTCAAAAAGTTGATGAAAAATGCATGTTATGAAAAAACTATCGATGGATTGCAAATTTCTTTTGCACCAAAATTATTTTATACTAATTTGTTACAACATGTCTGAGCAGGATCAAGTTGGAGGCACCAAGAAATTTCAGACGTCAGTTTGAAAAGAGTCCATGTCAGAGCAGCATGAGTTCTGCTAAAATTGAAGCAAGAACAAGCATCTCATTCATGGTGAAGTTGGGTGGAAGAATGTGGAAATCACTGATGCTTTAGGAAAAGTTTATGGGGGCAATGCCCCAAACAAACTAGCAGTTTACAGATGGATAACTTGTTTTAAGAAGGGACAAGACAATGTGGAATATAAAGCCTACAACAGCAGACCCTCCACATCAATTTGTGTGAAGATAATCAATCTTGTTCATGCTCCGATTGAAGAGGACCAATGGTTAACAGGAGAAACAATAATCAATACCATAGACATCTCAACTGGTTCAGCTGACACACTTCTGACCGGAAAATTACAGTTGAGGAAACTTTCTGTTCAATGGGTATCAAGACTGTTGTGCCCAATTGGTTCAGACAAGAGCAGAGCTTTCAATGGAAATTTAAACAAGAGGTCCTGAAGCATTTCTTCAAAGAATTTTAACAGGAAATGAAACATGGCTTTACCATACCATCCTGAAGACAAAGCACAATCAAAATCATGGCTACCAAGAGGTGGAAGGAGTCCAGTCAAAGCAGAAGTGGACCTGTCAAGAGTAAGGGTCCTGGCAATAGTTTTTTGGGATGCTCGAGGTATTTTGCTTGTTGACTTTCCCAAGGGCCCAAGAACAATAACATCTTTTTATTATGAGAGTGTTTTGAGAAACTTAGCCAAAGCTTCAGTAGAAAAATGCCCAGGAAAGCTTCACCAGAGAGTCTTTTTCCCCCATGACAATGCTCCTGCTCATTCCTCTCATCAAACAAGGACAATTTTGTAAGGGTTTCAACGGGTAATCATTAGGCATCCCCCTTCCAGTCCTGATCTGGCTCCTTCTGACTTCTTGTTTCCTAATCTTAAAAAGTCTTTAAAGGGCGCCCATTTTTCTTCAGTTAATAATGCAAAAAAGACTGCATTGACATTGTTACCAGTAACTTCAGTTCTTTAGGCATGGACTAAAATGGCTTACAAAAGTAAGCCTTGTCTTGAACTTGATGGGGCTTATGTTTAGAAATAAAGTTATTTATTTTTTAAAATTTTTATCTTTTAGTTCCATTTTCCATGAACTTTTTGAGGTCCTCTCATGTTCTTCCCATCAAATTCCTATTCATCCTTCAAGGTAAATGCCTTGAAGTCTTTCCTGACAAAACTTTCCCTCAACAGAACCCACCCTCTGCTCTGCACTGCCTTTATAACTTGTTCATATTCCCCTGTCCCATCAAATACAGTTATCCCATCTGCTTACATTGTCATCTCCCCCAATAGACCATAGGGTCCAGAGTCCCACATGCCTGACAATTAGTTTTTCCTCAATGAAGATTTGTTCAATGCAAGTGATCAAACCTCTTCTGGCCCTCAATTTTCTAATTACAAAATGGGAATCAAAATGCCCACCTTGCAAAGATGTGAGGTGGTGGGTTGATGGGAAAAAAAAGTCGAGGAGCTAACACTGCACCTTGTGCAGCATGGCCGGGAAATGTGGATCCTTGTCCTCCTCTTTAGAGTTCGTTATAATGCTCTGTTCACCCTAGTCACCGTGTTAGGATCACAGAAAGGGAGACCGTCTCTTCACTGGAGAAAGACCACTTGCAAGGTTGTAGCTGCTCGGCTTCTCTGGAGAGAGGGTGGCATAGCAAAGGTGGACAGGGGGACAGGCTTTGGCAGCAGGAAATCCTGGGTTCAGCTCTGGCTGGGCTCCTAGACAACCTTCAGCAAGCCTTTTGTTCTCCTTGAGCCTCATGTTGCTTACATTAACATGGATGAGAGGAAGCCACATGAGCACGTGGTACCCGGTGAGGGCTTGGACACATTCCCTATATGATTGGCAACCATGGGAGTCACAGCCCCATGTGATTTCATTTTGGAAGAGCCACACATTCCAAACAGCTCAGCTCACTGGCCCTGAGCAAACACCCACACCAAAGACTTGTGTCATTCTCCCCACGCCTCTGGAAGAACATCGAGGACACCCTGCTCACAACCCTGGCAACACTCCTCCTGTCCCCTTCTCTTTCCTGCCTGTTTCAGCCCTTTCCAGAGCCTTCGATTGGGTAAGACCCACAAAACTGGTCTCTGCTCTTCCCTCTGCCTGCGCAGCTCACCATGCCTCCCTGTTCCACATCTCTCTGCTGCAGCTGGAGTCAACTTTTCTCCCACAGCCTCCCTCCTCCTTCCCGCTGCTCTGTCCTGTTCCATCCATGGCCCTGCACTCTGCTCTGACCCTGCAGCTCCCGGAGCCAGCATGACTGGAGCGTGCTCTTCCTGTGGAGACGGGATGGGGTGGCATGGGTGGCATTATGAGACTTCCTTTGGCAGCCTACAGTAAAAGGGAGGCCTACCAATTCCCATCCATGAGTGAGCTGCGCCCTGCCTCGAACAGACAGGTTAGGATGGGACTCACCACTCAACTGTGTTCTCTGCCCACAGGGTGACAGTGGGGGGGCGTTCGTCTGCACCCCGGGGCCTGGCATGAAGTGGTACCAGGTGGGCATCGTCAGCTGGGGAAGGAGCTGTGGACAGAAGGACACCCCAGGAATATACACCCTGCTGGAGAACTACAAGCTCTGGATCGAGAACGTGACCCAGCTGGAAGGAAGGCCCTTGAACACCAAGGAAATGAGGATCCCTCCCCAACATAAACCAAAGAGCTCCCGGGCCTCAGGGCTCCCAGAGCCAGAAAGCCTCTGCCTTCTGTCCTACATATTGTTCAGAGCTATTTTCTACCGATAATAAAACAGATGCTATTTTTTGACCAAAGGAGGGTGTTTTAGTCCGTTTTGTGTTGCTATAACAGAACACCTGAAACTGGGTAATTTATAAGGAAAAGAGATTTTTTTTGGCTCACGATTCTGGGACAGCTGCATCTGGCACAGGCCTCAGGCTTCTACTCATGGTGGAAAGCGGCAGGCAGCCAGTGGATACAAGCAGATCACAGGGCGAGAGGAAGCGAGAGAGAGAGAGAGAGAGGGGTGCCAGGGTCCTATAAACAACAAGCTCTCATGGAAACTAACAGAACGAGAACTCACTCATTAATCCTCCCACCTAGGAAGAGAATTAATCCATTCATGAGGGACCCTCCCCGTGTCTCAAACTGTCACACTGGGGATCAGATTTCCACATGAGTTCTGGTGGGACAACACATCCAAACTCTATTAGAGGGTGTGTGAGAACGTGCCACCAGCAGACGGCCTGGCTCCTGGTGAGAGCGAAGGGCCAGGATGCAAGGCTGACAACGAAAGTCTGGAGACCCGGTTGGGGAGTGGGCTTTGGGTCCCTGTATCAGTCCAGATTCTTTCCATTCCAGGGACAGTTACCCAACACAAACTGGCTTGAGCCAAAAAGGGATGTTTGTCAATATGTAATGGAAATATAGCTTTAACCCGCACAATTTGCTGGTATAGCTTTAACCTGCACAATTTGCTTCTGCAAACGCTTGCTAAAATGGGGAAACATATCTAAAGGCATTTTAAGTAAAGCAGCTTCTAAGGGGCTGTTGAAATGTAAAGCAGCTTCTAAGGGGCTATTAAGCAGCAGGGGGCCCAAGTACACTAAACATTTCAAGAAGGGGGTGGCCCCCACCCAGTTCCAGGGATGGGCTGGTTCCTTATCTAAAAGCCTCCTTGCCAGGCGCCAAGGAAGATATACGATTGAAAGAAGCGCCATTATCGGGGGTACCAGCCTACTAAAGCCCACCTGTAAATCTAAAGGCGCCACAGATCTACCAGGGTACCAGCCTGCTAGAGTCTGCCCATAAATCCAAGGGCGCCATGGATAACCAACAACTCATCCTGTCATAAAGATCTGTTCAGGAAAACGTGTATAAAAAGTGCTTGTGTTGTAAACTGGGGGCCGCTTTCCAAAAGGCAAAGCGCCCCAGCATGCTGGAAAAATAACATTCCTCTTGCTGATTGCAACGGTCCTGGTCTTGTGGTCTTTGTGAGGTGAGCCACTCCGGCGTGTAGGATTTGTGCTTGGTGCACGGGTCTTACAGATACACAAAACAACAATGACAACCAAAAAACCAAAAAAAAAAAAAAAAAAATCCCAAAAATGGGGGTGGTAGGATGGCTTCAGGCATGGCTGAATCTAGGTGCTGAACAGATGTCGACAGGGACAGTCATCTATGGCCATCACCTTCAAGAAGAGCTTCTTAGGGGTGGCCATAGTGACCACCACTACCTCTAGTTTACATCCTACCAGATCTGCAGTCCCAGCAGAAGGAGAGAGCTTTGTTCCTGACAACTCCAGCACATGTCTGTGGTCCAGCTCTCATGACCCAGGAAGCCCCCAGCCCTTGCTGCTCCAATCACTGTGCCCAGAAGTGATACTCTCCTAGCCTAGGCCTGAGTCCCATACCCACCCCAGGACCCCACAGAGGGCAGCCACCCAGAACCATGTGAACCGAGAGTAGGTGAAAAGGGTGGGTTCCCAAATGGAAATCAGGGTGCCATGAACAGAAAAAGGGGAATAGACACCGGAGATGTCCTTTGATCGTGGAAACGTGGCGGGCTGGCCTACCCTGGACCTGCCTGACTGATGTGGGTGGCCAGCCAAATCCCAGCATCTCAGGAGCTTCTAGAAAAACAACTACTGACGCTGCATTAGGACCATGGGAGGAGCAGGGATGGACTGGGAAGACGAAAGACTAGGAAGGTTTTTTCTCTCACAATCTTTCTGAAGATGTCAGCCATGCTGTAGGTCATGGGGAAAGCCTCCACTTAAAGCTTTGTGTTTTCGGGTTTTTCAAGATGGCGGCGGCTGCAGCAGATGGCGCGGAGTAGCTGAGGTGGAAAAGGTGGCCACTGGGCCTCAGGCAGCTGGGAAACTTGTGGACCTTCCTCTCGCCATCTCTTAAGGGAGGACTGCTGCTGCTGGCCGGTCGTGGGGGGTGACCGCCACTTTACCCCCGGCAGGAAAGGCTGCCTCATTTACAGGCAACAGCTTTGAAGTGTGGAGCAGGAAAAGAACTGTTTCTTAGCTGCAAAAGCGAGTCTCGAAACAGGGAACACGGCGCCAGGGCTGCTGTGGATGCAGACAGGACCCCAGAGGCTGGGGCCGCACTGAAGGCGGCCAGCTGCCCTATTCAGGATTAGAGGTTTCAGGCCGGCATTAAAGAAGATTCCTGGGAGCGCCCGAGCCGCGCCGCAACTGAACAGCCCGAGGCGGCAGCGGCCGAGAACTGGGAAGGCAACAAACCAGAGACAGAGCGAGCGCCCGACCTGGCACAGCACTGTGAGTGACCCCTGGCACAGCTCTGTTCAGGGGGTGGATGCCCATGCGGCTCCCGCCTGCACCACCAAGCCACTCACCGCCCCGGTGCTGCCTCCATTTTCCCAGGTGCAGGCAGCTCCGCCCTGCTCGGCCATCACTGAGCCCTCCCACTTGCTTGGCCTGGCGCAGGGCTTTCCGGAGCCTGCAGACCGGCCTCCGCTCCCACTCCCTCCTCGGTTCTCTGGCGGGGCTGGTGGCGGGGGGCGTCCCCGGCCAGTGTCGGGAGGGCAAGGAAGTACGGGCAGGCCGACTGTCACTCCACCACAACCTGGACTCTGGCCCCAGGTAAACTCCCTGTTACTGGGAGGCAGATAACATCTCTGCGGCCACCAGTTTAAAAAAAAGCCTAACGAATTTCTGGTTGGGAATAGTGTGGTAGGAGAGTTCCCAGGTCCGCTTGAACCTGCAGGAGACCAGGCTGCAGGTGGGCGCTAGACTCGGTTTATACTGGGGGGATACAAAGGTGAACAAGACCCGAGAAAGATCTACATAGTGCTACAAAGGCACCCAGAGAGACCGGTCGTCTGTGCCTAGCAGAAACCTGGTAGACTTCCTGGGCGAGGCGGTGCTGAGCAGGGTCTTGAAGGCCCAGCTGATAGACGAGGGGTGCAGAAGACACGCCCAAGCCCAGCACAGTGCGCACAGAGTGGGGAGACGTGTGGCCAGGGAGGCGGAGACTCGACAGAAACCACACACCCGGTGGGGTCGCCACTGCATGATCTAACAGCCTGGGCCAGAGCACACGGAACAGGGAGAAGTCCTGCACAGGAAGTGAAAGCTCAACAGAGATCACACACCCTGTGGTACGTGATCCACCAGCCCAGCAGAGTCCAAGCTGACCAGAAAGGTGGCTCCCCGGAGAAGCCCAAGACCCGAGGCAACCACACACACAAGGCACTAGAGGCCAACTGAGCAGTCACGGAGGGAGCCATACGAAATTGGCAACCACAGCAACATCCTAGTTAGTCATTAGTCTCAAACCGGTGGACTGTGAAACCCCCTGCCACAATGAATAAACACCAAAAAAAAGATACCAGAAATACAAAAAATCAAGAAAGTACACCACCAAAAGTTAATAAATCTCAACTCTAGATCCTATAGAACAAGAAGCCCTTGAAATAACTGATAAGGAATTTCGAGTGATAATTCTAAGGAAACTGAATGAGATACAAGAAAACTCAGCTAGACATCATGATGAAATGAGGAAAAGTATACAGGATCTGAAAGAGGAAATGTACAAGGAAATCAATGTCCTGAAAAAAAATGTAGCAGAACTTGCTGAACTGAAGAAGTTATTCAACGAAATAAAAAACACAACGGAGAGTTTAACCAGCAGGCTTGTCGAAGTTGAAGAGAGAACCTCTGAACTTGAAGATGGGCTGTTTGAAATAACACAAGCAGACAAAAAGAAAGAAAAAAGAATCAAGGACATTGAAGAAAATCTGAGAGAGATATCAGACAACCAGAAGCGATCAAATATCCGAGCCATGGGTATTCCAGAAGGGGAGGAAAATGGAGATTCCATTGAAAACATATTCAACAAAATAGTGGCAGAAAACTTCCCAGGTATAGGAAAAATCACAGATCTTCAGATCCAGGAAGCTCAATGATCTCCAAATGTATTCAACCCAAAAAGACCTTCTCCAAGACATGTCATAGTCAAATTGGCAAAACTCAGAGACAAAGAGAGAATCTTAAAAGCTGCAAGAGAGAAGCGTCAAATCACCTATAAGGGAGCCCCAATCAGGTTAACATCAGACTTTTCATCACAAACCCTAAAAGCTAGAAAGGAATGGGATGATATTTTCAAAATACTAAAAGACAAAGATTGCCAGCCAAGAATACTCTACCCTGCAAGGCTATCCTTCCGAAATGAGGGGCAAATAATATATTTCTCAGACAAACAAAAACTGTGGGAGTTCACTACCACACGACCACCCTTACAAGAAATCCTCAAGGGAGTACTGGGTTTGGTTCCTGAAAAATAACTACCACTGCCATAAAAACCCAAGAAAAATCTAAACCCGCTAGTATAATAAAAATGGCATTCATGAAGAGAAAACAAGCTAACAAAAGCACTATCTACAACCTAAGGAACCAACAAACACAGAAAACAAACAGTAAATCAGAAAGCAAGGAACAAAAGACACCTAAGACAACCAAACAACCAATAAAATGCTAGGAATAAATCAACACCTTTCAATAACAACTCTTAATGTAAAAGGCTTAAATTCCCCAATCAAAAGACACAGACTGGCTGACTGGATCAAAAAGCAGGACCCAACTATATGCTGCCTACAAGAGACCCACCTCACCCATAAAGATTCACACAGACTAAGAGTGAAAGGATGGAAAAAGATTTACCATGCAAACAGAAAAGAAAAACGAGCTGGAGTAGCTATTCTTATATCTGACAAAATAGACTTTAAACTAAAAACCATAAAAAGAGACAATGAGGGACACTACTTAATGATAAAAGGACTGATCCATCAAGAAGACATAACAATCATAAATATGTATGCACCCAATGTTGGAGCAGCCAGATTTATAAAACAAACTCTATTAGACCTAAAGAAGGAAATAGACACTAATACCATAATAGCAGGGGACCTGAACACCCCACTGTCAATATTAGACAGATCATCTAGGCAAAGAATCAGTAGAGAAACACAAGATCTAAACAAGACTCTAGACCAATTGGAATTGGCAGATATCTACAGAACATTCCACCCAACAACCTCAGAATATTCATTTTTCTCATCAGCACATGGATCATTCTCCAGGATAGATCACATATTAGGTCACAAATCAAGTCTCAATAAATTCAAAAAAATTGGAATTATCCCATGTATCTTCTCAGACCACAATGGATTAAAACTAGAAATTAATAACAAACGAAACTCTGGAAACTATACAAACACATGGAAATTAAACAGCATTCTACTTAATGACATATGGGTCCAAGAAGAAATCAAGCAGGAAATCAAAAAATTTATTGAAACTAATGAAAACAATGATACATCATACCAAAACCTGTGGGATACTGCAAAAGCAGTATTGAGGGCAAAATTTATTGCATTAAACGCTCACTTCAGAAGAATAGAAAGATGGCAAGTGAACAACCTAACACTTCACCTTAAAGAACTAGAAAAACAAGAACAATCCAAACCTAAAGTTAGCAGACGGAAAGAAATCATTAAGATCAGAGCAGAACTGAATGAAATTGAAAACCAAAAAACAATTCAAAAGATCAACGAATCAAAAAGTTGGTTTTTTGAAAAGATAAATAAAATTGACAAACCATTAGCATGGCTAACAAAAAAAAGAAGAGAGAAGACTCAAATAACAAAAATTAGAAATGAAAAAGGCGATATTTCAACCGATTCATCTGAAATACAAGGAATCATTCGAGACTACTATAAACAACTATACGCCAACAAATTTGAAAATCTGGAGGAAATGGATAAATTTCTGGACACACACAAGCTCCCAAAACTGAACCGTGAAGACGTAGAAAATTTGAACAGACCAATAACAATAAAGGAGATTGAAGCTGTTATCAGAAGGCTCCCAACAAAGAAAAGCCCAGGACCAGATGGATTCACAGCAGAATTTTACCAAACATTCAAAGAGGAATTGACACCGATTCTTTACAAACTATTCCAAAAGATTGAAACGGACGCAAATGTCCCAAACTCATTCTATGAAGCAAACATCATCCTGATACCAAAACCAGGTAAAGATATAACCAAAAAAGAAAACTACAGGCCGATATCCTTGATGAATATAGATGCAAAAATCCTCACTAAAATACTAGCAAACAGAATACAGCAACACATACGTAAAATTATTCATCACGATCAAGTGGGATTCATCCCAGGGATGCAAGGTTGGTTCAACATATGCAAATCAATAAATCTGATACACCATATTAATAAAGTCAAATACAAGGACCATATGATCATCTCTATAGATGCTGAAAAAGCATTTGATAAAGTTCAGCACTCATTTATGACAAAGACCCTCTATAAGTTAGGTATAGAGGGAAAGTATCTCAACATAATTAAAGCCATATATGACAAACCCACAGCCAATATCATCCTGAATGGGGAAAAGCTGAAAGCTTTTCCTTTAAGAACAGGAACTAGACAAGGATGCCCACTCTCACCACTCCTATTCAACATAGTGTTGGAAGTACTAGCCAGAGCAATCAGAGAAGAGAAGGAAATAAAGGGCATCCAGATTGGAAAAGATGAAGTCAAACTGTCCCTGTTTGCAGATGACATGATCCTATACATCGAACAGCCTAAAACCTCTACAAAAAAACTGTTGAAATTGATAAATGACTTCAGCACAGTAGCAGGATACAAAATCAACACACAAAAATCAGTAGCATTTCTTTTCTCCAATAGTGAACATGCAGAAAGAGAAATCAAGAAAGCCTGCCCATTTACAATAGCCACCAGAAAAATAAAATACTTAGGAATTGAGTTAACCAAGGAGGTGAAAAATCTCTATAATGAGAGAAATTAGAGAGGATACAAGAAGATGGAAAGATATCCCATGCTCTTGGATTGGAAGAATCAACATAGTGAAAATGTCCATACTACCCAAAGTGATATACAAATTCAATGCAATCCCCATCAAAATTCCAAAGACATTTTTCTCAGAAATGGAAAAAACTATCCAGACATTTATATGGAATAATAAAAGACCACACGTAGCCAAAGCAATGCTGAGCAAAAAAAATAAAGCTGGAGGCATAACACTACCTGACTTTAAGCTATACTACAAAGCTATAATAACCAAAACTGTATGGTACTGGCATAAAAACAGACACACTGACCAATGGAATAGAATAGAGAATCCAGAAATCAACCCACACACTTACTGTCAGCTGATCTTTGACAAAGGCACCAAGCCTATTCACTGGCGAAGGGACTGCCTATTCAGCAAATGGTGCTGGGATAACTGGATATCCATATGCAGGAGAATGAAACTAGATCCATACCTCTCGCCGTATACTAAAATCAACTCAAAATGGATTAAGGATTTAAATATACATCCTGAAACAATAAAACTTCTTAAAGAAAACATAGGAGAAACACTTCAGGAAATAGGACTGGACACAGACTTCATGAATACGACCCCAAAAGCACGGGCAACCAAAGGAAAAATAAACAAATGGGATTATATCAAACTAAAAAGCTTCTGCACAGCAAAAGAAACAATTAAAAGAGTTAAAAGACAACCAACAGAGTGGGAGAAAATATTTGCAAAATATATATCTGACAAAGGATTAATATCCAGAATATATAAGGAACTCAAACAACTTTACAAGAAAAAAACAAGCAACCCAATTAAAAAATGGGCAAAAGAGCTAAGTAGGCATTTCTCTAAGGAAGATATACAAATGGCCAACAGACATATGAAAAAATGCTCAACATCACTCAGCATCCGGGAAATGCAAATCAAAACCACATTGAGATACCATCTAACTCCAGTTAGGATGGCTAAAATCCAAAAGACTCTGAACGATAAATGCTGGCGAGGCTGCGGAGAAAAAGGAACTCTCATACATTGTTGGTGGGACTGCAAAATGGTGCAGCCTCTATGGAAAATGGTATGGAGGTTCCTCAAACAATTGCAGATAGATCTACCATACGACCCAGCCATCCCACTGTTGGGAATATACCCAGAGGAATGGAAATCATCAAGTCGAAGGTATACCTGTTTCCCAATGTTTATCGCAGCACTCTTTACAATAGCCAAGAGTTGGAACCAGCCCAAATGCCCATCATCAGATGAGTGGATACGGAAAATGTGGTACATCTACACAATGGAATACTACTCAGCTATAAAAACGAATGAAATACTGCCATTTGCAACAACATGGATGGACCTTGAGAGAATTATATTAAGTGAAACAAGTCAGGCACAGAAAGAGAAATACCACATGTTCTCACTTATTGGAGGGAGCTAAAAATTAATATATAAATTCACACACACACACACACACACACACACACACACACACACACACACAAACCGGGGGGGAAGAAGATATAACAACCACAATTATTTGAAGTTGATACGACAAGCAAACAGAAAGGACATTGTTGGGGGGGAGAGGGGGAGGGAGAAGGGAGGGAGGTTTTGGTGATGGGGAGCAATAATCAGCCACAATGTATATCGACAAAATAAAATTAAAAAAAATAAAAATAAAAATATAAATTAAAAAAAAAAAAAAAAAGCTTTGTGTTTTCTAAGCTGTTGCTGCATCTTTGGTGGGGACCCCGGGAATCCAAGCCAAGAGGGAAGAGGCCCCAGGCAGCTCTCAGTCTGAGTGAGCAGAAAGTAGGAGCCTGTCATCAGGGGGCTTCTCGCAGACAGTGCTGCACCCCACGCCCAGCCCACCCAGCTGAGGGTGTGGATCGCCTGGGAACCCTGTGCAGTGCGGAGTGGGCCAGGCCGCCGGCGGGCATAACAGCAGGGCTCAGAGGAGCGGAGCTGCAGGCGAGGAGTGGCTGGCAGCACAAGAGAGACTGCCCAAGCCTTAGAGGGCCCACAGAGGGGCACCATCGACCCGACTCGAGGGTAAACAGGAAGAGAAAGCTGACTACAAGCTGGGGGCTGAAAAGCCTCTCGGATCCAGCAGAGAGCACTCCCAGGGCTAGAATGAAGGAAGACAGTTTGCAAAAATGGGGTCCTGCAGAAAAACTAAGTCTGTCCAGTGGGAGGGTGAAAATAAGTAGTTGTCTCTAAGGTACGTGTGAGCACGAGCATGTCCTTCACACCCTCTCAACACTGTTACAACTGTGAGTTTGGGGGCATTGTTCAAACCATAGCAATTACTATGGTACATTTGCTACAATTAATAAAGCAAAACTAATAAATGTGCAGATATTATTACTAGCGAAGGCCCATCGTTTATTTATATTCCCTTAATGTTCTTTTTCTGTCCCAGGATCCCATGTAGGACACCACATTGCATTTGGTTGTCATGCGTCCTCAGGCTCCTTTTGGCTGTGACCGCTTCGCAGACTTTCCTTGTTTCCGATGACCTTGACAGTGAGGAGCACTGGTCGGGTTCGCTACAGCATGCTCCTGTTGGCATTTTTCTGATGTCTTTCTCATGGTTACACTGGAGTTATGGGTGTGGGGGAGGTCACAGAGTTAGAGTGCCATTCCCATCACCTCATACCCTCTCATTTCACAGATGGGAAACCTGAAACCCAAAGAGGGCAGTGACCGTCCCAGGCCACCCTGCTGCTTCTGGCAGGGGCATGGCTTGAACTCAGGGTCCTGATTTGGTCACTGATCTGCAAGCTCCAGGGGGCACTGTGGCTCAGGAAGGTCAGCAGGGTTCCGAGGCGAAGGGTCCCATGCCCGCCCGGAGCCCACTGGAGTCCAGCACAGGGAGCCCTGCCCCTCCTCCATGTGCCGCTCGGCGGCCGGGCGCCCCGCAGTACCTGGGGACGGGGCCTAAGGCTGGCCTCTGAAGCTCCAGGGACACGGCATCGGAGCAGGGAGGCCCGGGCCTCACCCACACTTCTCAGACCACCTGGGGGTAACGACCCAGGCCTTGTGATTCTTAGTTTTAAATTTGTAACTTATTGCAAATCAATACGTTGTAAAACAAAATTGAATTACTTGAAAAATGAAATTAAAAATGATGCATAAATGAGAGTCCAAACCTTCCTCGTCAGCGCCAGGCAACACGAAGTGTGCGAGTGAGGCTGTGGCTTTGGCAGTGCTGGCTCTCGTCCCCGCACTTCGCTCTCCGTGGCCTGCACAGGCAGTCTGCACACCGGCAGTGGCCACATGCTGCGATCCGGGACTATTTCCTGGAAGAACCAAACTTTGATCACCAAGAAAAGGGGCCCCCAGCCACTGAGCACGGGTCTTCTACAGAATCACATCAGAGTATGAACTGGATCGGAACGGAGCCTTCTGTGTGACTCACGGTCACTGTCTGATGGACACTGTACAGATCTATGGATTATTCATGTCTGGAGCAATAAAAACTCACAAAGCTCCCCAGTGCCCCGAGCCCAGAACAGCTCAGCTGGGCTCTGTTGCTCTGTAACGCAAAGTGCCTGTCTAATTCTGCGTTCTGCATCTCCACATCAGAACGACTCAGGGAGAGGCATCTGCCATCCTGAGTGCCCGGCTCACCGCTCCCGGCTTGCGTGTGTGAGCAGCCCCTCCCTGCAGAGCCTCCTGCCAGGGTGCTGTCCCCAGACCACCCAGGGCTCAGATGCTATGCAGGCAGCTGCCAGCACAGACAGGGAGTGGAAGGCAGCCCCCTGGCTGGGGTCAGAGGAGCAGAGCCAGGCCTCAGTGTCCTCACATCCCAGGGGCCCCTGTACTGGGTCACCTTAAGAGCCCCACAGGGCAGTGGTCATGAGCAACGGGGTCAGGTCCAGAACGAAGCTGGCCTTGGCTCAATGCTTAGCTCCAAGGGCGTGAGCATCTAAGTCCAGGTCCCCAGCCTGCAGCACGAGGTGTGAGGGTGTGATGCCACAGACAAAGAGGACCAAAGCCCGGCGTGCACCAGTACCCAGGAGAACAGACACTTGTCTAGGCACAAAGCTGAGTGACGAGACCTCGAGACCCTTCTCTGTCCTTCCCCCAAGCCCCTCCCTGGAACGGGATTGGGTCCCCCTGGAGTCCTCTGCATCCACCCTGGCAACCACTTGTCTGCCTTGAATGCCACATATGATGGAGAACTCGCCCCACACAACTCACCCACTCCTCTGGGGCAGCTCCTGGGCCACCGGACAGCGTCATGCACGCTCGAAAGCCACACTCCTGGCTTCACGGATCCGCAACTTCCCCAAGCTACACACCCGCTCCCACGTCACATTTCCTACTATGGTTTCTCAATTCCTGCCATTGCTGTCACTCACTGCAGGACACACCTCTGCGTGAGACAGGCTCCCAGGATGGCACGCCGCCCGGTGAGTGTGGGCGTCCAGGCTTGCAGTGGTCTGTGTGCTGGGCTGTCACCCCCACCTAAAGACTGGGCTTCTGACAACGTCCCGAAGTCCCACGCCCTCCTTTCTCCTGTGAGCTTCCCGTGAACTAAAAACTCATGTTGCCACAGAGGAGCTTCTGGACCCATCCTCGCCCTGCTGTCGTGAGTTCCCTGTGTGGACCCCAAAAGTGGACCCCACATGGACCCTGCTGACCCTGGAATAGGCAAGTCTCGTCTCAGTGCTGCCTGCCCCTGTTTCCTGGCCCCGATACCACCGCCTGCCCCTGGGTCCTGGCCCTCTGTCCCTCCTTGTGGACCCCAGCTCAGCAGGTGGCATCTACACTGGGAATCAACGTCTTAAGCTACCCTTCCCCTCCCTCCTTTCTCTCCTTTTTTCTTCCCTGAAGTCATGATTTGGGGTGGGGCACCTGTTTGGTGTCCTCCATTCAAGGACTGGGAGGCTGTGGTGTCCCCTGCTGTGTGGGAAAGTGAGGAAGAAGATGTCTATGAGGAAGGGTGGCCTGGTGAGGGGTGGTGGAGCCCAGGAAGGGGAGGAGGACATCCTCAGGGAGGGGCCCAGCCTGGGAGTCAGAGCCAGAGGACGGGGGTGTCCAGGCAGGGGACAAGGTGGGTGTCAGAGCCCGGGTGGGTGACAGGGTGTCGTGCAGTAGGATGAGCTGATGTGGGAGACAGAGTCCAAGCGAGGCGTCCCCGTGCAGGGAGAGCTGGTGTCGAGGAACATTCTACAAAATAACTGGCCTGTAATCTTCAAAAGTATAAAGGTCGTGAAAGTAAAGGAAAGATAGAGGAACTGTCCCAGACTGGCAAAGACTTAGTGACAACTCAAGGCAGTATGTCATTCTGAATGGATCCTTTTGCTATGAAAGACCCCAATGGGCCATTTGGCAAAACCTGAGCAAGGTGTGAGGATTAGGTGATGGTGACGTATCGGCATTCACCCAATGTCAGTGGTTGTGTGACAGTCGTGTGGAGAATGTCCTTGTTTGTAGACACAACAGATATTCGAGGGTGATGGACACCTGGATTGACAATGACTCACAAGGGATCACAAGGAGAGTGTGTTATTCCCCGACTGTCCTTACTTTTCTGTAAGTTTGTAATTGCATGAATTTTTGGCGAAAGTCTTAAGCTAATGAGAGTTTTAGATTTGGCACTTGATTACCTGATCTAACTCTTCATTTATGAGATGAGAACACTAAGTCACAGACAGGTTAAGTGACTTGGCCAAAGTAACGCAGCTAGATGGTGTTAGAGCTGAGAACTGGACCCAAAGCCTCCTTTAAGTCTTCCTGTTGGATCTAGTCCCAATCCCCCATTTTACATGTTAGGTGGGGAAGGGATTTGCCCCAAAATGTGCAAGCATCAGTTTCAAGCATCATTCATGGGGACAAATTTGGAGAGCTTCTGAATCATGTGAAGTTGAGCTCTTTAAGTACTTGCTCCCTCTGTCTATGTGTATAGGAAGTTCTCCTTGACAATGGCCCTAAGGTATTTTTCTTAGAAGTCCCCTGCCACTTGTCTGGGATTTTGTTTTTTGCTAGCCAAAGTGGCCATGGTATACGTGAGCTGCTTTGCCTGCAGGCCTCTGTGGCTTCTGAGACTTTCTACCCTCTTGGTACTCGACAGCCTGGGACCTGGCCTCCCTCATGTGCCAGGCATCAACCAACCAGCCTAGTGATTCTGAGCAGGCAGAAGGGGACCAGAGGAATGCACAGGCCCGTGGAGAAAGAAGGTGGCGTTTTTGTGATGGGGATGACGGCAAGGGGCAGAGTGTTACAGACTGAATTCTGTCACCCCCGAATTCATATGTTAAAGCCCTAAACCCCAATACTTCAGAATGGGATTGTATTTGGATATGGGGACGTTAAAGAGGTGATTAAGATAAAATGAGGTCATATGGGTAAACCGTAATCCAATTTGACTGGTGTCCTTAGAAGAAGAGGAGATTAAGACACAGACAGGCACAGAGGGACGACCACATGAAAACACAGGGAGAAGACACCGTGGCCAAGTCAGGAGAGAGGCCTCAGGACAGACCAGCCCTGGCACACCTTGATCTGCCTTTCAGCCTGCAGAATTATGAGAGAATAAATGTCTGCTGCAGAAGACTCCCAGTCTGTGGCATTTCGTGAAGCAGCCCGAGCAGACTAACACGGCAGGGGCGAGGAAGGCTGGAAAGCTGGCTTCTCTACAGACCCCAGCCCTGGCACTGACCCTCTGCTCACTGTAACGTCACCTTTCCCAACAACCTCATCCACGTGACCGCCTCCCCTTTGGACACTAGTGAGGGCACGCAGGGAACAGAACGCTCAGTTTGGAGTCAGAAGTTCCCCCACGTCCACTCAGGAGCTGTGTGGTCCTAGGAAAGATGTTTAACTTTACTGAGACCCAGTTTCTTTGCATAAAAACAGGATTCATAATTCTTTCATAGAATTGTCAAGAGAATCAAGTGTGAAAACCGACAGAAACAACAAAACAGAATATAAATATAAGGGATTATATTAATGATAGTAATATTATAATATTCATAACAAAAACATTTACTGAGTTTCTGTTTCAGTAATACAAGGCAAGCGTAGTTCTATCCAGGATTTGCAATCCAGGAGGGAATCTAGGAGATCTGCACAAACAAGATGGCATAGAATGAAACACAGCTACAGAAAACAGAAACAAGGTGTTCAGAGAAAAGAAGAGTCTTCGTGGACGGCTGTGTCTTTGGTGCTGTTTATCCACTCATGAAACATTTGCTTAGAGCCTCACATGAGCCGGTGCTGTTCTAACTATGGGGAAGAGCAGTGATCAAAAAGGCAGGCCTCTGAAAGTTGACGTTCTAGCAGGGACAGACAGGTAAACACACAGAGGTTGCTGGCCATGACAGGTGGGGACAGCTTGTGGAGGAAAGGAAAGAAGGCTGGAGTGGGGAGGCTACGTGGGAAAAGAGCACTCTAGATGGACCCAAGCGCCTTTACAAAATAGAGCTTCACAGAGCTTTGTGGAAAATAGGCTTTGGAGGTGGGGGGACCAAGTCGACACACTGCTCGGGTGGGACTGGCCACAGGGCTGCAATTCCCACATGCTGCCATCAGATGGCACAATAGCTCCAGGCAGAAGGTCTACCAGATGTCTGGGAAGAAATTTCTTCATTTCTCCAAAGGGTGTTTGGATGAGGTTTGAGGTGCTGGGGAACCAGGGAGTGACAAACACAGCCTTGAAGGGTGAAGAGAAGAAGAGGTTCCTCATCTGACAACTGGTTGTAGCTTGTCAGAGCTGCATCATTCCCCCACCCTCCTGATGGCCGCCAACCCTGCACAGTCTCACAGGTGGGGACCTGGGCCAGAGCCACCTCACATGGCCTGGCCTCAGAGCTCACAACACAAGGGCTGAATCAAGCCCAGCGCCTGTGTTCATCTGTCAAGTCCCACTGGCACACAGCCATGCCCACTCATTTGCTTGTCTGTGGATGCTTTGGTGCTGTAAAGGCAGGTGAGTAGCTGCAGCAGAGACTGTGGGGCCCACAAAGCACAAAGCACTTACTGTCTGGCCCTTTACAGAAAATGTTTGCTGACCTGGGTCTGGAGGGGGAGACAGGGATGTGAGCAGATGGTCATGTCACTATGACGAGTGCTATGATGGAGGTGGGGCAGGTGAGTCATGTCACTGGAGCTGAGAAGGGTGAGGGAGGGTCCACGTGGGCCTCTTCTTTAGGACCCTGAAAGGCCCCTGAAGCAGCCATGGGAGCTATTGAAGGCACCTGAGCAGGAGTGACATGGTGACCTCCCAGAACTATTGTGCAGGAAGTAGATGGGTTGGGGTGGGGTGCAGGTGAGAGACTGCTGCGATGGTCTCGGGGTAGAAGAGAGAGGCCTGCACGGGGCCAGGCTGTGCAGATGCAGAAGGGTCCACTGCTGGAGGGATTTTGGAAGGTGGAAAACAACATTTAGGTGAGGGTTCAGGGCTGAACGTGTGTCCAGCCATGTCCAGACTGTGTCCCAGCACTCTGGGGGTCACACAGAGGCTTACCAGGCCCTGCCAAATGTGACAGTGTTGAGACCAAGTGGATGAGACCAAGGCTGGGTTGCTGCGAGGTCAGTGAGTGAGTGGGCCGGGCCAGTGCACCGCTGCCTGTTCTCAGGTCCACTCCCTGTGCAGTCTGCCCCAGCCCCAGCTTGGTTTGCATCACCTGGTGGCATCTGTCTGCTGTGCCTTACATATCAGAGATGTTCTGGGTCCTGGCATTTTTTGCTGGGACTTCCAAGACAGATGCACATGCCAGGACTCCCCCAGATGGTGCCATTTTGTTGGCTTTACTGGAGAAAGGTGGGTGCAAGGGCCCAGCCTCTGCTTCCACATTTCTGAATCTGGATTGCCTGCAGAGTCCCCAGCCCCAGCCAGCCTTCCTGTCTCCTCCTTGCCTGCTCCCATCAGAATAGTTGATGATACCTGTGTTACATCCAAATTCATATGACCCTGGAATGGATTGTCTGGGCTTTTACTGTATTAGCTTCTCCTGAAAGAGGAGTTTTCATTCAATCTCATGTTGATCACAGGATCTACTTGCAAAGGACAGGGTGTGTTTGGGTGTGTGCATATGTGTGCGTACACCTGTGCATGCATGTGAATGTGTGTGTGTGCATGTGGATGTGTTCATGCGTGTGTGTGCACAAATACCTTGGTATGCGGTGGGGGAGGGCTTGGGGGAAGGGTGTTTGCTCTGTTACCCTGTCTTCTTTCATATTCAGATGACTCTCAATAAATCAATTACTCCCAATAAGTCTTTTTCCTGCCCCAGCAACCTAAACAGACCCAGCCTTCCTCTGGGACCACTTTGAGATTCTCCACCTCTGCACCACTCCTACTGTCTTATTTCAGAGCATGCTTGGAAGGTCCTGGAAGGGGTGGGCTTTGAGCGA
This sequence comes from Cynocephalus volans, assembly GCF_027409185.1. Lineage (NCBI taxonomy): Eukaryota > Metazoa > Chordata > Mammalia > Dermoptera > Cynocephalidae > Cynocephalus > Cynocephalus volans. The sequence goes on along the minus strand of NC_084461.1, from coordinate 165,739,691 downwards.
TGTTCAATGCCCCCTCCTTCCGGTGGGGCAACGGAAGGATGTCCGTCAAGACCTCTCTGTGCTCAACAAGCACTGAAGGTCATGTTTCTTAGCTGAAGGTCAAAAGGCACAGGAAGTTATCGGCACATGGGACTCTGCTGACCTGCTTCTCGCTGGCCTTCCTGCTCCTAAGACAATAGCCTCGTGAGGTGATAGCACCCTGGCCTTTCACACACAGGCCTTCACTCCCTCATTCACTCACTCAACCAGTCATTGAATCAAAATAAGGGTTAAGTGCCTCTCTGTGTGCCGGGAAACACAAAGACGGGCAGGGCACAGGTAGTCTTGGGGGGCAAATTCTGGGGGGGGAGGCAGAGTCAGTGTTGGCAGCAGCATCCCAGTGGGAGCCGTAAACTGAGGCCAAGAGTCCCCGAATGTTAGGAACAAGCTTCCCTGTGATATATGTTTGCCTGGGAACTCCAAAGAGGGGCTTCCCTTCCTGACCCTGGTGATGCCGACTAGTGAACTGGTGGGAGGGGCTGAAGGGAATGGCTGAGAACAATGTTTCCATCCAGCACTGGCCCTGGTGCCTGGGAGAAGTACCACCCCATCCTTTTAAGGGCAGAGAATGGCACTCTCCTTTGACCGGTGTTGTCCCATACTGTCCTCACTTAAAGCATCTCTAGATTCCCTTTGCTTCCCACGTGTCTATTTGATAGGAACCAACAAACCACTTCCAAAAGCAGAACCTTTGTGTAGAACATCCCTGCCTTCAAATGTTCCTGACCAAAGGGACAGTTACAGGACAGAACCACTACACGTTTGGATGTCGGCAATACAGAGCAACCGAGCAGTGAGACGCACCGCAGAAAATGCTGGAGCTTGCTGCAGGAGGGGCTCGGTCTCCTGCCTCGCCTCAGTAAGCCCTCGTGTGCCGAGTGCAAAGGGAGGTTACCTTCATGCATCAGAAGTCAAGAAGAAGCTCCTCACCTTTTTCTTAGAATCAAGGCTGGGAACTACTTGATTTAAACTAGAAAGCCCACTTCTAACTCACTGACGCCCTCAAGGTTGGAACTTTTGAGAAATCCTGTTCTTGGAGAGAGTGAAATCATGGGAGTGTTAATAATGGCAAAGCCAAGGGTGGCTGGAGCAGTTCCAGGGATCAACTTCCTACTTTAATCTACGGAGCACGGGCTGAAAGAGCAGAACTAGGATCTGACCCCAAAACACAGGCAACAAAAGCAAAAATAGACAAATGGGATTGCATTAAACTAAAAAGCTTCTGCACAGCAAGGAGAGAATCAACAGAGTGAAGAGACAACCTACAGATTGGTAAAAAATATCTGCACACCATACATCTAATAAGAGGATAATATCCAAAATACATAAGGAGCACAAACAATTCAATAGCAAGAAAACAAACTGACTTAAAAATGAGCAGAGGACCTAAATAGACGTTTCTCAAGAGAAGACGTACAAACTGCCAGCAGGTACATGAAAAATGCTCGACATCACTAGTCATCAGGGAAATGCAAATCAAAACCACATTGAGATGTCACATCACTCCTGTTAAAGTCACCATCAACAAAATGACAAGAGATAACAAGTGCTGGTGAAGATGTGGAGAGAGGGGAACCTCCTACACTGTGGGTGGGATTATAACAACCACTATGGAAAACAGTGTGGAGGTTCCTCGAAAAGTAAAAAATAGAACTACCACGTAATCCAGCAATCCCACTTCTGGGTACAGATCCAAAGGAACTGAGATCAGTGTGTGGAAGAGGTGTCTGCTCTCATGTTCATAGCAGCAGTGCTCACAATAGCCGAGACCTGAAATTAACAGATAATTTTGTTTGTTTGTTTGTTTTTGCACTGCCTGGTATGGGGAACCAAACCCTTGACCATGGTGTTACAAGGCTGTGCTCTAACCAACTGAGCCAACTGGCTAGCCCAACAGATAAATTGACAAAGAAAATGTGGTGTACACACACACACATATACACACACAATGGAATAATATTCAGCCTTACAAAAGAAGGAAATCCTGTCATTTGCAACATGGATCAACCTAGAGGACATTATGCTAAATGAAATAAGCCAGGCACGGAAAGACAAATGCTGAATGATCTCACACATAGAATCTAAATAAGTCAAACTCATAGAAGCAGACAGAAGAGTAGTTACCAGGGGTTGGGCTGGGAGGAGGAAGGGAGATATTGGTCAAAGGGTACAAGGTTCCAGTTGGGCAGGATGAGTAAGTTCTGAGACCTAAGGTACAGCACGGTGATTGTAGTTCATAACAATATAATATATATACTTAAAAATTGCTGAGAGAGAAGATCTTAATTGTTCTCACTGTTGAAAAAAGTGATAACCACATGGGGTGATGGGTATGTTCATTAGCTTGATGAAAGTAATCATTTCATGATGTATACTTATATCAAAACATCACAGTGTACACCACGAATTTTAGTATATAAAAATTTTATTTGTCAATTATACTTCAATTAAAGAAAAAAAGAAAAAGTAAAGCTATTTTCTCACTTCACAAGAAATGACCCCAGAATCTATCAGACAAAGCCTGCCCTAGGGAACAGGGCCCTGAAGACTCCTGCTGCCCTCGCTCCGTGTTCTCTGCCCCTGTGGCCCCTTAGGCTTCCAGATCCCCCAATGATGTGGACACGTTTTCTAAAATTAATATGGATCACTGCACCATCAGGAAAAGAAATCAGCAATTGTTTTGAAAGACTGGTTCTAATTACAATCTCTTTCAGTCCGAATACTCACCCCCCTACTCGGTGCTTCGTGTTTGTCCTCAGGACCTGCCCTCTGTCTTTCATCGTGACAGACACCCGTGAGAGCCATCCATGGGTGTGGTGCTGGGGAGAGGGCGGTGAGCAGGAAGAAAGTGGCACTGCTCTGCGGAGCGAATGTAAACCACGGGGAGGCCAGGTCTTTGAAATAATTGCACAGATGCACGTAAGTGGCAGCTATGATAAACATGACATTGCAGAGATAACTGGGTAAAAGAGGAGACGGGGGGAGGGTCTGGCCTGTGGGGCATCTCAGGAAGGCTGTCTGTGAATGTAACATTGAAACAGAGATGGGGAGGGATGAGTAGGAGAATAATGAAGGAAAGAGCATCCCAGGCAAAGGGTGCAATGTGCTCAAAACCCCAGCAGCAGGGGGGACGTGGAAAATCCCAGAAACCAAAGGAAGGTGAGATGTTAATTTTATGTGTCACTTGACTGGGCTATGAGTGCCCAGACAGCTGGTAGCACACTACTTGTGCCTGTGTCTGAGGGTGTTTCTGGAAGAGATTCACATCTGAATCAGTGGACTGAGTACAGCAGACCGAGTGTGGGCATGCGTCATCCCATCCATCCAGGGCCCAGTACAACAAAATGTGAAGGAAAGGAAATCGGCGAGTTGATTCCCTCTCTTCCTGACCTGGGACATCCATCTTCTCCCACCCTTGGACTTTGAACTCCTGGTTCTCAGGCCTTCAGATCCTGGGACTTATATCAGTGGCTCCTCAGTTCTCAGATGTTTGGATTTAGACTGAATTATGCCACTAGTCCTCCTGGGTCTCCAGCTTGCAAGCAGCAGATGCTGGGACTTCTTAGCCTTCATATAATCGCGTGAGCCAACTCCTATAATAAATCTCTTCTATGTATGTATACATCCTATTGCTTCCGATTCTCTGGAGATCCCTGACTCACACAGGGGGTCAGAGTTGCTGGAGCAAAGAGAGCTTGGGGCTGCACATGATGGGTAACGAGGCTGGAGATCTGGGTGGGGGTGAATCATGTGGGACCAAGGAAGGCATGGCACAGTTTTGTCCTCCTCTGAAGAGCCGTGGGAAGCCCCTGATGGGGTCAGGTGGGGCTGATGTGATTGCATTCACATTTTGGGAAGGCTCCTCTGGGTTTATTGGAGGAAGTTTTGGGAGTGGAGTAGAGTGGATGTGCTTGGATCAGTTGGGGCTGTGATGTGGTCCAGGTGAGAGGTTGATGGCTTGGGTGGGAGGGTAGGGGAGGTGGGAGCAGGGCATTTGAGGTGTTGGAGAGAAGCTAGCAGGGTCAAGACCTAGCAAGGAGATAAAATTGATGGGACTTGGTGATGTACTGAATGAGGGTTGGTGGGGGTGAGGGAAAGGTGAAGAGGTCATCCAGATTTCTGGATGGATGAGAATGTCGTCCTGGAAATGAGAAGACGGACAGGCAGTGCACAGAACAAGACCACATTTACCTGGCCAGCCCATTTCCTGTTCCTGGAGGACAGCCGGTGGGGACAGACTCACACCTCTGTGTTTTGATTTCATCAGTGCTTTAAAGAAGAAAATCCAGCCACCCGGAAAAGGCCCTTGACACCAGCGAGGTCTTCCTCAATCAGCATCCATCCACAGCTCCTCAGTCTACACCCTTTGAAATCTTCCCCTTGTTTTTAGCCAACGCACCCTCTGCCACCACCAGCACACCTTCCAATGGGTAAACAGTGTATTCTTGTACATAGAATGAAATAAAGTATACAAAGTAGAGGCAGACATCATGACCAGGAAAGCGTTTGGGAGAACTGTGGAGCATACTCTCATCGAATTCTATTGAAATCCATCTAAAAGCCCAACCCTCCAGGCTCTCTTGGGACTGAGAGAAAAGACCAGGAATATGCAGAACCCAGGCTGGATGACTGACGCCCCCTCTAGGTTGCCACGTGAGGTCCCAGCTGAGATTTAAACTTGCAGAAGGAAGGCCACCTTTCCCAGGGAACCCATACCTGGCCTCACCTGTCTCTAGGGGTCCTGATGTTTCCCCAAACCTCCAGAGCCACAAGCCAGATTCCAAGGTCTCCAAGATTAGGTGGCTAGATCCCAGCTAACGTCAAGTTCCAGAGCTTCCCTTCTGTCCTGTGGAGCCCTGTTACAGAGACAGCTGCTTCCCTGACTCACTAAAGATAAATCTCTCCCCCCAAATCCAAGAGCTTTTCCCAAAGGCTAGAGGAATTCAAACCTATTGCCTACACAAAAGAAGGGAATCTGCTCAGAAGACTTTTGTCCTAACCCACAGAAGTCCCGCGAGGATCTCAGCTAAGACAACTCTGCACATCAACCACCCTGAGCTCCCTGCTCACTGGCTGGAGCCTCTGAATCCATGGTCAAGATTCCCACAGCTCAGAGCTCGGCCTCCACCAGGTGCCAGGACCCAAAGGGCTACCTCTGCAGACCTCCTTCAGCCTGGGGGGTCCCATCCCAGCTGTGGTCAGCCCACACCTGCACCCAGCACAGCAGACCCACAGCTGACTGATCTTAGAGAAACTCAGGAAAGGCCCCCAGAGCAAGTGATTGCTGCCTGCTCAGCGACAGGAGGAAACGGATGCTGGAATTTCCCTGGGGGAGCCCCTATGGCCAGCAGGGTGTGTGTAGACTTGGGGCCGGCTCTCGGGGCTGGTGCTGGCTCCTGCTATTCACCCTGTGGGGAGGAAGGGACACTGCTTTAGAGTTATGTGGATGGCTGGACATGCCACACCTGAGGATTCAACAACAGTGTATGTCACATGTACTCACAGTCTGGGAGGGGGACACAGCACGCCACACGGGGCCACATGGGGTCTGTGCTTGGGAGCAGAGCAGATGGCCGAGACTGTGGGAGGCAGGCTTTGTGGTCACAAGAGGGTGGGCATCCCTAGCTCCCACAGGAGGCTGTGATAGGCTCATATGAATAATTCCACAGGCTCCTAGGGGACTGAAGCCCACTGCTCTGGAATAAGCCAGCTCTGTGCAAGGACTCTGTGACCAGGAGGGTTGTTTGGCTAGGGGGCCTTATCTGCAGGAGCAGAGTGGGGACAGTAACTGAGGTGGGGCCATTCGGGGACTTCCTGACTTTACCAGATGTCAAGACAGCACATAATGTCCAGCCTTGATTTTAGGCCTCACACCACACCCCCAGACCCAATAAAGAGTCCCAGCATCTTCCCAGCACTGCCCAGGTGCTCAGAGAGAAAGCTCCAGAACCAAGAGCCCCCATTCCTGAGCGCTTCCTAATTCTGAGCTTCCTATGGGCACCCATGTCCATAAGAAGCCCTTGACCCCAGTAGGGTCCCAGAGGCCATAGGATGACCCAGGAGGTGGGACCTGACCCCATGGGAATTACAGGACCAGCAGCCATCACCAGGGAGTAGAACCCTGCACATATACAGTATCCCCTCACGAGGTCCCCGGCAGATCCCAGACCCCATGGGGGACCTGGGCCCCAGCCTGGCAAGGCCAATCCCAACAGGAAGGGCTCTGAGGAAGAACTTGGCCCACATGAGGAGGTCTGGCTGTCCTCCAAGCCCAGAATCCTGCTGCCAGCCGAGGTCTGGAGCCTTCAGCTTGGGAGCCTGCTGGAGGCTGATTCCACCTAGTACCTGCACTGGGATGCCACCTGCCACCCTGATGGCTCTGGAGTGGTCCTAGAGAAGGGCCCACTTGTCAGTTAAAACCCCAGGTTGGGAAATGAAGCCTGAGGGCAGGGCAGGGCCATTACACAGGGACTTATATGTAAGGCCCCTGTCCTTTCCTGGGCCCCATCTGCCCCCACTGGACTGGACCATCGTACTGGGCTGCCTAGCCTGCCATCAACCGTGGCTCAGTCCCCCAAGTCCCCCCGCCCCACAGGCAGGGATAACTCCAGCTAGACTTGTTGTCGTCCTTGCTGTGCTATGAGGACGGCCCAGGCCCTGTACCTCCCACCCTGAATCTAAGAGCCAGAGAGCATTCCCTGGTGCTGCTGTGTGCACAGCATGGTGTCAGCACTTTCAACAGCCCTCATGGCAATTCTGGGGGCAGGTGGTACAGGGAGTATTATCCCCACTGTAGTCCACAGAATAACGGCCCTCAACGATATCAGTTTCTTATCCCTGGGACCCATGAGTGTGACCTTATTTGGAAAAAGGATCATGTGCAGATGTGATGATATTTGGGATCTTGAGATGGGAATATTCCCCTGGATGATCAGGGTGGACCTTAAGCACAACCATAGGAATCCTTGTAAGAAGAAGGTGGAGAGATATGTGACCACATACAGAGGAGATGTTGAAATGAAGATGGGGCAGAGAGAGATCTGGAGATGCCGGCCTCTGACTGCGGCCACGCAGCCCCAGCCCAGGAATGCTGGCGGACACCAGAAGCTGGAAGAGGCAGGGCCAGGATCTCCCCAGAGCCTCCAGAAAGGACTGTGGCCCTGATGACCCCTTGATTCAAGCCCAGTGGTGCTCACTGCAGACTGTGAGAGAGCAGATTTCCATGGTTTTAAGCTGCCCAGTCGTGGGGATTGTCACAGCAGCCACAGGAAACTCAAAACACTCATTTAACAGATACTTCCACGGGCACAGCCTCTTTTAATCCTTACCCTATTTTAGAGTTTCTCACCCCCGTTATTATCTATTACCTGCGTTTTACAGACGAGGAGACTATGGTCAGAATGATCCCCAGATAACAACTCCTGGAGAAGTCTTGGTTCCTCAACCACTCACCAGTTGGATCTCCTCATCCCTCCTGGCAAACTGCCCTTATGCCAACTGCCTGCCCGATGTTCTGGGTACAGGGTCCACCTGTCTTACTGGCCTTTCTCTGATTATCTGGAGCTGCCCTACTATCTTGCCCTTCCCGCTCACCTGCAGGGAGTAGATCTGGTTAGAGGAGCTCTCTTCCCAGACTGGCTTGGCCATGGGTGATAAACTTCCCTCTGCTCCCATTGTGGCACACACAGAGCCGGAGGGATGGGGTCAGCATGGGAGGTCGGCCTGAAATGACCAATGGGCCTCACCTGGGCAGCTTTGTGGCACAGGCAGTGCCTAGTGATCCTACCTGCCAGGGCTCTGGTTTTTACTCCACGGGTGTTACCCACCCATCTCAGAGTCCCTGGGAGCCCTCAGAAGACCTGGGGGTGGCTGTCGCTCTCCCAGCCTGGGGTAGGGTGAGAATAACATTCCCTTGGAGGGCAACGTGGAGTGCATCAGAGAGCTGTCAGGGAGGGGAGGAAAGATTTTCAGGGGGAAGAACACAGAGCCATGTTGATAAGAGGCTAATTCATAATCGTGGAACATTCTGGGCTGGAGGTATCCTTAAGATTATTTAGGCCACGCCACATATTTTATAGATGAATAAACTGAAGCCCATGGAAGAGGAAAGTCCTGAAATTTTAGGGGAGGAAGCTGGTTTTGGAGAGTCAAGGTCTTAGTTCCCCAAACCTAATGCTCTGAAACCTCACCTCAGACTCTCACGGCACGCACGTAATTCTCCAAGGAGATTGTCACCAGCTCACGAAGATGGCTGTGTATCTATCAATCCCTCCAGCCTGGATGCCAGAGAAGCCACCAGTGCCCACCCTCCTCAGTCTCCCCTGCATTTAATTTTAGAAGCCTGTTCTTTCTGGAAAAGTCCCAAGTGTCTTACCTAGTCCCATGTTACCCCTGGACTGGGAGATTCTGAGGAGATACGTTCACATCTAAAAGTACCCTAACGACTTTGGGCCATTCAGGACGGGTCTCCAAATTCCCCTCAGGCCTCCCCAGGACCCTCCTGCAATTTGAAGGAGAACACGAGGGCTGCGCTCAGGGCCGGACGCTGCCTCCCACCCCTGGGTCCGTGCTCCTTAGCTCTGTGGCCTGGACACCCTCTCGTCTCCTCCCCCAGCTTCCTGTGTGCCTGGCTGCTATTCATGTTTCAGTGTCAGCTGAGATGTCACTTCCTTTGAGAACACAGTATAGCCCCCAGGACTAGCTGGGTGCATTCTCCTGAGCCCACATAGCTCTGCATACCTCGGCATGGCTTCTTGCACACTGATGGCAACTGCTGGTGATTTGTTTATGGTCTCTTCCAGATTGCCCTCCTTTGGAAACACTGTCCTTCCTCCAGCACCTAACACCATGGCTGGCAAAGGAAACATGAGTGAAGCATTGCTGGTTGAGTCACAGTGATGGGGACTTGGAGGAGGAGGCACTTCTCTGAGGTCCAGCAAGGCAGGCGAAAGGGCCTCGGGCCCCCATCACCGTCTGGAGTTTCACACCGCAGATGTCCACCAGTGGCAAAACCAAGGAGAGCTGTGTCTTCGAGTGGGTCACTGCAGACAGCAGCTCCCAACAGCTGGCAGAGGTCTGAAACTAAAATCTAAATACCCGCAAGTCTCCTAGCATTCCACAGAGGATATATGTTTTGATATATGTATATCAAAATAATTTGGCAGTGTTTAAGAAGAAAAGAGAGCCTGGGGCCAAGAAGAGCTTCCCCTAATTCAGACCTATGTCTTAGGAGCACGTATTTATCTCCCAGGATGACAAGGACACCAGGTCCTCCTCGAGTGGACCCCAGAATTGATGAAAGGGCTTGGGTCCATGGACTACTTGGGGGGGTTTTGGGACTCCTGGGATTCCAGTGGGGTACAAGCTGCAGGGTCATCAGTCCTGGAGTGGGGCGTGGTGCTCTGGGAATAAGCATCACGGTACTGATGTGGTCAGTTCTAGCAGATCCAAAACTCTCTTAAGTGTGCGGTGGGCGCCTTGCATGAAGTAAGAGTAATGTTAAACCACACGAACTCTGTAAAGGTTGACCAGCGGTACACTGGTCCTTGTCATGGATTTCCTTCTGCCACTGGGTAGCAGGTGTTTGTGTTTACTGTGACTGCTGAGGTGACTGACTTACCACCAAGGGAAGTTCTGGTTCGAACTGGTGAGCCAGGCCTGGTCCTGCTGGGTTGTGAGTCCAGGAGATGCGTCTGCCAGGGGAGCCTCTGCCACAGGCCAGACCTGCCCCTTCTCTCGCCAGCATCTTTGTCTCCTACGGATGAGACCTCTACACTCTTCCAGTTCCCCTGGGTTGGACTGCATTCTAAGCTGGGGTGTCCCCAAGTCTCCCAGGCCCAAGGGAGAGGCCTCTTCCCCTAGAGTCAACCACATGTCACCCTGTCATTTTTAGGTCACTCCTTGTCCTAAATCCTAAAAATCTCCCAACTGACCCTCTTTCTTCCTTTACCTGTCCCCTGTCCCTTGCCTGGCTGCCTGACCTTGTCTGTTCTTGGCATGAGACTGGCCTCTCCTGGTGCACAGAGTGTGCCGTCCCTTTTCCAGCGTCTCATCATTATCATCAGGCAGCATTTCCAAGGATCCCATGAGATGCTCTGTGTTCACAGACTTTTGGGAAGGTCACCGGCCATGTCTCCATCTTGGGGACTCAGTGTATGTTAGCACAGTAAAGGTTATGGAAAGTCCCATAGAAAAGCTACTCTTCCTCTTGGCGAACCTGGCCTCCCTAAACCTTCATGACCCTGCAAGCTCTTTCTCCTCATAACATTTATGAACATCCCACAGATGACAGGGGCAGATGCGGGCGTTTGACACGGCGTGCAGGACTCATGGCCTCAGCCCAGCGTGAGATTCCGGCTCCCGGCACGTGTACCGGCTCTGCTCCCCCTGATGCCCCAGGGCAGCTCCCAGCTCCTTCACCAAGCCCTAGCCTTGATTCTGCCCTTAGTTACTTCCTCACGTTTCCAGCCCTGATACCGAATACCAAATAAGTATCTGGGGCTTTCTGGAGGCCCCCGAGTTCAAATGAACATGCAGTTCCAAATGAGAAGTTGAAGCTTATGTAGGCAGCGCCAAGGAACGATGAGGCGCACCTCACTGTTTGCAGCTGAACAAAAGGACTGTGTGAGTGAATGAGGACACCGACGGGCGAGGATCTGGGATGGGCTTCTAATGTATTCCCACGTGTAGGTGAAAACTGGGGTGTTCTCCTGTGGGTGCACGTTCGTGAAGGCTCAAGGACTCTCTCGGCGCACGTGTGGGAGGGTCGCTCTGGGCAGCCCCTCCACGGCCTGAGCACACCTGCCCTCTGCACCATCATCCTCCCGCTCATGCCCGGGCAGAGCCTCCCTGGGACCCGTGGTCGTTGAATGTGCTGTTGTGTGTCCTCAGTACCTCTCTGTCAACAGGGAGGCTTTGCTACAGCTCAGGATGGCAGGTGTCCAGTGGCCAGGGAGCAAGTCCCCAATCCTATACCAGTGGCTTTCCTTTTAAGGCTGGCCACCCCGCTCTTCTACGGGAGAGGAAACTGAGGTCCGACCTGGTGGCTGAATTGCCTGAGGGGTGCTGCTGGCAGGATCGGAATGCAGACCTCTGTTCCTCCTGCCCAGCTGGACCCAGACATCTAACCCCAGCATCCCAGCAGAATCACAGGGGAGGCTTTTAGAAATACTGATGCCCAGGCCCACTGAGAGACAGCTGCAGGAATGGCTCCGCCGTGCACCCTGGCAGCCTTGCTCGGTCCATACAGGCTTAATGGAAGCACAGCTTGTCTGGCTCTTGGCAGAACAGTGGCAGTCCCAGAACACAAGAGGACAGAGCCTGGGAGGAGCTGCCACGGGGCTGTCCCCGCTGCCCTCCCTGTCTCCCTGGAGTCTGCCTCCCCAGGCCTGATGAAGTTAGGGTTTTCCTCCACACTCCACTCAGAATAGAGATGCAGAGTCTAGCCTGGCTCAGCAGTGGGGTGCCCACAACTTGTGTGGCAGTCAGCTGGCCTTGTCATCTTGGTGGTCCCTGGCCAGGGTGTCTGGGGGCGGGGCGAGGCTCGTGTGAGAGGACCCCTCGGCTTATCCTTTTGGCTGTCTCTGTGAGTAACGGACCATCTGACTCTAGTGGTGCTCGCGTGTTGGACCTTGGCCTTATTTCGGGTGTGTGCTTGGAAGGAATCTGATTCGATGGTGGGGATGAAGGCTGGGATGTTTTGGTTTTGGTTTTGGTTTTAACTTTCTGTTTTGAAACAATGATAGATTCACAGAAAGTTGCAAAATAATGTATAGGAGGCCTTGTGTGCTCTGCCTCCGTGTCCCCCCCATGGTAATATCGTGTGTACCTACAGCACGCCATCAACGTCAAGAGGGGGATGTTAGCATGACCACCTCACGAATCAGGATGCAGAACTGTGCTGTAGCCGCCAGGCTGTCCATGCCCTGCCAGCCTCGCCCAGCCCTGGCAGCCCCAGTCTCCTCCAGTCCGTAATGCTGTGGTTCCGAATGATTTTACAGCAGTGGACAGACAGTCTGTAGCCTTTTGAGACCGGCTGTTTCACCGGGCATAACTCCCTTGAGATCCCGCAGGTTGTGCCTGGGTTGAAGTGAACTGCTGTGTGTACCGCTGTGTGTTCCATGCTGTGGACCTACCTCAGTTCATGTGACCATTCACCCATGGAGGGACACCGGCTGTCTCCAGTTTGGGGCTATCAAGGAAAAAGCTGCCGTGAACACTCACGTGCAGGTGTCCGTGTGAATCCAAGTTGTCGCTTCCCTGAAATGAGTGCCCAAGAGTGCAAATGCTGGATTGTGTGGTTGTCACATATTCAGTTTTAGAAGAAACTGCCAAACTCTGGCAGAGGGCTGTCTGTGCTGTTTTTTGGCTCTGCACAACTCTCCCGTGCAGCCGGGGCTGAGCACACTACTCTGGAAGCGGGATCGAGTGGCTCCCCAATGCTGCTGGAACTTCAGCTGGTGCAGATGACACCTCCACCTTGTTCCAAGCATCCTCCTGAGTCGTTCCCCAGTCACTGAAGCCAACTGCCTTCTAATGTGCTTAGGTGCGGTCCTCCTGGATGTCAGTGCAGGAGAAAGTGTGTCCACACCGGTGTCTACACAGTGTCAGTGGGTGACAGCAGAATGGCCTAAGTTCAGCTGGCCGGGGAGTCAGGTGAGACTGTGGCAGGGGCAGTTGTCTGTCTGACTGCTGACACCTGTCTCTGGGAGGCTGAGAGGCTTTTCTAGAGAAGGGAGCCTGCCTGTGCCAAGCCGCACCCTGGAGCTTGTAAAGAAGCAGAGTTAAGGCAGTTTCTTCCCCAAGTGGTGTGACTTCTCTGGGCTCCCTTGGGTACTGGAACAAACCCATGGTATCTATACCAGCTGTGGGGAGCAGACAGAGTTTGCAGCTAGAGATGTTGGCAGGGCTTCCCTGGACCCATTTCCTGGAGCGATCACTGCTTCTAAATCCCCTCTGCATAGTGCCCCTGGCCCTGCTCCTCCACTGGGCACCTGTCCCCATGTCGCAATCACCGAGGGTCTCGGACATGCTGCCCAGATGGGAACAGGTGCTTCAGGCTGGGTCTGCTGGCAGTGTGGCACCAGTGCCCACACCCAGCACCTGCTCTCTCCCCATGCAACACCCAACCCCCTCCCAGAGACCCCATCCCAGCACCCCTGCCCAGGGCCAACTCCTCTGGGCCCCTTCAGTTTTCCAACCCCCAGGGGCTAGTCAGAGGCCTGACAAAAACAAAACAAAACTCAAAAAAAGGAAACAAAAGTGAACAAAAGAATCCCCCCGCCCCTGCGGCCCCACGAAGGAGCAGCCGGGGAAGAGGAAAGCGGGCAGGGCTGGCTGCCCCATTGTCCGCCCTGCACGGTGGTGACAATCGCGGGTGCACAGGCTGCGCCCCTCCCTGGCCTGAGAAAGACGCGGGCAGATGTCCTCGGGCAGCGGTTCCCACAGGAGGAGGAAGTGCCGGCTCACAAAAGGCCGGGCTTTCCCCTGAGGAAGCAGCGGCCGCTTTTCGGTGACAGAGGACCGCAAGGGTGAGGGACGGGCGGACCCAGGGGACAGGGCCCGGAGAGGAGCCGGTGCTCGGAGGAAGGGGCATTGTGCGCTTGTTTACGGCCACCGGGCCCTGACCTTGCTGCTGCTGGGCCACCCTCCCCCACACCCTTGGCATTGTGTGGGTGGCCCGTGGTTCACTTGGGGGGGTGAGCCCCCCACTGGCTCACTGTCAGCATTGTAACCCGGATGAAAGGCGAGACATCCTTCCCCTTTCCCTGGAGCCTGCTTCCTAGACCATCGGCCCAGGACTCTGTTAACCCTTTGAAGAGCAGGAGGAGGAAGGGGCTCCCTTCCAGCAGACCCCGGCCCGTCTTCCCCATATTTGCTGGGAACAGAAACACAGGTTTCCAGGAAGGGTGGGCAACAAGTAGTTTGTGGTCACAGAATTAGACACTGTATCAATCTGTTTTCTATTGCTCATAAGAGAACACCCGAAATTGGGTAATGCATAAAGAAACAGAATTTTATTCCCTACAGTGTTGGAGGCTGGGAAGTCCAAGGTCCATGGGGTGCATCTGGTGAGGGCCTTCTTCTGGGTGGGGTCTCTCTGCAGAGTCCCATGGTGTGGCAGGGTTTTATACGGTGAGGGCGGCAAGAACACTTAAACACACTCACTCGCTCTCCTTATGAAGCCACCAGTCCACACCCGTGACAACCCTTTCAACCACCAATCCATTACTCCGTGGGTGAATTAATCCATTCATGAGAGCACAGCTCTCACAATCCAATTACCTCCTAAGGGCCCCATCTTTCATCACTGCTGCGCTAGGAATCGAGGTCCTGCATGAGCATTGGAGACAAACACTCAGACCATGTCAGATGCTGAAAGACACGATTGCAGGGGTGTGGGGAGGCATTGCAGGGGTGAGAGGATGGAGCGTTGGGGACCACGGCTGTCCTGAGAAAGGGCTGACTCAGCAGTCACAAATGCCTGGCCCAATGAGAGCACACATGTTTTCAAAGGAACATTGACAGACCAGCGGAAGGGCAGAGGTGTCTGGAAGTTTCTTTGGAAGCTGAGCAGCTGAGTGGACAGGAGATGCCTGGACTGGAGAAGACCAGGGGCCATGGGGGGGTTTCCTGGTGGATCGGGGATGTCATGGAGCAGAGGGGCAGGTTCATTCTGAGTAAGTCATGGGCAGAACCAGGAGAGGTGGAAGCTACTGGAGGTCCAGTTCATGTCAATGAAAGATGCTCCCCGATGTTAGAGGTCAGTGCATACCCTGAGGAAGCAGTGAGCTCCCACTGCAAGAAGTAGAGCCATGGTGTGTGGGAGCCAGAAGATGTGCAGGGACCCCTGACATGGGGCGAGGAAGCTGCAGCTACCTGAGACCAACTTGGAGCAGCCAGGGCAGAGCCAGCACCAGAACCTAGGCCTCTGGGCTCCTGGAACAGTCGCCTCCCACACGGGCATCCAACCAGAGGTGACTGCCCCACCAGGGAGTCACCCAAAGCAAGTCTGCTGGCAAAGGGGAGACCAGGGGAGCAGGAGTCTCCTTCCTGTTGAGGACTCCAGGCTCAAGGACTGTCCAGCTTCCCCACCCGCTCTTGTGGGGCTTCCATCCCAGAGCCCTGCATGCTAGAGCCATTGCTCTCCTCTCCTGGCCCCTCATCCCTCCTACCTTCTCTCCTGCACACCTGGCTCCAATTCAGGAAATCTTTTGGCTGCCCTGGGCCAACCCAGGCCTGGTTTCCCTCCTGGGAACCACCTCCCTTTTTCCTGAAGGATTCCACCTTCCACCAGCCTGTCCCATACCCCATGCCCCCATGAGTCCACCTGGCTGGCTTCTTTACAACTCACTTGCCCCAGGGAACCTTCTCCAATGGGTCCTGAAGGCTCTAAGGAGCTCCTGCCTCTCTGCAGCAACCACAGCCTCTTTGCAACGTGGCATTTGCCGCACAGCTGTATCATGCCCTGAGTGTCTGTGAGCAGCCCGGACACTTAGGTTTCCACTCTGTAGTGCGGTGGAAGTTTGCAGAAGACAGCCTCATGTCTACCCAAGCACTCTGAGGCTGTGGCAGGGCACGGAGGGATGGCATCCATGCCCTCATGGAGCCTGCTGGCCGACAGCATCCCCTATGCTGCCTGACAGCCACCAGCACAGTACTGGCTGTGCTCTGCAGCATGCTTCCTCACGTGGTGGCTGCTATGCCCTGAGTTGTCCGTGCATTGGGGGTGCATTATTTTGCCAGGGATGCCATAATAAATGCCACAGACTGTGTGGCTTGGACAACAGAAATTTATTCACTTACAATTCTGGGGACTGGAGGTCCCAGGTCAAGGTGCGGTAGGGCTGGCATCTCCTGAGGCCTCTCTCCTTGGCTTGTAGACGGCTTCTTCGCCCCTGCCATGTCCTCGTGTGGTCGTCCCTCTGTGCATGTCTGTCCTAATTTCCTCTTCTTATAAGGACACCAGTCGGACTGGATTAAGGCCCATCCTAATGACCTTATCTTACCTTAATTACCTCTTTGAAGGCCATCCCCAAATGCACTCCAATTCTGAGGTTCTGAGGATTGGGACTTCAACATACAAATTTGGGGGAGGGACACAATTCAGCCCATAATGGGGGACTTGGGAGCTCTTTCTGTAAGACCACCTCTAGGAGCTCCCCTATTCTATGAGTAGTCAGGCGGCCAAAGAAACAGAGCAATACACAGAAGGGAAGGGCAGCAGGATCTAGAGCTGACGATGGGTCAAGGCTGAGCCTGGAGAGCCCGGGAACTTTCATGGTAGCAGCACACCCCACTGTGACCATCTCTTCAGCGCACAGCCTGTTGGCACTTCGGGGGACCTAAAGCCCATCCATGGCCATCCATGGACTTTTGGTTAAGGTGTCAGTCAGGCCTGGGTGCAAGTGCAGTGACACTGTGACGCTGACAGAAGTGAGCTGAACGCAGGTCGGGGCCACTTTGGGAAGATGGATGATGAGTGGAGAGAAGAGGTCTGGCTGGGGCGGGGAGGGTTGGGTAGGGTTGGCATGTCAGGGATTAACGATGCCCAGAAACGTTGCTAATCCTGACCCACAGAGGCCACACACGGTGTGGGCAGAAGCCTTCTTATGAATGCTGGCTCTCACCCCCAAATTCCCTTGCCATGTTCGTATGTGTACATGCCTGTATATGCATGCATGTGTGTGTGTCTACATGTATTCAAGCATGTGCATACGTGTGTGTGCGCACACCCATACACGTGCATTGCATACATGTCATTCGTATGTGTTTGTGCACATGTGCGTGCATGAGTGAGTGCATGTATGCAAACACATGTATACACATATGTGTGTGCATGCACCCATACGTGTGTGCACATCATGTGTGCATGCATTTGTGTGCATGTGTGTGCATATGTGTGCATGCACCTGTATGCATCCATGTGTGCATGTGTGTGCATGTGTGCACCCTTGAGAACTGCAAGTGGCTGAGTGCTCCGCTGAGGTGAGGAAAGGACTTGGGCCCCACGGGAACAAAGAGCCTGCAATTTGGGCTTTGGGGCAAGTGGCCAGGGTGAGTGGCCACAGCACACCCAGCCCCAGTTTTACCAGGAACCGGGGGCACCTGCTTCTCCCCATGGCCCCTCCTTCAAAGGCTTTCCCATTCATTACTGGTCTGTTTGCTCTTCACCTGGAAGCCCCCTGCTTTATAGTGACAGACACCATCAGAATTGGAGAGGATGGGAGTCGTCTGCCTGGGAGTGAAGCAGACCATCCCAGGCAGCCCACACATGCAGCGTGAAGGCATGCCCACCAGTCCTCCCGTGACCCTCATGACAGCACTGGAGCAGAGTGGGGGTGTCGTCTTCATTCTGCAGCTTGGCTGGGAGGCAAGGCTGGGACCCTAGCTCAGTCACTCTGCAATTGTGTGAATGTGGGCAAAGTGAACCTCTCTGCACCCCAAAGTCCTAGATGTAGAATGGGGACTTTAATACCCATTGAAGGACTTCTGCGGTGGCTGTTGAGATGAAGCAGGTGGACCTTGAAGGCACAGCCCCTGCGGGGGTGCCAGCCCCTGATCTCTCCTTCCCTCTCAGAGAGGACATGGCCAGCCAAAGCCTCACGCAGCAGAGCCAAGGGACGTGGGCCAGGGGAACGTGCTGCACCTCACCCTTGGCCCGCCTGCAGAGATCCCTCTGCTCAGCTGTCCCACCCCAAAGCTGGTGCTAATCCTACTCACCGCAGTCTGGGACTAAGGGGCACTTGGGGTTACCAGGATATTTTATTTTCCATTTTTCATTTTCAGTGGCCCCCAAACTAGCAAAAAACCCAGATCAGAGCTAAGAAGGCAAAGAAGGGTAACCTGGCCCCTTCTCAGAATCCACAGTGGGCTGAGGGTCCCACAACCTTACAGCACCTCCCCTCGCCAGGGACTGCCACATGGGAGCTCAGGGGCCGTGAGTGGCCCCCACCCTGCTTTCCCCCTCCCTCTGCACACACTCATGCATTCACTATTTGCTGAGCCCTACACGGTAGGCGGCAGGGCCTGGGCACACGGCAGACAGCAGGTCCCAGGAGTGGACAGTCCATGCGGCCCCTCCCTTTAGCCACAAGCAACCCTGTCAGGAAGAAGAGACAGAGGAAGAAAGTTCCCACGGTGGCCCATGCCCGTGGCTGCTGGCCGCCTGGGGCTCTCCATGCCCCTCCCAAACACATCCTCCCTCATGGACTCAGAATCGGAAGGCAACTGAGTCAGGATCTAGACCAACTCCCACCAAGGCGAGGACCCTCTCCCTGACGGGAAAAGACAGGAGAGAACTAGTCAACTGTGGGTCACCAAGACACAGAAGAGACTGGTGACTTTCCCTTGACAAACCCGTTTCCTGTGCTTAGGGCCAGGGTGTGACAAAGCCCAAACTTTAGACAGGATCCTCTGTACCTTCTTTTCAACTAGGCCTCCTCCTCAGGCTTCCGTGTCTGTCTATAGGGTCCAGTTTTATTAAGAATCCTGCTAAGTCAGTTTAGAGGGAATCTTCGCATGCTGGATGTCTAATCACTTCCACAGCTGATTGGATCCCACCCCCCAGGGGATGCTGGTCACCTCAGCCTGTCCGCAGCAAGAGTCCTGTTAGGTCAGTTTAGGCAGAACCCCCTGTCCTTCTGTCTCTTCTTAGTGATTTCCATCCTCTGACCCCCTCACCTGCTCCTTGGCTGTATGTCCCCATGTCTTCTTCTGTTCAGAGCTGAGCCCAATCTCTCTCCCCGACTGTGACAGTTTGGGTGCTATGGCAAGTGTCTTGAATAAAGTCTTTCCTGCCATTTGACAAGCGTCAACATAACTTTTTCTTTAACAGGTAATATTAAGAGCAAACGCTCACGTATCTGCTTTGCCAGGTGCTCTGCTGAGTGCAGATGTTTGCATTTGAGTTTTACAAGCTGCCTAGCTGACCAGCTGAGTTGTGGAGCCCTCATGTGGATCAGCAGTGACACAGAGTCACGGCCAAGACCAAGGCTGTTCCCTCTCAGGGGAGAAGAGTCTGGAGACATGGACAGAAGTCTCAGCAGCTCCAGGCGTAGCCCCGGAGCTGACACCCTGGGAGAGTGGGGGCCGCCGCTCCATTGGTGGCATCAGCACTGGGTACCTTTTTACTGAGGGTCTGACTCGGGAATGGAGCCAGAGCCTGTGTCCAGCATCACACCCTGATAGCCTCCTGTGATTGCAGGGTGCTGGCCAAGGGGCTTGTTGGAAACTTTGACTGCTGGAGCTCCAGCTGGTTCCCACCTGGGGAGGCAGCCGTGTGTGCAGGGCTGGTCTTGCCCTCTCTAGATGGAGGTCACTATCCACAGACCACATCCCAGAGGAGGTCTGGCCCCTCAGTGTGTGCTACGTGTATTCACAGCATTTGGGAATGGAAGGAGACCCTGGAGATCCGGCCCCTCCATCATTCGACAGTTGGGTTAAATCCCCACCTAACACAACCAGAGAGTGCGTGGGCAAAGCTGGGATCAGGAATCTCGAACTGGAGCCAAGGGAGCTCCTTTCCACGTAGTGGGACCCCTCGAGATTGCCACTGAGGAGAGTCAGAGAAGGACCTCGCAGTTATCTGTCACCCTCACGTCTGGGACAAAGCTACCCTCTGAACTTTTCTTTGTGGGAGGAGGAAAAAATAAGAACCTTCAGCCCAGCAGGGAATACAATTTTAAAAATAAGCTTTGGGGCCAGTGTGTTTAATGCCGGCCCCGTGGGGACCTGTGGCCCATAGCTCAGGAGTACAATGGCTTTTCTTGCTGTGAATGAGTGTGAAATGCCAGCAGAGGAAATAGGAAGCCCCAATGTAGTCTGAATGGACCTGTGAACAGGGATAATAAAAGTTGTCCTGGATTTCCGCTACCACCAGGTGTTTCCGCTGAGACTTCTATTCATTCGGGTTCGGGGATGGCCGCCGCTGCCAAATCTTCCCTCACTGACCCCAGCCCCTCGCTCTGTGACCCTGACTTCCTAGAGCCACTTGGGCCTGGGTTCCTGGGACTCTGTGATTGTGTGTCTGATGCTGTGGCATCAACTCTTTGGAGTTACTCTGGAGTGAAGAGGACGGCAAGGGGTGGGAGAGAAGGTCCATCAGCCATCTGCGAGGGCTGACGCGACAACACGAGGTCACATCCCCAGAGTCGGAGGCAGGAGCCTGGCATGTGCCTCCCACCTGCCCTGTGACCTGAGCTTGTTACTCATCTCAAAGAACCTGTCCCCTAGTTCCCAATGAGCTGGGATGTGATGTCAGTGCTGTGATCTAACAGTTTAACCAAGTGAATTCACAGACATGTGGCTACGTCATCCTGAAATGGGACAATTTATTCTCTTGAGGTAGAAAGTATATCCCAGGTCACTTGGCTCTCTGCACAGTGGACAGTTCACAGCACACACTGGCTGAATGGACAAGACCTCTCAGACCAGCCACGGCCCTGACCCTCTTCCAGGGTTTTGCCACTCCTCCCCCACCCCAAGTAGCAAGGCACACCCCCTCCAGAGAGTCTGTCCTGCCTGCCCACCCAGAGGACACTGCTTTGCATGTGTGGACAGTTAATCCCACAGTCCCAGGGAGTACGTAGCTGGAATCAGTCGGCCGTCACAGCATCGCTATGGCAGGGGAGGAACCTCCAGCTGCGAGCCCTGAATCCAGCCACCTCCATGACCAGTCTCTCTTGATTCTGTCTTCAGAAGAGGTTGGTGAGCCAAGCTGCTCATATACACCAGCAGCCTGGCAGCAGAGCCATCCTCTTGTTGAAATTGTTCAGAGCACATGTTCCAACTATGGACAGTGCAAGTGTCTGATCTGTATCTTTATTAGTCACCTGAGGCCCTGGTAATTACTTATGGGAGTTGTGCAAAACTATTTACATCTTCTATCCCCCAAGGCCATGATGACGATATTGTAATGATGATGACCGTGACACACGGACAAACAGCTTCAGAGTGGACACAGGGCTATGAACTTTTCATATCACCAGTAAATGTCTTATTTTTGCTCTAGCAACTACGTGATGTAGAAGGGCATAGATTGTTATACAGATAAGAACTCTGAGGCCCAGAGAAGTCGATGGGTTGTCTCTTAACTAATAAGGGACAGAGACAATCTCTTGTCTTCTTGGCCAAGAAAGTCAGGTCTGCAGAGCAGTGTCTACACAGTAGCACCCCCTGAAAGATGCTAAGCCAGCTGGATATTGCTGTCCACACTGGAGAAATGGGTTGTGCTCTGAAACACCACTGGGACTGGATGGCTTGCTTCTCTTACAACAGGTGTGGCAAACCTGATCCTCCTCCAACTCTTCAGAAAGCCAAGTGGGCACAGGGTGTCTGCCAGAGCTTGAAGGATGGTAATCAGGCCGCCCCTTCACTCTTCAGTCTGCACATGCAGTGGGCTCAGGGCCACCAGGCACAAAGGAGGTGAGAAGTGTGGTAGGAAAACAGCCCGCCAGGTTGGATGCCAAAAATCCAGGTCCAGTCCCAAGGCAGCCGCTCACTGGCTGTGGGTCTTAGGTGAGCAAACACCTTCCCCTCAGACCCTCAGTTTCCACATCTGTAAAGTGAGGAAGTTAATTTAGATGCTCTTGTGTTTCTTCCAGTTTTATTACTGAGCGATTCTAAAACTTTTTGGAAGCAGGTGCTGCGTCTGGGAGGAGAAGGTTTTTCTCTTTCGTTCTAGCTATCCGCATCCCAGCTATGAAACAGCAAACCCCACAGCCATGTCCTGGCCTTCCCCCCACCACCCTGCCGGCCCAGCTCTCCCTCCCACCTCCCACCCTTTCCACCACCAAACCATGTCACTCACAATCCCGCAATTTCCAAACTGAGTTCAGATTCCCACTTTCCAGAAAGCTCCACAGGTGCAAACCAAGACGGCCCCACCCTCCGTCCTACCCAGGCTCCCCTCAGCCTAGAATTCACCACACTCCGGGTTCGACTGTATTGACCGTGGATTTCTTTCTGATCCTCATGCCTTTTGAAAGGGTCAGGGTGGGAGGCGGGGAGAGCTGCCGACCAGGGCTGGTGCGGATGTTGAGGTTTTGCACCTGGGCTTCTGACTTGGCTTGTAGTTGCTGCCGGGGCTGCAAGGTGGGTGAACCAGTAAGAAAACATCCCCCTCCCCCTGAGCTGAAAGTTCTATCCCTGCAGCAGTGGAGTCCCCTTGGAAGGAGGACAAGAGTATGTCCACCAGCATTTTCACGCCTCTGGATGGAGGTTTTTATGCTCAGGGTAGAGGAAGAGGCAGGTAACTCGTTATACAGGCACAGACAAGAAAAAGTTCTGTCCTGCATTCCAGCAGGGCAGGGGTGAGGGACAGAGTGAGTAGGGACGGGCCCACAGGGTCCCCTTCATCTCTCTCTATCTTGTTTGTATTCTCCATAGCAGCTGTCAAGTGATCATGACCTGAAAGCATCTTGTGTATTATTTATTCATTTCCTGCTTCTTCTTACTAGAAAGAAAGCTCCATGAGAGTGGGCCCCTGACTGCCTTGTCCATGGCTGAGCTCCTGGAGCCTGGAAGGGTGCCAGCTGGCACTCAATAAACTAGTTGTTGAGTGAAGAAATAAACCCTTGTTATCATTATTCCCAAGTAAAATAAGAAATGGAGACTCAGAGAGGTTCAGTTATTTGCCCATGACACACAGCTAGTAACAGAGGCAAGACCCTGCCTGGGTCTTGGGACCCCTTTTTGATTAATTGTCTTATGCATCACAGGTGGCTTGCCACATGGTCCCTTGAAGGCAGTGGCAAGCGCCTGGTGGGATCTCCCTTCACAACCCTCTGTTCTCATGTGAATGGGCCCTGCACCTCCCCCGCCCCTGCCTCCTTTCCTCCATCGTTTAAACAATGGAACCCCACTCGGGTCATCCAAAGGCCACGTTTATTGATGTGCATTGGTCGGCACAGGGCTCCTGTGTGGAGGGTCTCAGCCAGCTTGTGCTCCATCAGTGGTGGCCCAGTGGCCCCGAGGAGTAAATAAATAGTCCTCATGGCCTCTCCACCACATACAAGGGCCAGGGCTGACATTCTTTGAGCCCCAGTTTTGCCACCTGTACTCAAGCTCGATCTGGCTTTCTAAGCCCAGAGTCCTCCTCTGAAAGTGGAAATAATAAGCTCTAACATGTGAGGTGGGGTGAGGACTGAGCGATCATCAGAGCACCCCATACCTAATTGAGTCCCAGCAGTTGGCAGCTATTGTCATTGATAAAGACTGTGATTGGCAGCAATTGTGGTCAGTCAGTACTGTGGTCTTTATTGAGGGGACTGCCTGAACAGCCGAAAAGTGCACAGCCCTGTTCTAGGTGATGGAGAATCACATCTGTGCTTCTCACCCCCTAGCGGGTGGGGAAAGAGAAACTCGTATAGGATCAGCACGTATAGGACTTGGCCCTGAGCTCAGCACGTTACCCGGCAGGTTCCTGTTGAGGAGGCAGGGTTTGGTGGAAGATCCTTGGTTTGGGGGTCCGACAGGCCTGGCTGCAGGAAATCTGCATTCCCCACCCACCAACTGTGTAACCTTGGGCAAGTTATTTAATCCCATTGATCCTGGTTTCCTCATTTGCAAAACAGGGTCATAAGGAAAGGCTTTGCAAAGGAGCCATCAGGAGAATTGAGCCTGGAAGGACAGATGAGAGACCGTGAGGGAGGAGGTCTGGAGGGGAGTGCATAGGGAGAGCCGCCCTGCCCATCAGAAGGCACGAGGAGGGGGAGCCCGGTGAGGGAGGGTCCTGACCACCAAGCCGAGTGGGACTTTCTTTGCAGGCAAGGGGATTGCTCCAGGCTTGAGAGAAAGAAGGCGACCTGCGCTGTGCCTCTGGCCTGTGTCAGAGGCGGCCTCATGGCGTTGCAGTTGTGGATTCTGGGAAGCTGAGCTCCAACCATTAGCACCAGCGACAGCACAGTGAGCCAGGAGCTGGGGTCACGCCCTCTGCAGGTTTGCACATGAACGGGGGCTAGCTGGGATTTTTCCCTCATTCCTCCCACCACATGGGCGATGTTGAAGAAAGTGGGGTAAGGCAGACAAAGACAGGGAAAGTTCTGCTGAGAGTGTGCAAAGAATGTTTATGAGGAGAGGGCTGGTGGAGTATCTTTAGCCAGGATAGAAATATGTGGTCTGGTCATTCTGAGAGGTGGCAAAAGGCCAGTGGGGCAGGAGAAGGCCAGACCAGAAGTCTCCCTTGGGTCGAGACCAGGAAAGGCCTAGATGTTGGATGATTGTGGACGGGAGGCTTCCTTTGCTCTTCGCTCCTTGGCTTGGGCTGTGCCTTCATTATTGTGTGTATGTGGCCAGAGGCCACTGATTTCTCCACACAAGAAATGCAGACCACGGCAGGCCATGTCAAACCCACCTTCAGAATCAGGATGGCAGAGATTTCTTTTTCTACTGTCAAGAACTTTAGATTAATAAGACCACAGATTTTAGTCTGAACCTGTAGCAGTTGAATGATGGCACTGAATAAAAGTTTGAAAATTACTAGCGATAATAAATATAGGCAGACAAGGTAAGTGCTGATCTCTGTTGGTGAAGTCCATGCAGCGTTTAAGCAGGGCCTGGTGGAGCTGAGGTCTGGGAAGGTTTGGTGAAATGAGCCCTGGGCTCGAGTCAAAGGGCCAGATGAAGCTCGTGACTGCAGAACTCAAGGGGCACTTGGTCTTTGAGAATCCGCTGAGCCCCGCAGGCATTAGCGCTTCGTGTGTGCGTGTGCAATGGGATAATGGGACACTATGAACTAGGGAGCCGTTAAGGTTGTCCAACTTGAAAGTGCTTTATAGTCCATAAAGTGCTGCAGAAATTGGAAGAGTTATGGTTTTAGAGCTCTGATTTTCTTGGCCTGAAGAGTCCTTCACTCCAAGTCATCCTCTGTTGGCCCTGGCTATGGTCTCCCTGCTCTCCCTGGGTGGTGGGGCAGGTGGCAGGTCACAGGCTTCTCCTGGCCCAGGTGGGGCCTCAGTCTTGGGCGGGGATTGGAGGGAGCATCCTGTGAGCTGGGCTCCCCTCTGTCCCCTAAGCGGCTGCTGTGTCAAGAGGCCAGGGGGTCTGGCCTGTGTTGCGAGCCCTTAGGAAACCTTCCTGGGAGGCAGCTAGAGCCGGGGATCAGGTGCAGACGTGCCTGAGCAAGGTCCTGGTCAGTCCTCTCTCTGGGATAAAAAGCCGGGAAGCTCACAGGGCAGCTGCTGCCCACGTGGGCTCTGTGGGGAGCCGTGGGGCAGGTGGGACAAAGGCTGCACTTGGGAGCCAGGCTGTCACCTCAGCCCTGCCGTTCACTCACTCTTGACCCGGGGCAACCCATGTCCCCCTCTGAGCCTCAGTTTTTGGCCTGGAATGATCTCTCAGACCCTTGCTAGCTCTGAAAAGCAAATTCCTGCCCCTTGAAAATGTATTACAAACACATCACTCCTAGATTTCAGAATTTAATGCTATAGGCAAGTAAAAACTATTGATCAGTTTCTGCTCCACTGACTACAGTGGCCTTCCATATTGATGAGTTCCATGTCCTTGGATTTAACCAACTGTGGATCAAAGTGCATTTGGAAAAAAACCAATAAAAAATAATACAAATTTTAAAATATAGTATAACAACTATTTACATAGTATTTACGTTGCATTAGGTATTATAAGTAAGTAATCTAAAGTAATATACTTTATTTATTTATTTTTTAAATTTATTTATTTTTTATATATTTTTTAAGTTTATTTATTTATTTTTTAAATTTTATTTTGTCGATATACATTGTGGTTGATTATTGTTGCCCCTTACCAAAACCTCCCTCCCTCCTCCCTCTCCTCCCTCCCCCCTAACAATGTCCTTTCTGTTTGCTTGTCGTATCAACTTCAAGTAATTGTGGTTGTTATATCTTCTTCCCCCCCACCCCGGTTGTTTTTGTGTGTGTGTGTGTGAATTTATATATTAATTTTTAGCTCCCACCAATAAGTGAGAACATGTGGTATTTCTCTTTCTGTGCCTGACTCGTTTCACTTAATATAATTCTCTCAAGGTCCATCCATGTTGTTGCAAATGGCAGTATTTCATTCGTTTTTATAGCTGAGTAGTATTCCATTGTGTAGATGTACCACATTTTCCGTATCCACTCATCTGATGATGGACATTTGGGCTGGTTCCAACTCTTGGCTATTGTAAAGAGTGCTGCGATGAACATTGGGGAACAGGTATACCTTCGACTTGATGATTTCCATTCCTCTGGGTATATTCCCAGCAGTGGGATAGCTGGGTCATATGGTAGATCTATCTGCAATTGTTTGAGGAACCTCCATACCATTTTCCATAGAGGCTGCACCATTTTGCAGTCCCACCAATAATGTATGAGAGTTCCTTTTTCTCTGCAACCTCGCCAGCATTTATCGTTCAGAGTCTTTTGGATTTTAGCCATCCTAACTGGGGTTAGATGGTATCTCAGTGTGGTTTTAATTTGCATTTCCCGGATGTTGAGTGATGTTGAACATTTTTTCATATGTCTGTTGGCCATTTGGATATCTTCCTTAGAGAAATGCCTACTTAGCTCTTTTGCGCATTTTTTAATTGGGTTGCTTGTTTTCTTCTTGTAAAGTTGTTTGAGTTCCTTATATATTCTGGATATTAATCCTTTGTCAGATGTATATTTTGCAAATATTTTCTCCCACTCAGTTGGTTGTCTTTTAACTCTTTTAATTGTTTCTTTTGCTGTGCAGAAGCTTTCTAGTTTGATATAATCCCATTTGTTTATTTTTCCTTTGGTTGCCCGTGCTTTTGGGGTCGTATTCATGAAGTCTGTGTCCAGTCCTATTTCCTGAAGTGTTTCTCCTATGTTTTCTTTAAGAAGTTTTATTGTTTCAGTGTGTATATTTAAATCCGTAATCCATTTTGAGTTGATTTTAGTATACGGTGAGAGGTATGGATCTAGTTTCATTCTCCTGCATATGGATATCCAGTTATTCCAGCACCATTTGCTGAAGAGGCAGTCTCTTCCCCAGTGAATAGGCTTGGTGCCTTTGTCAAAGATCAGATGGCAGTAAGTGTGTGGGTTGATTTCTGGATTCTCTATTCTATTCCATTGATCAGTGTGTCTGTTTTTATGCCAGTACCATACTGTTTTGGGTTATTATAGCTTTTTAGTATAGCTTAAAGTCAGGTAGTGTTATGCCTCCAGCTTTATTTTTTTTGCTCAGCATTGCTTTGGCTACGTGTGGTCTTTTATTATTCCATATAAATGTCTGGATAGTTCTTTCCATTTCTGAGAAAAATGTCTTTGGAATTTTGATGGGGATTGCATTGAATTTGTATATCACTTTGGGTAGTATGGACATTTTCACTATGTTGATTCTTCCAATACAAGAGCATGGGATATCTTTCCATCTTCTTGTATCCTCTCTAATTTCTCTCAGCAGTGGTTTGTAGTTCTCATTATAGAGATTTTTCACATCCTTGGTTAACTCAATTCCTAAGTATTTTATTTTTTTTCGTGGTTATTCTAAATGGGCAGGCTTTCTTGATTTCTCTTTCTGCATGATCACTATTGGAGAAAAGAAATGCTACTGATTTTTGTGTGTTGATTTTGTATCCTGCTACTGTGCTGAAATCATTTATCAATTCCAAGAGTTTTTTTGTAGAGGTTTTAGGCTGTTTGATATATAGGATCTTGTCATCTGCAAACAGGGACAGTTTGACTTCATCTTTTCCAATCTGGATGCCCTTTATTTCCTTCTCTTCTCTGATTGCTCTGGCTAGTACTTCCAACACTATGTTGAATAGGAGTGGTGAGAGTGGGCATCCTTGTCTAGTTCCTGTTCTTTAAGGAAAAGCTTTCAGCTTTTCCCCATTCAGGATGATATTGGCAGTGGGTTTGTCATATATGGCTTTAATTATGTTGAGATACTTTCCCTCTATACCTAACTTATAGAGGGTCTTTGTCATGAATGTGTGCTGAACTTTATCAAATGCTTTTTCAGCATCTATAGAGATGATCATATGGTCCTTGTGTTTGACTTTATTAATATGGTGTAGCACATTTATTGATTTGCTTATGTTGAACCAACCTTGCATCCCTGGGATGAATCCCACTTGATCGTGGTGAATAATTTTACGTATGTGTTGCTGTATTCTGTTTGCTAGTATTTTAGTGAGGATTTTTGCATCTATATTCATCAAGGATATCGACCTGTAGTTTTCTTTTTTGGTTATATCTTTACCTGGTTTTGGTATCAGGATGATGTTTGCTTCATAGAATGAGTTTGGGAGATTTGCGTCCGTTTCAATCTTTTGGAATAGTTTGTAAAGAATCGGTGTCAATTCCTCTTTGAATGTTTGGTAAAATTCTGCTGTAAATCCATCTGGTCCTGGGCTTTTTTTGTTGGGAGCCTTCTGATAACAGCTTCAATCTCCTTTATTGTTATTGGTCTGTTCAAATTTTCTACGTCTTCGTGGTTCAGTTTAGGGAGCTTGTGTGTGTCTAGAAATTTATCCATTTCCTCCAGATTTTCAAACTTGTTGGCGTATAGTTGTTTATAGTAGTCTCGAATGATTCCTTGTATTTCAGATGAATCAGTTGTAATATCGCCTTTATCATTTCTAATTTTTCTTATTTGAATCTTCTCTCTTCTTTTTTTTTTTTGTTAGCCATACTAATGGTTTGTCAATTTAATTTATCTTTTCAAAAAACCAACTTTTTGATTCATTGATCTTTTGTACTGTTTTTGGGGTTTCAATTTCATTAAGTTCTGCTCTGATCTTAATGATTTCTTTCTGTCTGCTAACTTTAGGTTTAGATTGTTCTTGTTTTTCTAGTTCTTTAAGGTGAAGTGTTAGGTTGTTCACTTGCCGTCTTTCCATTCTTCTGAGGTGAGCATTTAATGCAATAAATTTCCCCCTTAATACTGCTTTTGCAGTATCCCACAGGTTTTGGTATAATGTATCATTACTTTCATTAATTTCAATAAATTTTTTGATTTCCTGCTTGATTTCTTCTTGGACCCATATGTCATTAAGTAGAATGCTGTTTAATTTCCATGTGTTTGTATAGTTTCCAGAGTTTCGTTTGTTATTAATTTCTAGTTTTAATCCATTGTTGTCTGAGAAGATACATGGGATAATTCCAATTTTTTTGAATTTATTGAGACTTGCTTTGTGACCTAATATGTGATCTATCCTGGAGAATGATCCATGTGCTGATGAGAATGAATATTCTGAGGTTGTTGGGTGGAATGTTCTGTAGATATCTGCCAATTCCAATTGGTCTAGAGTATTGTTTAGATCGTGTGTTTCTCTACTGATTCTTTGCCTAGATGATCTGTCTAATATTGACAGTGGGGTGTTCACGTCCCCTGCTATTATGGTATTAGTGTCTATTTCCTTCTTTAGGTCTAATCGAGTTTGTTTTATAAATCTGGCTGCTCCATCATTGGGTGTGTACATATTTATGATTGTTATGTCTTCTTGATGCATCAGTCCTTTTATCATTAAGTAGTGTCCCTCATTGTCTCTTTTTATAGTTTTTAGTTTAAAGTCTACTTTGTCGTTTTTCTTTTCTGTTTACATGGTAAATCTTTTTCCATCCTTTCACTCTTAGTCTATGTGAATCTTTATGGGTGAGGTGGGTCTCTTGTAGGCAGCATATAGTTGGGTCCTCCTTTTTGATCCAGTCAGCCAGTCTGTGTCTTTTGATTGGGGAATTTAAGCCTTTTACATTAAGAGTTGTTATTGAAAGGTGTTGATTTATTCCTAGCATTTTATTGGTTGTTTGGTTGTTCCTTGCTTTGTGATTTACTGTTTGTTTTCTGTGTTTGTTGGTTCCTTGGGTTGTAGATAGCGTTTTTGTTTGTTTGTTTTCTCTTCATGAATGCCATTTTTATTATACTAGTGGGTTTTGATTTTTCTTGGGTTTTTATGGCAGTGGTAGTTATTTTTCAGGAACCAAACCCAGTACTCCCTTGAGGATTTCTTGTAAGGGTGGTCGTGTGATAGTGAACTCCTGCAGTTTTTGTTTGTCTGAGAAATGTACTATTTGCCCTTCATTTCAGAAGGATAGCCTTGCAGTGTAAAGTATTCTTGGCTGGCAATCTTTGTCTTTTAGTATTTTGAATATATCATCCCATTCCTTTCTAGCTTTTAGGGTTTGTGATGAAAAGTCTGATGTTAGCCTGATTGGGGCTCCCTTATAGGTGATTTGACTCTTCTCTCTTGCAGCTTTTAAGATTCTCTCTTTGTCTCTGAGTTTTGCCAATTTGACTATAACATGTCTTGGAGATGGTCTTTTTGGGTTGAATATGTTTGGAGATCATTGAGCTTCCTGGATCTGAAGATCTGTGATTTTTCCTATACCTGCAAAGTTTTCTGCCACTATTTTGTTGAATATGTTTTCAATGCAATCTCCTTTTTCCTCCCCTTCTGGGATACCCATGACTCAGATATTTGAGCGCTTAAGGTTGTCTGATATCTCTCTCAGATTTTCTTCAATGTCTTTGATTCTTTTTTCTTTTTTTTTTTTTTTTTTGTCTGCTTGTGTTATTTCAAACAGCCCATCTTCAAGTTCAGAGGTTCTCTCTTCAACTTCGACAAGCCTGCTGGTTAAACTCTCCGTTGTGTTTTTTTATTTCGCTGAATAACTTCTTCAGTTCAGCAAGTTCTGCTACATTTTTTTTCAGGACATTGATTTCCTTGTCCATTTCCTCTTTCAGGTCCTGTATACTTTTCCTCGTTTCATCATGATGTCTATCTGAGTTTTCTTTTATCTCATTCAGTTTCCTTAGAATTATCACTCGAAATTCCTTGTCAGTCATTTCAAGGGCTTCTTGTTCTATAGGATCTAGAGTTTGAGATTTATTAACTTTTGGTGGTGTACTTTCTTGATTTTTTGTATTTCTGGTATCTTTTTTTTGGTGTTTATTCATTGTGGCAGGAGGTTTCACAGTCCACCGGTTTGAGACTATTGACTAACTAAGATGTTGCTGTGGTTGCCAATTCGGTATGGCTACCTCCGTGACTGCTCAGTTGGCCTCTAGTGCCTTGTGTGTGTGGTTGCCTCGGGTCTTGGGCCTCTCCGGGAGCCACCTCTCTGGTCAGCTTGGACTCTGCAGGGCTGCTGGATCACAGGGCGGTACCTCAGGGTGTGTGATCTCTGCTGAGCTTCCACTTCCCATGCAGGACTTCTCCCTGTTCCGTGCGCTCTGGCTTGGGCTGCTGGATCATGCAGTGGCAGCCCCACAGGGTATGTGGTTTCTGTCGAGTCTCCACCTCCCTAGCTGGACGTCTCCCCACTCTGTGCGCACTGGGATGGGCTAGAATGTGTCTTCTGCAACACTCGTCTATCAGCTGGGCCCTCAAGTCCCTGCTTGGCACTGCCTCGCCCAGGAAGTCTACCAGGTTTCTGCTAGACGCAGACAACCCGTCGCTCTGGGTGCCTTTGTAGCACTGTGTAGATCTTTCTTGGGACTTATCACCTTCCTCCTGGTATCATGGTTATTTGTGTACTTGTCTTATCTCCCACACCAGAGCATGAGCTCCTCGGGGGAGGAGCCTGCAGCACATGGTTCACCTTTGAATCCCCCTGGCGCGGACCAACTCCGGTGCCCGCCGGCAGTCAGCTCTCCGGCAGGTTCAAGTGAACTCGGGAACTCTCCGACCACACTATTCCTAACCAGAAATCGGTTGGGCGTTTTTCCAAACTGGTAGCCACAGAGGTGGTATCTGCCTCCCGGTAACAGGAAATTTACCGGGGGCCGGAGCCCAGGGTGCGGTGGGGTGACAGTCATCCCAACCCATACTTCCTTGCCCTCCCGATGCTGGCTGGGGACGCCCCACACCACCAGCCCCACCAGAGAACCGCAGAGGGAGTGGGAGGGGAGGCCAGCCTGCAGGCCCCAGGAAGCCCCGTGCCGGGGCAAGCAAGTGGGAAGGCTCAGTGAGGAGCCAAGCCGGGGGAGGAGGACAGGCTTGGCTGAGCCGGGCCGGAGCCGCCACCACCTGAGAAAATGGAGGCAGCCCCAGGGCCGGTGAGTGGCCCGGTGAGTGGCCTGGTGGGGCAGGCGGAAGCCGGGCAGGCGTCCGCCCCCTGAGCAGGGCCAGGCCAGGGGTCACTCACAGGGCTGTGCCAGGCCGGGCGGCTCCCTCTCTGCCTCTGCGTCATCGCCATCCCTGTTCTCAGCCGCCGCCGCCTCAGGCTGCTCACTCGGTCCCGCCGCAGATCGGGCGCTCCCAGGAATCTTCTTTTATGCCGGCCTGAAACCTCTAATCCTGAATAGGGCAGCTGGCCGCCTTCAGCGCGGCCCTGGCCTCCGGGATCCTGGCAGCGTCAACAGCAGCCCGGCACCGTGTTCCCTGTTTAGAGACTCGCTTTTGCAGCTAAGAATCAGTTCTTTTCCTGCTCCACACTTCAAAGCTGTTGCCTGTAAATGAGGCAGCCTCTCCTGCCAAGGGCGAAGTGGCGGTCAGCCCCCACGACCGGCCACCAGCAGCGGTCCTCCCTTAAGAGACGGCAAGAGGAAGGTCCACAAGTTTCCCGGCTGCCTAAGGCCCAGTGGCCGCCTTTTCCACCTCAGCTACTCCACGCCAAATGCCGCAGCCACCACCATCTTCGGATCCCTAAAGTAATATACTTTAAATTATAAGTAATTTATAGTATATGGGAGGATGTGTGTAGATTATATGCAAACACTACACCATTTTATATCAGAGACTTAAGCATCTGTGGATTTTGGTGTCTGCATGGTGTCCTGGAAACAATCCCATGTGGATACCAAGAGACAACTGTAATTCCATTAGTCCCCATTACTGCAAGCTAGCCTTCTGTGTCCCTCCTGACTCTGGAATGTCCTACCCAGTCCCTGGCAGTGCCCCCCATGCCACCTTCTGGCCTCCCAGGCCTTGTCCGATCTGCTCTTTCTTCCCAAACAAAGAAACTTAGGTGTGGGAGAAAGCTGTGGGTCCTCCGACGGCCCTCAATTTCCCACACAGACTATGTCCATTCTGACAAGGTTCTCCTGACACTGTGCCCTAACTCACAGTGCACCCCAGCTTCTAGTTTGACACAAAGGGTCAAATGGTGGGCACTTCCTTTGGGACAGAGACTGACTGCTAAGTGAAAGAGTCAGAGGTCAATAAGGCCTTCTAAAGCCCTCCAGGGCAGGACGCATGGTGACCAGCCATGCCACCGAGTTAGCAGGTTGGAGTTACCCTCTGTGTTAATGTGATGCCCGAGGTGGTTAGCTAGCTGGATGTGTGTTGGGTTAGGGCTGTGGGGCCGGGATCCTCTGGGGGCTGGAAGAGTGGTCTGGAGGACAGAAGGTGCTTCAGCCTTGTGATTGCTGAAGGGCTGAGCCCGGTGTTCAGATAGTTTATAAAAGCCATCTCTGCTATCCCTGCTTCTCGTATCAAAGGCCCCATCATTTGTGCAGCCCTCAGAGGAGACAGAGAGAAGAAGTGCTGGACACATTATTGGGAGGCCCCTTGGCAGATGGAGAAACTGAGACCGGATTCAAGACCTGGCTTGGCCAAGCTCTCCCCGATCTGTAACAGGACCTGGATGCCTGTCTCCAGCCTCAGTGCTGGCAAAGACAGAACACCTGTCCCAGGACGGTCCCTGCACAGGCCTTCAGAAGGTCACCCACAGAGCCAGACACGCGGCTCCCGGCCGGCGGGCCTAAAATAGCTTGGGGTTTGTGCTACACACTCCACTGCGGTACCCAGGGTGGCGTGCACAAGCCCAGGGCGCAGGGAGTGGCATTGTTAGCCTGGAGGTGGCTCATATTCATCTGAACCGCCTGGGTCAGCGCCAGCTCTTCCCCCCAAGCAGTGCCTTTTAGCCATTGTGCCCACTGTGGCTCATGGTTATCTCGGTTGTTTATCCAGTTGCTGCATAGATTGACTTTCTGAATGTCAGGCTTTGACTGTTTCCATAACAGGAAGCCACTTGCTGTCTTACTGTATTAAGAAACTCCAGTGCACACAATAGAATCCCAACAAAACCTTACACACTGCATTTGCCAGGGAACTTCATTGAATCCAGCTCTTATTGTTTCTTTCGCAGGCTGAATCCTGTATTCACAGGCAGAGGGGCGTGTTTGTGTCTGTGGGCACATGCACGTGTGGACATGTGGGTTTAGCAGGATGCTAAGCCCGGCTTGTCATTTTCCAAGTGCTCCACTTGAACCTCAGCACAGATTAGGGTGCCAAGATTCCCTAGACGCAGACCTGCTAACATTGGAGGGGGTGGAGACAAGCAGGACCCTGTCCCTGGAGAGTTTCCTCTTGATTCTCCTAGGCTTGCCTTGCAGTCAGAAGGAAGCTGGAGTTTTTAACAAGAGAATGCTCAAGTCAACATTGAACCCAGCACCAAGACCTGTATGGAGGAAACAGAAGATCAAAAGGGGGCCACTCCGCTCTGGTTTCTGTCGCTAGTATTATCTTTCTGAGGTGGTTCCCATGCCCGTGGCAGTTTTCAAGAAGCCCTCTAGGCACCTAAATATCATGGATTCCTTTCATTTTACCTGGTTCTCCCCTCCCAGCCTCAGCTGCTGAGGAACTCAGAGAAGGAACCAAAGGCAGGTGCCTCCTTCAGAAGAGCCTTGGCACCACAGAGAGGCGGGTGGCTAGAGGTGGCTGGGAGCTCCTGGAGGGCATGGCCTTCAGCCTCGTAACTGGCATGGGGTAAGCACACAATGTGCCTGCCAACCTGAATGCTTAAGGATGTTTATCAGCTCACACCCTGGGGGTGCAAGTCTAGATGGAAACTGAGCCTGGACCCCTTGGGGTACGGTCTCCCAGCTACTTTTAAGTCTTGAAAATATCAACACAGATGAGTTGAGGCATCTTTGCCTGATGTAATCAATTAAGCCAGCAAAACAACTTGTCAAATCATCCTTGATGGTTAAGTGAGTGTGTATAACACACCTTCCTTCCACACAGCATGGGGGCATTCCTTAGTATTCATTCTCACACTGGAAAGGGGTAAGTATTACTGCATTCAAATGTTCAGGCACAGACTGCAGGAGAGTAGTAGGTGCCCCAGGCTGCAGAGGCTACCTGGTGTTAGATCTCCCCTGCTGAGACCCTTTCTCCTGTTTATAGTAAGGCAACTGGTCTACCCAGAAGGAGCCTGGCAGAAGCTTGAGGGAGAAAGAAATGGATTATTGGATCCTAGTGGGAGCTGGAAGATATTGTAGACATCCCCTAGTTCAATCCATTTCTTCACTTTATAGGAAAGAGGAGAGAAGAGAGAGAAGAGAGAGAGAGAGGGTGAGGAAGTTAGCAAAATATTCGAGGTCAAGGAGGCTGGCCTGCCCCCCACACTACCGAGAGAAACAAAGGAGAGAGAGGGTTCCCCCCAAAAGCCCGGCTGAGGAGGGCGTGGCCCTATACAACCCGGAAAGCCAAGGGACACCAGTGATGTGGACACAGGCTTTTGTCTCAAACGATTAAGGTGGGATATCTTAGATCACCATGTACATTGTAGCCTCCGAACATCTTCAGAAGAAAATTTGGGTTTCCTGGGGAGATATTTCAAGTTACATAAAGCATGGGAGTCAATGGTCTTGTCCATTCTT
Source organism: Cynocephalus volans (assembly GCF_027409185.1). Classification (NCBI taxonomy): domain Eukaryota; kingdom Metazoa; phylum Chordata; class Mammalia; order Dermoptera; family Cynocephalidae; genus Cynocephalus; species Cynocephalus volans. The sequence goes on along the minus strand of NC_084461.1, from coordinate 165,704,117 downwards.
AAATTATGTAAAATTGGAGGTCCTGGAAGGATAGATGTGCTTAACTCTTGATTCTTAGAAAGAGCTCTAAATGTACACAGCCTTCCATTCTGCTTGCAAAGACCTGACCTGGTGAGATATGTACTCCAGCCCATCCATTGGATATAGACAGACAGAAGAAGTGTTTTGTTTTTTAAAATTATCCAACAAAACTTGAATACTCTTGTATCTTGGGGCTGATTGAGTTCTAAGGGCCGTGAAGTCGATCCTTACCCCAATGCATGAATCTAAATATGTCACTGGGGAAGACCCTCTGTTCTGGTTGACGGTGCTTGGTGTCTTACTGATCAAACCATCATTCCCACCTTGTTCCACTTGTAGACAGAGCCTCTGTGGGAAAGCCATTGCCCTGAGAGCCGTCATGTGGGCTGTTTAGCAGTAGAGGGCATTGTTTACCTAAAATCCAAGCATAAAACTCAGCCAAGTTATAATTCTGAGCCTTAAATGTCATCCAAAGAGGTTCTCATGTCTCCTCCAAACCATGTCCAAACCATCCCAAGAGATGAGAAGACTGGGAGCTCACAAACATCCCCCTGCCTTGCTCAGGGGCTCAGTCCTGGAGTAGCCGACCTCCCCGTGGAGGAAACCTCCCCCACCCGCATCCACTGTGTGACGTTTCCTGCCGTTCTGTTCCACTGACTCTGAACCTGGTGTTCACACGGCAGCAGTTCAAATTACTTCCCCCAAGATACCGTCCCTCTATTATTCTTGTGTACCGGTCATTAGCTACCAAGTTCACGTCTCCAGGATGGAGAACAGGGTAGGGTTGGGACAGTACAAGTTGGTCCTAATGGTAACACTGGCAGGTTAAACTTAACATTGTCTGAGAGTTCAGGATAAAACTAGATCCTATAAACGGTAAATAGCATTTGATTATTTACTGGGCTTACAAGTGAGAAGCCTGGTTTCATAAAACACATGCAGAAATCAGAATGACTCTTACCAGGCTGTGCTTCTTGGAAAAATACCCCCAAACCCTTACAACACTGAGGATAACTGTTTATCCATAGTGTAATTCTCTAAATATCAGCCCAAATTTTGTGGATAATGTTAACACTGTCTGTTTTGAGGTTTGAGCTGGGTATATGTGTAATGGGAGGCTTACAGTGATGCTGACAGAGGTTAGGCCTCAGGACCACATTGCTAGACACATTCCATCTTTGTGAAACATGCAAAGTGAGATATTTTAATCACAAATTAATTAAAACTGCTTGTTTTCACTGTGGCGTCCCCTCCATTGCACTTGACCAGGTGGCACTGGAGAGGCCAACAGCACATGGGGATCCAGCTAAGGGAGTGTTGACGATTTGTTTAGTTGGGGTTAATAGGATCTATCTATCTATCTGTCTATCTATCTATCTATCATCTATCTATCTATCTATCTGTCTGTCTGTCTGTCTGTCTGTCTGTCTGTCTGTCTGTCTATCTATCTATCTATCTATGTTCCTACCTATTTCAGTCACTTTGGTAGAATGTTAAGCACTGCTCCCTGTCCTGGTGTAGGAATGGCTCCCAGGCGCACCTGATGACCCGCCAGTGCCCTGAGATGAAGGTGAAAAGCACGTGTGGTGCCTCAGTGGGAACGTGACCTAGGGCTTCAGGGTGGACCAAGTGGAAGAGAAACAAGATTCCAACTGCACAGAGTCAGAAGCTTGTAAGGACTACTTTTCTGGTTTCATAATATCCATGGAGATTTTCCAACTTTTAGAAATGCAGAATTTGGGCAAAACTATGGAGACAGTGAAAAGATCAGTTGTTTACAGGGGTTAGAGGGGAGGGAGGGATGAAAATGTGGAGCACAGAGGACTTTTATGGCAATGAAAAATCTCTGTATGATACTGCAGTGGTGGACACGTCATTATGCGTTTGTCCAAGCCCACAGAATGTGCACCGCCAAGAGTGATGTGAGCTGTGGGCCCTGCGTGATAGTGACATGGCAGTGCAGGTGCATGGACTGTAACAGACACACCACTCTGGTGAGGTATTGTTAGTGGGGGGGCAGGGGGCGGCAGGAGGTGTATGGGAACTCTGTGCCTCCTGCTCCATTTTGCTGTGAATCTAAAATTGCTCTAAATAATAAGGTCTATTACAAATATGCTGTTGTGATTTATTTACTCGTTCCAAATAAATATCGACTTTTGAGCCTAATTATGCATTCACAGTCTTGCATTCTGTTTCTCGAAGAGGCCTTCACATTGTTGAGGTCCCCACAGAACCTGGGTCTGCCTGTTTGTGTGTGGCACGTCCCCGCCACTGTGTCAGCTCACAGCAGTAACTCTGCCATTCTCCCCACATATTGTAGGGATCTTGATGGAGGACAAGTGTCTGTATTTCCTGCACTCAGTCCATGAAGTAAAACTGGCCACTGGCTGGAGCTCACAGGCCTTCTTGTGCTATGCCACTGGCTTGTTTGCAAGAATGGTACCACTGGCCCGTTGAGCAGTGTAGAGAGTTTTGTCCTGAGGTTCCTGATCACTCAAACATGCCTTGCACTACAGCAAAAATGGGTCACAGGGAGCATCTAATTACCCATGTGAAGAGGAGGAAACAGCAAATAGGGAGACGTGCAAACCGGCAACGTGAGAATGGCTGTCACGGTACAGCAACTGAGAAAATGACAGCCTGCTGAGCAGGGCTCACAGGAGCTGGGGGCCTGCAGCATGGTCATCTTCTCCTGATGCTGCCACCCCTCGGGGACCTGAGAGCCACCACCTCACAGACAGCTGCTCACGTTTTGGTTTCTAGAAGTTCACTCCTCTGGAACATGAAATTAGTGAACTTTGTATTTCGTTTTCTCCAAGTTTCTGCTGGGCTAAAGAAATGGGGTTTTCCAACAACAAAGATTCACAAGGGTGAGTGTTTCTTCACAGCAAAGCCACAAATCAGAGTTTCTCTGAAAGGATAAAGAAGAGTTGACCATAGACCCTAAATGCGGCTGATGTGGTAGGTCTTCCTATGACGGCGCCAAAATGAGAAACCCTGTCATGTCTGCACTTGCCAGCAGGGGGCAAGACACCCCACCTGTAGGGACAAAGCCAGCTTGGCCCTGGCGTTCTTTGCTAGGGCCGGTGGGTTGCAGGCCAGCTGGGTGACTTTCCCTTGGGTACCCACAGCCCCACCAGAAGATGCGGCAGCCCCAAATGTGAGCATCCCCATACCCTGTAGAGCCAACCCCGGCCAGCAGGTCTCCCCAGAAGACTCGAGGAAAGATGCTCCAGAGAAACTCTAGGCAACGATACTGATCCAGGAAGATGCCCCTACCCACCTCCCCTCCACTGTCTGAACATCCCCAAAGTCTCCCTGCAGCATTCTGAACCCTACAAGGGAGCCTAACAGTAGGATTGGTGAAAAAAATACAGGATGCCCAATTAAATTTGAATCTCACGTCAACAAAGAACAATTTTTCATTTGCACCAAACAGTACATGGTACATACTAACATTTAAAAAAGAGTTCTTTGTTTATCTGAAAATTCAAATTTGAATAGGTGTCTTGTATTTTTTTATTTGCTAAATCTGTAACACCCAACCCACCTTGAGGTTCCTAGAATATTCTAGCCCAGTGCAAACCAGAAGTGGGGTTTCCTCTCTTCCCCCAGCCCTATCTCCTCAAAGCTCTGTGTGGAAGCCACTCTAGTAGGCCCCTCTCATCTAAGACCCTCACTTCGGAAAGGGCAGAGGAGTGGCGGATGCTGGGACCACTCTGCCCAGAGCAGAACGCTCTTCCTCCTGTCTGGCGAGGACCGTCTACAAAGCTCTTTCACCTCCTCAGCCTTCTCTGGTCCTTTCAAGAAAACAGTCTGGCCTCCACTTAATAGAGAAGGAAACTGAGGCTCAGAGGTTCTAACTTGTGCAGGGCATATGGAGGTGAATGGAGAGACTTGGAGCCCCTGTGTGCTCCTCCCGATAAAACAGCTGGAAAGTGGGGGGCCTGGGCCCAGAGTCTCCTGCACCCCACGCCAAGCACCGAGACCAGGATACCCCAAAGAGAGCACAGCCACAAGCTGGGTACTCCACCAGCCCAGCAGACCAGCCAGTGGGGACGCTAGGCCAGGCCTGCGGGGACCCACCCGCCAGCAGGACACCTGGGCCGCCCGCGCGCCTCGGCGACAGCTCCAGAGACAGCCGCCTGGCTTTCCTGTGCAGCCGCTGCAGCGTGGAGGGTGCTGATAACGGGAACAATGCAGCAGAGGAAAAGCCCAGCAGTGGGACAATGAGCCAGTGGCAGGGGCTCTCCCGGGCCAGGCGGCATCGAGGAAGGATTTGCAGGTCCCAGGGGCCAGCCGGAGACTGCACTGTGGTGGGGCGGCGGGAGTGCCCAGAGTTCCACTCCCCAGGTAGGCGCTGCTCGGGCCTGGCTCCAGCCCTGGGGAAGCCCCGTCTCTCCCTGCGGATGCGGCAGGTGCAGACAGGGAATCACTAACCCAAGAAGGGCCCTTCCAGCCTTCCCCGGCAGGAAGGCAGAGTCTCGTTGTCTGCAAGGAGCGAGCACCTCCTGGGTGGCCACAGCTCTGACCCCAGGTGGCCAGTGTCCCCTCCTCGCTCATGGGCTGCTCTCCTGTCTGTCCGATGCCCAGCGGCCCATGGGGAGGACACCGAGCAGTCCTGCTAGTCATCCTGGTAGGCCGGCTGCTGGGCGGCAGAAGAGGAGACACACTGGGGCTGGGCCAGACATTGGGCCAAGTCATTGTGGAAGCGAGTGCCCTGTGGGCTGATCACGTGGTCCCCAGGAGGAGCTCCCATTGCCCTCAGCCAGGCCTGGCTGCTGAGGTGTCAGGGTCGCTGCTGCCATTGGTCTATGGCTCATGGCTCATGGCACGTGGCAGGTGCAGAATGAACGTGTGGGGAGCATATATCACATCCCTCCAGGTCGGAAATGGGGACCACAGCAGGGGTGACCCAGGGGACAGACAATGAGCCAGGAGGGGATGTTTACCTCTCTCCTGTGCATAGTCCAGACAACGGGACTAGACGGTGTCTGTCACTCATTCCTCAGCCCCACCTTATACTGGACAGGACCTAAACCAGCCTGTAAGATGCAGACCACATAATGGGATGAAATGAATTAAAATCAGGAAGAAAGCTGAGGGAAAGAAAACAGAAAAAGGAAATGGAACCAGGAGCGAGGGTCGGGCCACAATGCTGCATGATGTGAAGTCACACGGAGCCAGGACACCACGCTCGCAGCCGACATCATGAAAGAAAACGCCATGTCAAGTTGTTTGGGAGGAGCCATAAAGAAGAAAAATCCAAATCCACAGTGTTATTTCTGATACTAAACCCAAAGAGAAATTCTCGCCCACTGTCCTCATGGAGGGGACATGGCATGAGGCTGTGGACACTGTCCCCGGGCATCTCACTGTGACCACAGCCTGCAGCCCCAGGGCTGTTTCCAGGAGCTTCTCCCGGGACTGGGCAGGGGCCACTGAGGAGGGCCAGCCAGGCAAGGCCCCAGAAGAAGGCCACATGCTACGTGTGCGCCCAGCTCGTGGCTGTCCTGGCTTCACAGGGAGACTATGCTGAGTGTCTCTAAAGAGGCAGAGGCCCTGTGCAGCCCCCAGCCACCCCAGTCCCCCGCTTCTCTCCGGTGGAATCCCCTGACCCAGGTGTGTGTTCTGGTTCCCTGTGCCCCTCTGCTCGGCCATGCCCGCTGCCCTCTTGTGAAAGACGGGATGTCCGAGAGGCCTCCCGCCACTCCTCCAGAGCTCAGGAGGCCGAGGCCTGGCTCCCACGAGGTCTGCCATGTCCCAGGGCAGCCCATGGCCTCACCTGCAGGCCCGTCATCAGCCCCTCCTGCAGGACACCCCCATTTGTGTTTGCATCTACTGCGAAGGGGACGGCAGCCAGTGTGCTGACAGGGGCCAGGAGAGACGACTCTCGGGGGCCTCTGACTCCCGTCCCCAAGATGCCAAGCAGCCCTGAGCAGGGTGGAGCAGACAGCCGTGCCTTACACCAGGCACAGGCTTGGGGAGAAACGGGCTGCATCTCGGTAGGAGGGTCCTAGCACATCCTTTATGCTGGGATCAGGATACCTCTGTGTCTGCTCCCTGGTTCGACTGGGCTGACAGCCACTCCCTCAGTGACCCCCCAAGCTCGGCCGCACGGTGGTTCTCGGTGGCCCCTTCCCCCTACGGTCCAGGGCAGTGCCCCCGGAGCTCCCTATTACAGACTGTTTTGTCAGCATTTGGCATGCATCACGGAGGTGACCCCAATTACTTGTGTCACAGCTTCTGGAGAAGACGGAGGTGTATGAAATCCTGCGCAGGGCCATCCATCAAGGCTGAGAGGGGCTGGGGTGTGAAGAAAGCCCAAGTCTCCCAGGACCGCTGGATGGCAAAGTGCTTTACAGCGTCAAATTGACGCCATGGGGGCCGAGCCCGTGGCGCACTCGGTAGAGTGCTGCGCTGGGAGCGCGGCGACGCTCCCGCCGCGGGTTCGGATCCTATATAGGAATGACCAGTGCACTCACTGGCTGAGTGCCGGTCATGAAAAAACGACAAAAAAAAAAAAAAAAGAATTGACGCCATGGCAGCAGCGCAGCCAGGAGAGGGGGCCTCCATAGCCCCCGGGCCCACATGCCATCCCTCACCCCCCAGTCCAACCCTCCTCTCCCTTCAAGGAGCTGACCACATGCTATCTCTCCTAGAAGCCTTTCCCGATTCGCTTCCCGCAGTCTGAATGTCCCCGCTCTCCCCGCTAACCTCAGCAGCATCCTGCTCCTCTCCAGCCAAATATGTTCCAACCTGTCACCATGACAACTAACTCATTAAGTCTTTGTATGACACTTCACACCATCTATGACACCACAGAACCCCCACAACCACTCTGTCAGGTAGGTATGAGGCCAAGGCTGATAGATGGTACACGGAGGCTCAGAAAAATCGGTAACTTGCCCCAATCGCACTGTTGGAAAGTAGAGTGTGGCGGTGGGCAAAGGTTGTGCACAAAGGGAGTCACATCAGAGGGAAGCTGAGAGCTTCCGGGACCTGCTGAGGTGCCCTCGGGGACCACACACTGGATCGAGGCTCCCCTGCAGGGAAGGTGCAATGCGGATGATCTGGTCCAGGGAAGACCCACCAGCCTCAGGAGGTGCTGGGTTCAGGGGTACCTTCCAGGGGAGAGAGAAGCTCTCAGAGCCCCCCCACCCCCGCCCCCCACCTGCACTGCCGGCTGTCATGGCATGCAGTTCTCTAGCACCTGTCCACAAGAGACCCTTCCCAGGGAGGACTCTCTCAGCACCCCCTGTCTGTCCTTCCGGGTGATTTCCTCAGTCCGTCAGTGGGCACAGCCGGCCTTGCCTTCTTCCTCACCGGGTCATTCTGACACAAAAGGAGACCAGGCCATGCTTTGTGAAATGTACAGGGCAGCACACATGGAGGAGTGGTCTTGAGAATGCCCGTGGCCTGTCTTTGTGGGGTTGGGGAGGGGAGCCCTGAGCTGTGGAGAGGTATGTCTTAGCCGAAGTCAAACAAGGCTGAGGTGGGCGGGTCCCAGGCTCTAAACCAGGACTGCCCAGGAGGTTTCGCGGGTCCGCCAGCACGTGGCTCTGGCTCTACTCCAGTGAGCGCAAAGGGAAATTAAGGGCAACTCTGCCCAGCATTTCACGGCTGAAAGAGACTTCAGGAACGTCGTAGATGAGGAAACAGGTCCAGAAGGGCAAGGGAGCAGTTTCGAGGTTATCCACTTATTACGAAAGAGCCAACCCTGGAGCCCTCCCTGAGCTGCAGGGGAGGCCCCTCTGTGGTCCCCATGGGGTCTTCCTAGAGGGCACAATTAGCAAGGACAGGACTCCTCTTCTGTCTGCAGTGTGGATCCTTCATCCAGGAAACCACTTTCATGGGAGCAACGGTGGGCCCCGCTCAAGCTGCCCGCCCTGCAGAGGACCCTTACTGGGTGTGGTAGGTGACCACACACAGGGCTGTCTCCTCACTGTCTGCCCTGCAGCTGGGGAGACTGAGGCCAAACGGCGTGACTTGGCCAAAGTCTCACAACCTGCACCAGAGGGGAGACTCCAACACAGTCCCCTGATTCTCCTCCTGAGTGGCCACCAGGTCCCCATGCCGTCCCTGTCACAGACCTGCTGGCCAGGAGTGAGCAGGCCCTGCCCGGGCCCATGCTCTGGCTGCCACCTCCCTGATCTTGCTCACTTCCTCCCCCAGCTCCTGATTTGCTTGACACCGCAGGCTGCCCTCCAGTCCTAACACACATTTAATGCACCAAAGCCGGGGAACAGGGGCCTGAGCTACTGCCAAACGGAGCGCCAGCAAACCAGCTGTTGGAAAACGCAGCAATCCGCACTTCTCTTATTTCAAGTGACCCTGTTGCATTAATTAATTAAGCCTCCTTGGTGGCTGCAGAGATGTACAGTTTTCCCTGCGTACAGCTGGGGGTGGCGGGGAAAGGTGACATGTTCCATCCCATCCAGTAGCAAGGAAAGTGGAAGCAGAGCTCAGGGTTCCAGGAAGGGGGTGGGACCTCTCCTGCCCCCACCGTTGTCTGCCACCACAGCCTCACCCTCCACCGTTGTCTGCCACCACAGCCTCACCCTCCCACAGCAGCTGTGGGTGAGGCCTCAGTAGAACACACCAGAAACTTGGGAGGAGAGAAAAGAGCAGCGGAGAAAATGGGAATGGGCTCGGGGAGCGGCGTCATGGGAGACTTCAGCGTGATGTATGGCACCGGGGATGTTATTAATGGTTTGCTGATTTTTACCTTTAAAACCTTTGGGCAGATTATTTATTATGTCCTTGGTGTTCCTGTGATCTATGGAGGGCACTAATCTCTGAGCACGGCCCCTCATGTCCCTGCTTTTCTGTAGCGTCTAATTAGGCCGGGACGCTGCCCTCCCCACCCAGGCTCTGCCCCACACCCGAGCAGAGAGGCCGTGGGGATCTGAGGCTCATGCGCTCACTCCCTGCAGCCTGTGAATTAGGGAATCCTGTTCCTGGTCCTGGCTCTGCATGGACTTGCGGTGTGACCTTGGGCAGGGGCAAGATCTCTCTGGGCCTCTGTGCTCTTATCTCTCAAACAAGGGCGCTGGATTACACAAACTCCAATAACACAAAGATAGAACATGGCAGAGCTAAGACACAGCAGGTGTGCGGCCCTCCTGGTGCAAAAGTCCCATGGGTCAATGGCACAGGGAACAGGAAAACAAAAGTGGGTTTCCAACACCCACCGTCACCAGCCCTAGAAGCCGGTGTGTCTCAGGGTTGTCGGGGGGACGTCATCCGTTCTTGTTCTGTCTCCTCTGTTGTGGCTGCTAATCATGGGTGGGCCTCCCACATCCTCGACTCCAGAGCTGGGAAGGAGTGGCTGAGTCCCCTGTGGACATGGGTACCCTGGGTCATTCTGCTGGTGAGGGACAGCCAGGATGAGAAGCCAGGTACAGTGAGGAGTGTGTGGACTCAGGAGGAAACACCTGGAAGAGAGAAGACCATGGCCCTCCTGGTGCCTGTACCCCTCCCCTAGAACCAGGGTCCTGAGAGTCCTGGGCTCTCTGCCTCACACGGCTGTGTCCCTGACAAGGGACAAGCCCATCCTGAGAGCCACACTCATCCCTCTCAGATCTTCAGCCCTCCTCTCTGGGTTGTGTTCTGGGGACCTGGTAGGTCCTCGAGCTGGGACAGGACTGGAGCTGCCAGCTGGGCTGGCTGAAGTCCATCCCCCTGAGGCATGGGAAGAGGCCACCGGCAGGATACTGGCTGTCCCCTCATCAGCCAAAGCTCCATCCTATTGCTTTGAAAGTACCTAAGGAGGATCCAGAATTCCCACTCCCGTCCTTCATTTTAACAACACACTTTGGCCTTCCAGAATGGGCGTCTCTCAGGGCACTGGCCTGGGGGTCTTCAGAGCCCCCTCAACAAGGCAGCATTTCTGTGACCTTCAGCTCCCTCTCTGCCCACACCCCAGACCCATCTGCCCCCCACATGTGCACACACACACGTGCACAAACACACACACATAGTCACACCGTATGACCTGTATGCGGTTTCTCTCCTTGGGGCTCACCCCATGCTGCAGTCTCCTCACCCCAGCCTCAGCTCATGACAACTGACCCTCCTGGCTCCAGCCCTTGCCTCCGGGAAAAGCCACACCACACCCCTGCTCCTTGCTGCTGCTGTGGCTGCTCGAGGTCCCCCCCGCATCTCAGTTTTCTCAGCCACCATAGGAGTTTCCTGCAGTCACCGTCATCCTCAGGCACACGAAGCAGGACCACCGTTCTGTCATCCCACTATCCGTCAGGACTGCAGTGCCTCTGACCAATGAAATCGGGGGGGCAGGCAGGTACGCGTGGGAGGGGTGTCCACCAGGGAGCAGGGGTCTCATCTCTGCATTGTCAGCTGCTGCCACATGACCTGGCGCAGAACAGCTGCTCGGACCAGGATGACCCAGACACTATTTAGCTTCATAGTTGGCGTAAAGATTCTTGGACCCAGAAGGGAGTAGACTCAGTTTATCTCACAGAAGTCACCCTTGTCCCTCAAATTCAGAACTTGTGGGTTTGATTCTGATACGCATTTGGGGAGCTCGGCGTGCTCGGAAGGCTGAGATGGAGAAGGGGTGAGAGGGACTCACTACTTGATGGCAGAACACAAGACCTGAGAAGCATTGTCTTTATCCCTGGCCCCTAACATTTCTTGGAGCTGCCTGTCCTGTGGGGGCCTGTCTCTCACAGGGCAAGGATAAGCTCACGGTGCCGGACGGAAAAACAGATGATGTGGGGCTCAGACTTTTCTGCCAACTCTCCCCGTTCCCATCAGTTGCACCTGGCATGGGTCTGTCCCTGGGTTTGTGCTTTCCTGGAACTACAGCAAAAGAAGCCTCGAGAAGCCACCAGTGCATCCCTCTGCCTTGAGGCAAGGTGCTCCCAAGCCAGCCTGGAATGTGGGAAGCCATCCTGTCTTTCTGGGTCACCATGGGAAGAAGCAGATGTCAGGTGAAAGATGCCCGTCCACTCCTAGCTGTGAGCCTCTGGGGAGGCACCATGCCCCTGGACTTCAGTCCCTTTAACTGAAGAATGGAGTGGTCATTGGGGCATTTGGGGCAGGACCATTCATCCTGCGAGGAAGGCTCCCACATGTTGCAGGAGCTCCGCATCCTGGCCCTGCCCACCAGATGTCATCACTGGTATCTGCAGTCGCCATGACAAAACACTCCACATTTTTCTGAGGCTGCTTCCAGTTGGAAAACCACAGGTTCCAGGTTTCTTGTCTGGGATAGGACAGTGGGGTGTGTCAGGTAGGCCCTGGGCAAGGTGGAAGAACCAGATCAAGAGCAGGACTTCCCCGCGTCCACAGGCACAGCATGCATGGCACGGCCGCTGGCCATGAGGCTCCAAGGGGAGGCATTGGGGCTTGAGGCTTGGCCCAGAGAGTGTGAGGTGAGGGGACCCCTGGCATGTGGGGCTCAGCGGGCTGTGTGGAAGAAGAGACCAAGACTTGGAGGGAGCCTAGGCAGAGCCGAGTTCCCAAGGTGAGGACCCAGGCCCTGGGAAAAGGCAGAGTCCAGTTACCAAAACACAGATCTCAGTCAGGCCAAACTGATCCCAGGGCTGTTTCAATGCCTCCGGCCAAAGGTTGGGGCTGTCCTGGGGTCCACCCTCTCTCTGTTCACACCCCGGCTCCAGGGACCTGACAACCCATGTGTGGCCTCTCTGCTCCCTCACTCCTGCCATCATCTCCATCTGGAATATTCTTTCCCTGTCTCCACGCAAGGCCCAGGCCAGGTGTTCCTATCCCTGTGCTTTCCTGGACCACCCTGCTGGGAAGGCCCTGCCTGCTGCCAGCACCCATGAGGTTTCCTCCACACCAGGCTTTTGTCTCGCTGCACCCCACCAGCCTCTGTTTTAGGAGATGCTCCTTCATCCCTAAATAAAAATGCCCAGGTTGCTTTTCTTTTATTGACATACCTGACTGTGCTAAATGAAAAGGACAAGATGAGAGAGGACGACTGATGGTGTTGCCTGACTACTTGCTGGTGCCCAGGCACCATGCCATAGCAACAGGGTAATGTGTGTCACTTCCAACATGCAAGCCAGGTGCTGCCAGTCTCCCGGGTTTGGATGAAGGAGGTGAGGTGGCAGCAGCAGCCGGTGCAGGTGAGGCCGGAGCCCCTTGTCCACCCCAGAGCCTGAGGCCTAACCACTGTACTCTGCCGCTTTGCAGGTGCCGCCTCCAGGCACAGTCCAGGCAAGGATGTATTTGAGCCACAATCCTGGGAAAAGAAATTAGGAAGAAAATAGCCTCTTCCCAAACTGCAGCAAATGAGCTAGTTTAGCAAAAAGGCCTTTGGTTGGTAAGTCTGTGACATGCAGAGTGACTGGTGATCCGGGGAGGAGCCGTGTGCTTCTCAGAGCAAAGGCCCTGTAGCCCTGACATCTGCAGCTGGAGGGGGAGCTTCTTGGGGACAGAGAGCTATTTCCTGGTGTCCTTAAGAAGCTAGGGCAGAAGGAAAGAGGGAAGACGAAGGAGGGGACAGGAGGTAGTAGGGAGAGACAGTGAGGAGGATGTGGAGGAGGGAAGGAGAGAAGGAAACGGAATTGGCAGAACCCAGCCTGGGGCTGTGTTGTGGGCCTGCCTGCGGAGCCTGGCCCTTGACTCCGGGTGCTGAGCTGTCCTTGACTTGCACAGCAGAGCAACATGTGAGATTCATCTTTTAGGTGGGTGTGTGGTGGCTGTGGTGAGGACAAAGTGGAGTGGGACATTGTGAAGTGGGGGGACCTTTGTGAAGTGGGGGGCAGGTGGAGGGACGGGGGGGGACGGACCTTGGGCCTGGGCAGCTTTAGCAGATGAAAGGGAGAGAGGCTGGTGGCTGGGCGGGTGCAGCCACGGTCCAGGAGCAGCCTGGCAGGAAGGATGAGTCCTGCTCCAGGTGTGCCGCTCTCAGGACCATGCAGCACGGGGAGCTCAGGGAGAGCATGGGCAGGAGACCTGGATTTGGGGGCTACCAGCCCAGAAGTAGGAGCAGAAACAGCAAGAGCGTGGATGAGATCATCCAGGAAGCAGAAGGCAGAGGGGATGAAGTGTCTCCCCTGCAAAGGGCCAGAGCGGGGCTGGAGAGAGCATGAGGAGGGGAGAGTCACAGAGCTGGGGGAGTGGACAGCAGCCTGAGGCATGCTCCTCACCTGTGATCACCCCAGCCAGATCTCAACATCTAGAACCCAAGATGGCATGGGGCTGTGCAGACCCCTCTGTGGGTGAAGGCACAGGCGGGCTCTGTAAGCACCTCTCAAGTGCAGGTTGAAGCGTGGGCAGTGGAGGCCTTTCCAGAGGGGGAGCACCGTGAGGCAGCCGCACCAGCCCGGATGCAGGGCTCAGCTCCAGTCACCCTGGGAGGCCTGGCCTGGGGCAGCTTGGAGGGAGAGGAAATGAGCTCAGGACCTTGCGGCCGGGTCTGTGCCTGCCCAGGTGAGAGCCTGTTGCACAACAGCATGTGTGCATGTGTGTGTGCACATGCATATGTACGTGTATGCACCTGTGTACTCATGTGTACATGTATGTGCACGTGTGTGTGTGTTTAATGGGGCGGGGCAGTGAGAAGTGCTCAAACTCTCCAGGAACCCTGCTCCTGGTATGATGAGGGTCTGCCTGGAGCGTGCCAGCACCTGGGGGATTTATGCAGGGTTCCTCTGTCACTGCTGAAATGCCCATGGCTGGGCCCTACCACAGACACACGGTATCAGAATTTCATATGAGAGGAACTAGCATTTCTGTCGGGCTCTGCAGGTGGTTTTCATGGGCATTAAAGTGAAGGAAAAAACAAGTGGCCTCGGGTTGGTTTGCAATTGTCCCAGGAAGCCTCCCTTTCCAAGAGTGCACTTGCATCGAGTGTTTCATCAGACTAATGTCAGGTCACCTTCTCCCCTGGCCCTCTGGAGACAAAGCCTGGGCCTTGGGGGAAGACTGAGGCACAGGTGTTTCTGTGAAGAGGAAGGCATGGGGGCAGGCAGGCAGGTGTGGAGCCAGCCTGGGTGAGGAGGAGGCAGCTCTGCTGTCTGCTGCCTTGCTGTTGTGGCTCTGGGAGGGGATATTAAGTGAGATATGCAAGAAAGCCTGGTTTCTGGTCTCGGCTCTGCCACTTCCACAGCTGTGTGATTTAGGAAATTCACTTTTTCGAGGTGGATCTTGGTCAGGAGGAGATTGGACTAAATCAGTGACTGAGCACCTCTCTCTGCTGAACATTATACATGTCCAGGGGCCTTAAAAATATCTGTGCTGGGGCCCTAACCCAGACCAATAAAGTCAGAGCCTCCGGGTACGGGGCTGGATGTGGGTCTTCAGTTCTCAGCTACTGCAAGGTGGTCCTTCTGAGCTGGAATCTCTGATCCCCACCAGCTGGACAGTAAGGATAGGGGAGAAGGGCTTGGTTCCTGTCCCCCACCATTCAAGGAGAAACCCCATGGGCTAAAAAGCTTCTGCATTACTGCTGATGCTGCAAGTACCTCGGCAGCACCTTGAGTGATGGACGATTTGAATTTTATTTCAGGGACAGGCTAAAGCTAGAGGAATGCCAACGTTTTCAAGAGATGCTGAATTGCAGGGGCCTAAGCAATGTGGCTGACATAGAGAAAGGGGTTGGAAGGGGATGCAAAACTCCCCACCTCAGCTGACAGCCCTGAAGTCTTTATCTCCAAGTCAGAAGAAAACACAGAGTTGTCCATTAACAGCAAACTTTTTTTAAATACAAAAGGCAGAAGGATTTGGGGACTTAAAATAGGAGAGTTTGTAACTAAAAGGAGAATTCCATGGATTAACTTTTCAGCTTAATTCTCAGCTTTATAACACTGGGTTATATATATATATAGCTGTACAGAGTAGAACATAACTAAAGGCATCATGTAATCAGTCAGGCAAAAGAATTCCATCTAATTTACTTTCCTACGTCTTCACTATTTTGCAGTAAATTCAACAAAATGTTGACTACCTTTAGCTAAGTTGTTTATGTACAGGGCCTGAATTGAAATGAAAAAAATATGATACAATAGAAAAGAATGTCGACTTTAGATCCTGAAATACCTGATTTTAAATCCTGGCTTTGCCTCTACATAGCTGCGTGAGCTCAGGCGAGGTGGTGCATCTCTTCTAAGCCCCAGGTTCTCGACTGAAATGCAGATAACCATGCCTACCTTCCCCAGACATGCAGGGAAGATTAAATGGCATCGTTTATGGAAAGAGTCTAGCAGGGTGCCCGACGTGCTGTAGGCACTGACTACGTAGTACTTATGATTAGAAACTGAAATTTCCTCCGCGCATGTGTAATGAAGTTTCCCATGTCATCTCATCTACCTCTCAACAATACAGTGAGAAAAACATCACTTTGTCCATTTCACAGTTAAAACTGAGGTGCTATCACTGGGTTGAGTCTAGTTCCTCCCACTCCAGGTCCCATTGCACTCTCCTGACCAGAGAGGGACAATGTCACTACAGTGCAGGGTCAGGTCATCAAGAAAGGGGTGGGGACATCTGTTAGGGGGTGTCTGGGGACCTTGAATCACAGAAGAGGAGCATGGGGATGCTTCATGCTGACTAGTAGTGACAAGTTCCAGTCAACCCTTCATGTCACCATATCTAGACCAAGCCCATGTGTAATGTACTCTGTTGGGGGCCTCTGGCTAAGACGCTAGCTCTTCACTCTGATTGACAAGTGGCCTATGAGTTTGCAGTCTTCACTGGCCCTTCAGCCAGTATCCAGCAGCACTCTACCCCAAATATATATATAAATCAATGCTTTTACTGTTTTTCTACCCAAAAGAACACTTCTGCAGAAGTTTTAAAAACATGTCAAATTTTGTTAAGAACATCTCCATCTGGAGAATTGATGACCACATGCACGCAGACACAGCAAACGCCCAACCTTTGCCTGATGTGGACACATTTAAACAACCAGTGAACAACCCCAATCCTTGTCACACAGACTTTCATTCTAGTAAATCTGGACACCACAAAATGGTCCTGTCTGAGCAGGAAAGCTGGTGAGAATCAGTCAAAGAAATTCTGCTGCATTTAGAAGCTCCCTTCAGGGAGGTCTAGTCCAAGGGAAAATTTTTTAAATCTCAAAAATGATAAATAGAATTAAAAAAAATTATAAGGGCACATGCAATTCAATTCTTTAATGAAACAAACTAGGATCTCAGTAGAAAAATGGGTAAAAGACATACGCTTATAATTGATATGCAAATAGTCCCTTTTAAATCCTAGAAAAAAATTTAATCTTAGTAATCAAATATATATAAAATAGTACCACATTAAAATGAAGTACTATTTTTTTACCCACAAAATGAGCAAATGATCTCTCATTTTTAATGGCAATATCAAACACTGATGAGCATGTGTTTGGCCAGGTGATGTAAATTAGGGCAGACCTTTAAAAAATCAATTCAGTAGCGAAATATCAAGAGCCGTAAAAATGTCAATATCCTTTGACCCAGTAATTAACTCCATGCCTGGGAATCTATCTTACAGAAATAATCAGAAGTTCAGGGAAAAAAAAGTTTTAACAATAAAATAATGGAAACCATCTAAATGGTCAACAGTAGGGAAGTGGCAAAGTAAAGTATTTTTCAAGTTAAAAGATAGGTTTATGAAGATTTGGAGATAAATAGGGGAAATTCTTACATTGCTCAGTTAAAAATAAGACGTATATAAATGTACATAAAGAATAATCCCAACTGCAAAATTGTAAAAGAGTGATGGGAGGAAATGTGTCACACCACTGACAGAATCATCTCCTGTGCCGTTTTACGGGTGACCACTTTCCATCTTTTTTTGCATTTTCCAATTTTTCCATTACAAAAAAATATGAATTAAGAAAAACACTTGGACTTCAGGACTGAGAACAAACTTTATCAAATGACCCTGAATTGATCTGCTTTTCCCAAGGATTTGCATCTGCAGAGTCACCAAATCTATTCAAGACTAGCAAAAAAAAAGCACCCAAGGAGAAAAGTAGCAGGAGATCAATAGGAAAGAACGAGAGAGTTGCTCACTAGAAAAAAGCAACACACACACACACGTCTCCGGACACTTCCAGCCGGTCCATCCCCCGACGGCAGGCTGGCTCTGCAGAGACCTTTCCCCAGCTGTGCGCGGACCGACCGGGGGCTCAGGGCTGTGTCCTTGGAAAGTCCTGGATCTTTTTCCACGTCCTTTATACATCTCCAGTGGATGGGAGCCTCACTCAGGCTTGTAGACAAAATAGCAATAAAAACCGAGCTCCCAGACATATGATGGTCTCACACCTTGACATTTTCTAGAAATCTAAGTCATCTTGACTGAAGCCATCTGGCCGGCCCACCCCCTGGGTGAGGGCCAGGCTTCCTGCTGCCGTCTGGTCTTGTAAATCAGAGCGCATGCCTGGCCCCTGCTCTGGAGTCCTTGGGCCTGAGGGGGTCCCATCTTGCTCGGAAGTAGAGTGTTCCGGATACATCCCGGTGACTTTTCTTTCTGCATGAGGGGACTCCCTAGACTCTGCTTCAACATCCCTTATGTCTGCACTCAAATGGTCTTCTGGGCCTTTCTCAGAGGCCTGAGAGCCATTGCCCAGAGATGATGTGCTGGAGGAGGAAAGGCCTGGTTCGGGGTCCAGCCTTTGGTGGGGGACGTCTCCTTCTGGGCCAGGGGTTGGCATGGGCTGCCCCTCTTTGTCTGGGCTGCTGTCCCCTGAAGCCTGGCCCGACTGGCCCTGTGCTAGACTAACCCTAGGGCTACCTTCATTCTCACTCTGACATCCTCCTTCTGACCCAGTCTGTCCCTGTCCTTCAGCTTCCAGGGCTTTTACGGCCTCGGTGCCATTGCTCTGTGCTCCTGGATTGGGGTTCCCTCCTTCCAAAGCCTCATCCTCCGAATTGTCCTCATTCCTGGAGCCCCCGTCCAGAGACTCTTCCTGCTCATGCCCACCCTGCTCCTCGTGCACTGCTCCCTGCAGGTCGCTGCCAGCACTGGGGCAGGCATCCCCTTTTCTCTCCTGAGCAGCGGCACCATCCTCTCCTTCCCGGGAGCTGGCCCCCTCGGCCTCTGCTAGCTCGGAATCTTCCTCTCTGCTGAGTCCCTGGCTTCCCTGTCCCTCATCTCCCGCGGCCACTCCAGGGTCAGGGCCTAACCCCAGCTCCAGCCCCCCATCGGCTCCCTGGATGGTCCTGGTCCTGGAGGGCTCCTCCTGAAGCAGCTGCATCCCTCCTGTCCCAGGAGCCACTTCTGCCACCTCCCCATCAGCGCACCCTCCTTTCTTCCTCTGCAGAATCTGCCGCAGGTCAAAGGCCTTGGTGATGGGTGCGCTGGCCGCCCCCATGGTGTTCTTGGGGGATCCAGGGATTGCTTTCTTCCTCACACAGGCCTCACAGGGACAGAATTCGTCCCCCCCAGCCTCCCCATCTAGCCAAGTCCCCTGGGCTGCATGGAGGGGTAGCCTGTCCTCCTGGGCAAGGGAGAGGGGCTCCCAGCTTTGGGTCTGCTCAGAGAAGGCCGAGAGGTTGTGCAGGCCCTGGAGGCGGTGCCTGCGCTGTTCTGCACGCAGGAACACCTTCCCCCCAAGAGCTCCCCTCTGGGGCAGCCCCCCGCCCTTCCCCCCGGCCCAGCTCTGGATCTCCTGGAGCTCTCGCTCGGTGCTGTCTCGAAGCCGCCGACCCACGTCCTGCTCCAGCTCAGCTGCCATTTGGTCCAGGAGGCAGTTGTCCTGCAGGCTCCAGCGGGCTCGGAGCTCAACCACGGCACTGACAAGGTGCGCCAGGAAGGACTGCTCCATCTTCTCCAGCAACCTGAACACCCAGAGGGGATCAGGGTCCAGAGAGGCTCTGCAAGCCATAGATGTGGCAGTCTGTCCAGTTTCTGGGGTGGACGTGGCCTGGGCTTGCTTGCGGACTGTCACTGCTGCTCCAGGTGGCTCTTCCAAACCAGGCTCAAACTTGGGACTGCTTTGACTCTCAGGAGCATCTGGATCCCCCTCGCTGAGATGACCAGGGAGCTCTCTGGGCTTCTCTGCACTCCCTGGGGGGTGCAGCCCTGCAGAGGCAGGATCTCCTCCTGCTTCCTCTTCCTGCAGGCTCTCGTCTCCCCCTTGGCCTCCCCTGTCCTCCCCGTCTGAAGAGCCGGCCTCCAACTCCTGGCCACTGGCTCCTCTCTCTCCTGGAGACCCTTCCTCTTCGACCCCCTCTTCTTGCACCATGCTTGCAGCTAATTGGTTTGGGTCACTGCTCAGCATCTGCTCTCCCAGAACTCTCCCGGATCCGTCTGAGTTGGCTGCAGGAGCCCACGCCCGGGAGTTGTAGGAGGCTGTGCAGCAGTTCGGCTGCTGGTTTACCAGGCCCTCTGGGTTCTCTGAGGTTCTGGAGTCAGACCCCTGGTGGGGCATTTCCAGGGGCAGCTCCACCTTCTCAGAGGCCAGAGTGCAGTCCACAGCACAAGGCCCACTGCCCTCCCCCGAGCCTCCTGAGCCACTGCTGACATCCACACCCGAAGAAGATGTTGGTGTGAAGTCCTCAGTCATGGCGTGGGACCCGAGGCCCGGCAGAGCCTGGCACAAGGCAAGCTCCTGCAGGCCCGAGTCCTCCTGGAGGCCTGAGTCCAACTGGTCCAGCCCAGGGCCACACCCTGGCCACAGGGCGTGGGAGAGGCTCAGCAGCTCCTGGTACCAAGGGGAGTCTGTGAAGCCCCCTTTGCCGGCAGGAGACCCAAGATTGTCATCAAAGAAGTGCAGCCTGGCGAGGCAGGTGATGAGGGCCCCGGCCGAGCGTCTGAGCCTGGTGGCTGCCGTGTGGGACAGTTCGGGTAGGCTACTGGGCCGGCCCTGCTCAGAGCCCATCAGCACCTTCAACATCTGTGTGGAGGCAGAGAGCCTGCTGGGCAGCACGCCCCAACTCCCAGTGCAGCCCACAGAGGTCCCTGTGCCCGCCCCAGCCTCCGCATGGG
Organism: Cynocephalus volans; assembly: GCF_027409185.1. Taxonomy (NCBI): domain Eukaryota; kingdom Metazoa; phylum Chordata; class Mammalia; order Dermoptera; family Cynocephalidae; genus Cynocephalus; species Cynocephalus volans. Next base: position 165,684,176 of record NC_084461.1, on the reverse strand, counting down.
CTTTGGAAACTCCCGCCAGAGCTGCACTTTGGGGGAGACCCTCTGCTGATTTGGGACCAGCATCTCCGGTCACTGGGATGGCTCCAGCTGGCTCTAGGTTCTCACTGGCATCCCCTTCCAGGAGCTGTTGTCCGGCCTGGGCTAACTCCCCTGGGTCTTTGGGACAGTGGTCATCACCAGGGTTCTCCTGGGGGTCCCCTGGGCTGTCTCCAGCCACATCTGTGGTCTCATCCACCATCTCGAGTTTCATGAGTTCAGTTTCTTCTGGGAGGTTGTTCAGCCACTCACGGACCACGGCATCTGGTGAGGCCTGGGGCAGAGTGCCAGGCGTCACGCCACCATCCCCCACCTGCGCCCCCAGGCCTCCCTCCACACCGATGGTCATACCCTGTGACACCCTCCTGGGCCCAGCACCAGAGCTGGGGCTACTTCTTGCTGCCCCTGATTCAGGGCCTGCGGGCAGCACACACCCCACCTTGAGTGTTTCCTCCCCCCGCTCACCCCTACCGGGTCCCCAGTCAGCACTGCAGTCACCATTGCTGCTGGAAGGGAGCTTCCTGGTACAGGGCCACCCCATGGAGGGAGAGGAGCTATACCCTTGGCACACCCAGCGGGAGTCAGAGAGGGGTCCCCCCGAGGACTGTGTTTCAGCACCTGTGGCCCCGTGGACCGGGGACGCCCCCACCTGTGAGTAGCAGTGGCCTCGGGGGTCTCCTGGCTCCCCTGGCCCAGGTGGGGAAGGCTTTTCCACCAGGCAGGAGTCAGACATGCGGGTGAACATGGGGGCTGCTGAGCCCGCCCTGATCTCGGGGTCCCCTGCCATCCCAACAGAGGCTGTGTCACAGTGGTAGAAGTTAGATGCACAGCTGGAGTTACTCTCAGGTGTGACAGAAGCGCTGCTGACCCCAGGCAGGTCCTGGGAATGAAGGGAACCCGAGGTGGGAGGCCGGGGGACCCTGGAGCTCCGCTTCACATGTGAGAAGCTTTCAGAAAGTCGTGGTGCCAGGCCAGCGGGGTGGGCCCTTCCTCTGTCAGGAGGCCTTGGCACTTGCCAGGCTGCAGGTGAGTCCAGCGGGCAGCCGGTGTCCCTGCGGTGTCCATGCTGCCTGGGATGGCCTTGCTGGACCACTTGGCCGAGGCCAGAAACGCCGGCTGAGCCCATAGCACTAGCTCGGCTCTTCTGCGGCTTCCTCCCCTGCTGGGCTGCGGCACAGGCAGAAAGAAAGGGAGAGCCTCCTTTGGTGTCCCAAGAGCCAGAATGGCCCAGGGGCAACCTCGGCAGGGACCCATCCCTGGCCTGGAGGCACCAGGTACCCTCTCCACATGTCTCTGCCTGTAGGTTCTTGTCCCTCAAAGATGAGGGAGTCTGGGTGGGAGAACCAGGACCACCACCCCGAGCAGCCTTCTGCTGGGAAGTCGCAGCCCTCGCCTGGCCCAGGCAGCCCCCGTGCCATCTGCCCCGTGCGCTGGACTCCTCGGGACACCCTGTACTGGCCAATGTGTCAGAAGGAGCCCCTTCTGCACTGTGTTGTTCCTGGCTGCCTGGCCCCGCTCCCTCTGGGCAAGGGCCAGGTCCCTGGCCAGCTTCCCTCACTGCCTCTGTCTGGGAAGCAGCCATGGGGGCTTGGCTGCTGCTGCCCACGCTGCCCTCCGGGGTCCTGGGGCAGGAGGAGTCTGGCTCGGAGCCTTCGGGGCAGCTGGCACTGGAGGCCGGGCTGACACTGTCCTTGCAGCCTCTTTTCCTGCTAGCGGCCGCGTGGCCACAGGAAGCCCTGCAGCAGGAGGTCAGCCTGGACCTGGTCTGAGAAGAGGGTCCCTCTCCCTGGGAGGTGTTCAGGGGGTTCGTCCAGATCTCATACCTGGGCCCTGGCTGCCGGCCGTGGCCGAAGGCTCCCTCAAATCCCGCCATGCAGGGCCTCGGTCTCTGCAGCCCAGGCTCCCAGAAGCCCCAAGGGTGGCCCTCCCACACACAGCAGAGGGGGTCCACCTCCCCCAGGACAGGGCCCTCCCCGCTGGCTTGCCCCACCCTCCGTGAGCACAGGTGTGTGTCTTCGCCAAGGAGGTGGAAGCGGACTTTCATCTCCACAGACAGGCTGCCATCCTCATTCACGCAGACCTTCTTCTCCAGGTCATCTCCGGCCACCAAGGGGCCAAGCTGGGCAGGCGCATCCTGAGCCTGCTTGTTGGGGGCAGTGCCCACCCAGGCTCGATCACCAAGACCAGACCTCTCCGACAGCAAGGAGAACCCCCGCGGCCTGCCGCCCGACCTGGGCCTCGAGTGGATCACGCTCGGCTTGGCCTTTGGCCCCCAGCTCCCTGGTGTGCAGTGAAAAGTAAGAGAAAAGAGGAAAAGATAGTGAGCTACAGGGGACATCAGGGTGAAGGAATAAGGGGGTCACGAGCCTTCCACCTCTAAATCACACTGCTGCCTCCAGAGCCATACGGTAAGGACAGACATTCCAGAATGATCAGTCCCGGAACTGCCCATCTGTGAACCGGCACAGCTGAGCCCCATGGACTTGAGTCTCAATTCAATCTCAACTCTGCCACCTGCCAGCTGGGTGGCTTTGGGCAGAGGCTGCCTTCTGAACTGTAAAATAAGCATAACAACGTGGCTCTGGCAGGTGTGTTCTGTGATGCGCGGCCTTGTGTATAAACTCCTGCGCAATTGCTAGCTCCGGGGAGATTGCAGAGACAGCAGCGTCGACAGGCAGAGCAGCGGTGCCCAGAGCCAGGCCTGCCCTCCCCGCCCGCCCCTGCACAGCCGACGGAATCAAGAGGCTGCGGCGTGCTGGCGTAAACTGCAAGATGCTTTGCCACGGCTAATGGCCATTTTCATCCTGACAAGCATCAGGCTTTGCAGCTGATGACTGATTGCAAGGAGGGACCTGGTCACACCAGGTCAGGTCCTGATAGTCCCTCCCACACCCCAGCCATGAAAAAGAGAGGAGGAAGGAGCCTCTGGGGACAGAGAGAAACGGCCCTCGAAAAGAATGGGGCCCTCAGGGCTTTCTCTCTCCATCTGTTGTGCTAACGCTGGCCGGAGGGCGGGGCTGAGCCTGGGACCTGCAAAAACACAGACCCACGAGCATATGTGGCAGAAGCCTGCTCCTCCACAGCGCTCACCGAGACTGTGGCTCCTGCAGGAGGGTCTCTGTGCCCCCAGCCCCTGGGGTCCAGCAATCACCAAACTGTTGCTGGTGTTTTCTTAGCTTTTCACAAAGGGTAGTAGTTTGCTTCTCACCAAAATTTACCCAGTCATTTTTCATAAGCTTTTATTCTGCATTTGTTCATTGTGCTTTTTGAAATAACGTGTTTTGGTTGTTTATTGTTTATTGTTTTTGTTTTTTAAATAACAACCCCTAGACTGTGTCACAGTGCAGGCCTTTTGCATGGGTACATGGTTGTTTGATTGATGGTCACGGCTAGCTTCTGTCCTTTCGGCCCCTCTGCAGGCCGCAGCTATGACTCTTAAAGGAGGCCACTGCCACACGCACACAGCCCGCTGCCTCCACAGTGTCATGCCCACCGCGGTTCTTGATAAAAGTTCTTTTAGAGCCTAGAAACTTCAAGTTCAAGATCTCCTAATCTCCATTCTCCTTAGATATCAGACTCTGCTCTCTCATGTTCCAGCCAAATGTTCAGCCCAGTTAAGGTTGATGGTGATGAGGATGAGGCAAGAGAGACCCCAAATGACCCCAAAATATGGGCCAAAGGCAGGAAGAAATACCTGCCCCACCCCCCGAGCCTCTATTCAGTTCAAGTCAGGTTGGGGGACCCCCAAACCCACTTACCGTTTTCATTTCTTGAAGTCAACCCAGATGAAGTTTCAGTCCAATGTCTGCCAGCATCTTCCATGGCCAGAGGTCTGAAGGCCTCATGACCGGCGCACAGCAGCACAGAGGGGCCACACAGCAGACTCTGCAGAGAGTCCACCTGAAGAAGGAGAGCATGGCGTCAGCAGCCCTCCGCCCAGGAAGGCTCAGGCCACAGAGGAATCCAGTCTCTCCAGTCCCCTCCCAACTCCTGGTCCAAGGAGGGATCCCATCTCCCCCCATAACTGCTCCATCCCTGGCGGGGCTGGGGTCCTACCATCACAATCTCCCTCTCCACTGCACCCCTCTCTCCCCCACAGGGAGGCCTGTGATCCAAAGGTCACTGTGGATGCCTCAGGTGAAGAAGACTTTGGCGCCTTTAGCCTGCTTCTCTGCCCACACGTCCACCCTCCAGAATGTGTATTTCCTAAAGCAACCGGAGCAGAAAGCCCCAGCTCCCATATGGAGATCTGATTCACCGTCCCACCCTTTTCCCAGGTGAGAGTTCTCTCAGGTGTGGTCTGTGTTTTCCAGCACAATCTGAGCCCATGGCCTCTGCCTCTGCCCAAGAGGAGTGGGAAGGAGCCAGGCACTGCTCCCCACAGACTCCTGCAATAGTCTCTAGGCCCCTGCCCCCAGCCACCCCTGGAGCCAACAGCAGGACAGCCCCCTGCCCACTCCTGGTCTCAGAGCTGAGCAGGCAACATCACTGCTGGCTTCCACTCCGGGAAACAGGTCTCTGCTTTTAGAAAATCTCCCCAGGTCCTAGATGCCCTGTACATCTGAGAGCTTGTGCCGTGGACAGCGTCACACTGTAACTAGCGGTGTTGGGGAATGTATTTCCTTCCATCTTAAAAACACAGAATATGTTCTTTCTTACTTTTTCAAATTAGAAGTTTATGCTCATTAACAAGGAAATGAAAAGAAGACATCCTCTCTCCCCAAAATGACATTTGAGTTTGTTGGACACCAGATCTTTCAGCCCAGTCATTTAGAAGTTTGTTTTAAGCTACAAGGTACACTTCTTCCTTGATTTGGATTTCTAGTCCATCCCCAAAATACAAACATGACCCAAGTCCATCAATGTGCAGACGTAGCCATTCTTCCAGAGAATCGAACTCTCTAGGGAGGAAGATAAATTGAGGGATAAATGACATTCCCATCCTTAGGGAGAGAGAATCCAGGAACCATGGCGAAAGGCGTGTTATCAGCATCCATCCAACAGAGGACCTGCCAGCTGATGATCGATTCTGGGAGCAATGAGGTCATCGCATCTTCCAGCAGCTCTACTAGCCCTGCAGTAAGTCTGCATGAAAATACTCCAGCATCTCTTTCTACAGCTAACTTGTTTTGTGCCTGCTCTCCCCCATGCCACATCCACCAAACTGTGAGCTCACTGAAGGCAGAGACCCAGTCTTGTCTGTCTGTGTCCTGCATGCAACACATGCTGCTCCACTGTAAATGCACAATAATTCAAACACGTCCTCGCATTGTAACTTGATGTCGTTACTGCTGGCTCTGTCACTTGCCAGCCATACAACCATGAGCAAGTTACTTAACCTCCGTACCTCACTTTTTTATCTGCCTACAAGGGATAATACCAGATCCTCATGAGTTTGTGTGGTAGGTGCTACATCCTAAACTAGTCCACTTCTGTCCCACCCTCTTTCTGGTGTGCTTTCTTGGACTGCAGAACTTAGAGCACTGCAAACCCTATTCCTGAGCTCCCTTGAAGCTAGGGTTCTAAACCAGAAATGCGCTCTGCCAATTTGAGGTTCCTGGTACGATGGTGTGGAGCATGGTAGTGGAGCACAGGCCATCTTCCTTTTGCTTTTGACTGTTGACACCAGTGAAAAAATAGTCAAGGATGCAGAGAGGCACATTACAGCCAAGATGGCAAAAGCCACCCTTGCTGTCCCAGTGCCACTCACCAGCTTCTGAGTATCAGCAGACAGCTGTGCATGCCACCTTCCCGTTCTGGATCACAGCAATGCTGGCTGATTCTAAACTCAACAGTCCCGCTGGTGATCCCCCCCAACAACCACTTTCTTGATTATGTTAGCAGTGTTTACCCTGACAGGTCAACTCTGTGATTTTTCTGGGAACGTTTTCCAGGAAACTAGCCTCCTCTCCTCCAGCCTTGCACTGAATCTTTAAGCATCAGACTCTCCAGGTATAATTTCTCCCCACTTAAGATACCAAGAGAGGATTCTGTTTCCTGCACCGAACCATGGCTGACACAGCGTATGATATCAAAGGTGGTCACAGGTGGCAGACCTTCAAGGATGGGAACCTGGGTTAGTTACTGACCTGTTGGATTTGAAGGTGGTGCTGTCCTGGGGGACAATGGGACACCAGTGTCTTGTGGCACACAATGATAGAATGGGTTCTTACATGGCCCCTCTGATACTAGTAAGCAATGCTACTGAGAGCAGGACTTTGGCTCACCACTGGCTGCCATGGTAGACTCTTGGAGTGAGAAAAAAACTGCAGGGCCAAGGGGTGGGCTGCCTGCTTCTGACTTTAAAAAATGTCAAGTAAAGCTGAAGGTCCAAACTCAAGTTCAAGGATGGCCAGAGGACTTGGGAGCTTCTACAACTACTGCCAAAGAATCTCTTTTCTCTTGTAGCCAAAACTCAGATGCGGAATTGGATTCTGCTGGCTGCTGAAATACAGCTGAGCTGGGTGTGTGTGATCCATCGAGCCAAGAGCACCATCAAAGATCATCGGGGGAGGTGACATGTGCTAGGTCAGGCTCAGAAGCATGAACCGAGGCGAGGACAGTGCTGGAGCATGTGGCTCACACTCACAGCTCGCCTGCTCCTGGGGTGTGCCGCCTCTCCTCGGCACACACCTGTGACCTCCTGAGAAGCTCCCCAGGACCAGCTAACTGAAGAAGAAAATCCTCGAGTCTGGGTTTTGGGGGATTGCATGCAGGTTGCCAACAGGACCAGAATTTGGCTGCTGCAACATTACAGACCCACTCGAGGGCCACAGCGGGTGGCAGGGAGGACAAGTCCAAGGGACAATGTGGTTTGGTTGACTTTTTCTCATGGATGGAGCAATGGCAATAAGTTCTATAGCAATTTATGGGCCGTGGTTAGCGGCTCGATCTGACTGTTGGGGACTCAAATGGAAGAAAACTGAAGGACTAGTGACAGAGAAGCCTGGGGAGAGTCTGTGGCTGGGTTTCTCGGTACTGGCCCAGAGGCTGAGAACACCTGTGTCCCTGCGAATGCTCACCAAAAGGTAACATCGTGCAGACAAAGTATCATGAGTTAGCTACCCATACTCCACTGTGCTCATGGACATCGGCCACCACCTCTGCTGAGGCCTGGCCTGCCGAGAGAAGAGGCCACTACTAAACAGTGGTTTGCATCACACCTGGAGGGGCCAGCCAGCACCTGGTGGGAGCTAATGACATTGAGCTCTGCTACATGGAAACAGTCAGCCATTTGTGTTCACTGGACTAGATACTTATTTGGGGTACAGATTCGGTCCCTGGCCCATCATCCTTTCTCCAGTGTCACCATGCAGGGGCTTACTGAACACCTCACTCTTCACTGCCCCAACCCATGAGGAGTACTTCTACCCAAAGAGCTGATTTTATGCGAAGGACGTGAGTCATGCACCCACACCCATGGAACTCACTGTGTAGCCACACACCCAGTGCTGCAAAGCAGCCGTGACTACGGAACAGTGAACATTCTATGAAGAGTCAGTTGGGCACCAGCTGCAGGATGTCATTTTATGATGTTGAGATGTTGTCTTTGGGATGTGGTATGGGGTGCATGCTCCTAATTGGCCACTGATATGTTGTGTTGTTTCTGCATAGACATGACTCTCCCTAGATTCCTGGGCATGAAGGGTGACAATGAGAAGCCTGCTCTCACTAGTGTACCTTGGACCTGCCTGCAAACATTCCGCTTCCCGTCCCAGCAACTCTGGGCTCTGTGGGCCACACAGTGAGTTCCACAGGCATGAGATCTTTGCCTCGCATCCTTTGTATGAAATCAGCTCGTTGGAAAGAAATGATCTTCATGGGTTAGGGCATGTGTTTGGAGGTCTCAGGACCCAAGGGAGAATGTCCCCCCAGGAAATGTGGCAGTGACTCTGTGGAGGGGGAAGCTGAGGGTTAGTGGCCATTTGGGGCTTCTCACAACAATGAACCAACAGGCAATGAGGAGTTTTCTGTGTTGGATGGGGTGATTGCTTCCCATCGTCAAGGGAAAACAGGGCTGTTGTTTCACATGGGACAGGGAGGAAGTCATCTATTACCCAGGGAGCCCACTGGGTGCTTTCTATGGCTGCCATGTCCAGTGGTAGAGACAAGACCACAGCAGCCTCATACAAGGAGGACCTCCAGGGGCTCAGACCCCTCGGAGATATGGTTTAGTCACCTTGCCAGGCACGTAAGCACAGTGGGCTGAGCTGATGGTGGAAGGAACGTGGATGGGATGCTTAGTGGAAGGAAATTTTAAACACCAACAATGGCTTTGTGGTAGATAGCCTAATGTTTTTACAGCTCTGCTAGGTGTATATTGTATGTTAACCAGTTTTCAACTTGATTTCCTATACTGCTTTATAGGAGGTATTTTGATGGTCATGGTCATAGTCAGACCTGAAGACAGAGGCTGTCAAGGTAAGATTGTGCCTGTCCTGGGAGTCGGATGCTGTGGTGGTGATGCAGCTTTGGGGAGAAGGTGATGATGTTTTGACTACAGCAGAGAATGTTGCTGCAGCTGACATTCATGGATGTAATGTGGTGCGATGGTGAGGACAGATGTCAAGCAGCTGCAGGGTCAGATTATGAGGAGACTGTGAGTTACACCAGTCAACCTTCATCTTCTATTCTGCCTCTGTTGGTGGAAATTCGTGTTCTGCAGAACCTGGAGAGGCAAAAGTCACATTCACTAGCCTTCTTTACAGTTAGGGCAACATGCAGATTAAATTCTCCATCAATAAATGCACTTGGTGAAGGCGGGAATGCAGGAGTGAAGCAGATGCCTCTCTTCTTGCTTCTGGCCGTTGCTGCTGTGAAGCCCGTGTGTGGGTATTGGGGGGCTGCAGCGAGGGCAGCAGGGGATTGGCATGGCCTCCAGTGAGCTCATGTATTGGGCACAGCAGAGGTGGCCTCCTGAACCCAGTTCTGGATGCCAGCTACACAGCAGTGTTCTTGAATGCTGTCATCATAGCAGCTTCCAGCAGAGGTAGGAGCTTCCTGCCGCGTGCTGGGGGCCTTTCTGCAGACCCAGCTTCGAGTTCACTGTCCAGCTTTGCAGAGATTGGAAGCCCCCCGATGCCCTATATTAAAGCACTTTCTGCTTAAGATACCTTAGGTGGTTTCTGTTTCCTGCCCTGAACTCTCAGTGAGGTAGGTTGTTGAGAGGACTGGATAAGAAGGTCACGAGTGTGCAAGGCACAGAGCCTGGCACTCACTAAGTGCACGCTAAATGGCAGCCAAAAAGGTGACTAACAATTGCCCATCTCAGTAATTGACTTGACTGAATATCTCCACCCTGTTCACCTTTAATTAGTGGCAGGACAATCAAGTGCCTCTTTTTAAGGAATAACCTCCCCAGTCCATGTAAGTATTTTGACATGAGGTCCAAAGACCTTTTTAAGAGTGTGGCAGACCCGACAGCTTACCTTTCTCCCACTGACTGTGTATACCTGCTTCACAGGAAAGCGCAGAAGAGCCGAGGCTTTGCTAAGAAAGGCCGTCAGGCTCCTGGTATTTCTGTGGCTGAGAACCACTGTCTGCTGGCATCGAGGGTCACTGTTCTTAACCAGCACCACCCTCCTTGGGGCTTTAGGACCCCTCCAGGAAGAAGACGTTCCCGGCACCTCGCGCCGACCTTCGAGATCCCGCAACTGCAGAGTAGAGGGTCTTCTTCCTTGAGGCTGGCCTGGCCCACTGGGGGTCTTTGGGGGCTTCTTATCGGAGCAGAGGTAGCAGCCACCGTCTTCGAGCTGCTCCAGGGTACTGAGGCTGTGCAGGCCCCGGGGCGTGGTGACCGAGCGCACCCCAAACGAGAGAGGCACCCGCTGAGAAAGCTCATCCATCAGCGCACTGAAGGTCCTGAAGGCACGGTGGTGAACGGCCAGGCGGGCCCCAGCGAAGCGGGGGTCCCCTCGCTTCAGGAAGGTTATCTTCTTGGCTGGCGTGACCTGGGTGACAGACGGGGTGTGGGCCACTGAGGGCAGGAGGCGCTCGTGGTGGCTCGGGGCCTGGGCATCCCTGCTGGCACGGCTCATGGCGTGGAGGCCCAGGAAGCTGTAACAGAGCAAAGGAAGGGCGGGGTCAGAGAGCAGCTCACAGGCTGAGCACCCCCTGCCACTCCCCCTCTTTAGAGAGGAGCCTCCTGCCCACCCCAGATTTGGCCTGCTCAACTATGTAGATGCAGCTTAATCCACTGGGATGGGGTGGAAGAAGGGTCAAAGGTTTGGCATCAGACAGATCTGAGTTCAAATCCTACCCCCACCACTTACTACTTGCATGTACCTGGAGATGAATGGCATAATCTAGGTTTTTGTGGCCTCCACCTGCAAAATGCAGTGGCAGCCACTCTGTGTGGTGGTTATAATAACCGAGTGGTTTATGCACATGAACTGTCTGGCATGGAACAAGTCTCAACAGATCCTTAGTCCTTTCCTTCCTCGTGCTGTTTCTCGTACCCTCTTCTACTAACCTTGAGCTCCTTTGAATGCTTTAATAGTTTATCTACTAAAGAGGTGGCTCGGCAAGGAGAAGACCACAAACACAGAGGTAAGAATGCTGGACGAGGAGACCTGGGCAGCGTGCCCCTTTCCTGAGGTTTCCCTGTGCCACCCTGGGGTTCCCACCTCTGGGCTCCACCCCGCTTGCCATCCAGGGAGAGAGAGAGCTGGAGAAGGAGGCTTGGTACACACCCTCGGGGACAGGGGTGCAGACAAGAGGGCTTGGAGCTCTGTATCTGCAACCCAGAGAGGATGCCACCGCTTGATGCTGTGTTTTCTTCATTATATGGTGACGTTCACTTTAATATAAAAATAATGCTGCTGCTCACATCCCCCCAAATTCTTTGTAAGCTGCATGATGGACTCCATGGGTGAACAACCCAGCCTGCTTCCCCAACGTGGGGGAATGGGGGCTTAGGCCAGCGTAGTAGGGTCAAGCCCATCACCCCACTGTTCACTCCCGTCCCTGTTACCCCCCACGGTGGAGCCCCATCATATCATCACACAGTGCAGGTCCCCACTCTCTGTGCTGTGCACTTGCCTCTGGTTGTCCTGAAACCCAGCTTTCACCTGGACATTTCCTATGCTCCAAAACCTTCAGTGGTTCCCCAGCATCTGCAGAAAAAGCCCTGGCCCTGTATTCCACAATTCGAGGGTTTCTCCCACTCATGCCAGCTGCCCCTGGAGCCTCACATCCTGCTGCTTTTCTGCACAAAAGTGCTTCACTCCAACCGGGCTCCTTGACTCCAAGTTCCCACCTGCACCGTGCCTTGGCTCCCTCCCTTGTGGAGACCTCCCTGGCCCCCCAAACCCAGGGAAACCCCCATTTTCAATGCAGCTCTCCTGACAGTTCCTACATGCAGGCCTGCATCCTTTCTGGCCAAGTCCACTGAGGCCTGGGAGGCAGAATCTATACTCCCCAGATGCTGGCCCACACTCAGCACGGAGTAGGGTCCAGGAAATATATGCCAACTAATGAGCCGATGCTGCACGCAGCCTCATACCACAGCCAGGCCTGTCCGTACGCTGGCACCTGGGCAGTCGTGATCCAGTGAGGAGTCCTGGCTGATAGGTGGTTCAGAATCGTAGCAGGACCTGGTGAATGTGCACACTGCAGGCAGCAGCATCTGTGCGTGCGGGGTTAGTGGCCCATGCCACCGTCCCTCCCTTACCATCCATCCCCCTTCCTCTAAAGGAAAAGAACTCTTCTCCCATTTTTGGAATATTCTTGCACAAAAAGCCTCCTGATCCTCTCTCATCTCAGGCATGAGCTTTATAAATAGCTGCCTCAAGCTCCTACCTTCTGAGCCCTATCAATGGCTCTGCCTAGGCCTCCCACAGGCATCCCTGCAGGGCCAGAGCAGCTCTTCCAGAGACCAGCTGTTCATTTTCTCTTGTGACAGTGAGCATCCTTCATGGTTCTCAGGGACGGATTGAGAGAGGAGGAAGTGCCAGTGGGCCCCCGATGTCACCATGTCCCCCAGCATCACCATGTCCCCAGAGTCACCATGTGCCCTAGAATCACCATGTCCCCAATATCACTGTGTCCCCCAACATCACTGTGTTCCCAGAGTCACCATGTCCCCAGAGTCACCATCTCCCCCAGTCACCATGTCCCCAGAATCACCATGTCCCCAGAGTCAACATGTCCCCTAGAATCACCATGTCCCCAATGTTACCATGTCCCCAGCATCACCATGTCCCCAGCGTCACCATGTCCCCAGAGTCACCATGTCCCCAGCATCACCATGTCCCCAGCATTACCATGTTTCCTAGCATCACCATGTCCCCCAACATCACCGTGTCCCCAGTGTCACCACATCCCCAGCATCACTGTCTCCCTCAGAGTCACCATGTCCCCAGCATCACCATGTCCTCCAGATTCACTATGTCCCCCAATCACCATGTCCCCAGCATCACCATGTCTCCCAGCATCACCATGTCCCCCAGTGTTGCCATGTCCCCAGAGTTACCATGTCCCCCAGAGTCATAATGTCCATCAGTATCCCTGTGTCCCCCAGCATCCCCTTCGTGTCCCAGGGCTTCTCCTCTCTGCAGGCCTTCTTGTGCAGAGACAGCCTCTCTCAGCTTCTCAGGGACCGTATCTCTGAAGGGTGTTTGAGGGAAGACAGGAGCCTGTCCTGGAGCTAAGACAAACACCTGGCTCCTTGGGGACCCAGGCAAAAGCATAATCCCCAACATACACTCAATTGGGTAACTGCCCCTTTCTTCCGGCATTCTTCTAGAATGTAATCCCTTTCTGAACTGGAATTCTTGATCTCCAACTGGGCCCTTGATATAAAAAGCGAATGTGACCCGAGGGATCCTAAGTGCTGGAGATCAGGCTGATACTGGGTGCCCCAGGAAAGTGACCAACCACACAGTCCCAGACAAACTGACGGAAATCTCAGCCATGCCCCCAATAAGTGTCTTTACACTCAAGTGTCCCTACATGCAACTGATAAAAAAATTCTGCAGGTAACTTCAGGTGGTATACACACACACACACACACACACACACACGCACGCACACACGCACGCACGCACGCACACACACACACACACACACACACGCATGCATGCATGCACACATGGCCACCCTGGGGACTGTAGAAGTTGGGGCATGCGAGGTGTGAACGCCACACTGCTCATCACAGGGACAGCAGGCTGTCTGTAGCCTGGTCAACAGAACAGAAGCAGGTGCACGTCATCTCTGCAGAGCATCCACAATTGTGACGTTCTCTTGCAGCCGCAGGGAAGGGAGACGCAAACGGGAAGGTTTTCTTGAACCTTCTGGTCTCTCACCTTCAAAGCAACCTGGCCCCACCAGGTTATTCATTCACTCTTCAACACTCATTCATCCACTCATTCACGCATCCAAACAAGATTTCTGAGCATCTGTTTTGGTCCAGGCTCTATGCTGGGTCCTGGGAATACAAAGATTAATAAGACGTAGCACCCATCTTCAAAACATCACACTCTAGTATGACAAATAAACACACTAAAACACACCATAATAAATGTTCTGTATATATGATACATGCATGCAGAGCGTGACTGAAGGCAGAGTCAGAGGAATAGCAGGTCAGGGAAGACTTTCTGGAGGAGGTGACATGAAGACTGCTGAGCTGAGACTAAAGCAATGTTTAGGGCTGATCCAGAGAAGGAAGAAGCTAGGACTGGCGTGGCACATAGAAATGGCGTTGGTGCCAACTCTGGAGTTGGTGGTTGGAAGGATGGGAGGAGAAGGCCTGAGGCTTCCTACATGCTGTGGTCAGCGGCCATAGAGTCAGGTTGGAAAAGGGCCACACTGGGCACCAGCCACCTGCTGTCCCTGCATGGGGGCATTCACACCCCACACTGGAAAACTGAAGAGTTGCATGAGCTGACTGTCTGTCCCTAGCTTCGTGGATCTGAGCTGGGGACTCCGTCATGTGAAGGGGAAGAGCTGAGATGTGAACCAGCTGGAGGTGGCAACAGGGAGCCCTGCCTGTCACTGAGTCCCAAGCTGGATTTCTGGGGTGGGGCCCCTGCCAGATCCCCCCACTATGCTCGATGGACGACAGAGGACGACTTCGCTTCCTACATACAGACAGGCCTCCAGGTGCGGGACACAGGATTAACCGCCACTGATAGGTTACGGTGCACACATCAGTTTTTCCCCTCACTGGTGTCCTCCTTTCATGACTGCAAAGCGAGCTTCTCCCCCCAGGCAGGAGTGCGAGGAGACTCGCCTCTTTAACAAGATGAGCTGGTGGCCTGGCCCAGGGAGAGGATGGCCCCAGTGCCCTGAGCAACTCTGGAGGCTCCCGTGCAGCACAGAGGAGCCGCTCTTCCCCCACTGGTGATCACATGGGCCGCAGCCAGTGGAGGATGATGTGAGGGAAGGAGGGGCCTGACCTCTCTGGGTGCAGGGGCGCTGGGAGGAGGGGCAGAGAGCAGAAGGGAGCAGGGCTGGAGGACGGACAGCAGGACAGGGCTGGTTCCCAGCCCCCACCCTCCACTCCCGGCTGGGGTTGAGAGGGGAGCACTGGGGGCATGGCGGGGGGGTAGATAAGGTGAGGGACTCTCCAGGGGCAGAGGGCTTTTGCCCAGCCAAGCCTCACAGCTGAGCTCTAGAGGAGACCCCTCTCTCCCAACCAACCAGGCTTGCGCTCAGGGTGGGGCCTCATGTAGGTATGTTAAGGCAGAATGGATTGGAGGAGCTCGAACGTTTGCTGTTCTGAGCCACCTCGGTGACCTTGGAGTGTGGACAGGACCACGCAGGAGTGGAGGAGGGTCTGGCTGGGAAGCCGTGGTAAGTGGTCGTGGTGAGCACAGAGACTGCAGACCCACCACTGGTGCTGAGTGGGTCCCAGCAAAGCCCAGCTCCCACAGCACCAGCCAAGCCCGCGGAGGCTGAGGCAGCAGGCAGGGGTGCCGCTGCGGGAAGGGAAGGACGGGAGTCTGCACGGGGATTTCAGGAGGAAGCCAGGAGAGAACACGGAGGAGGCCTTCCAGCTGGGTGGGGTGGGGTGGAGGAAGCAGAGCAAAACAGACGAAGGGCGGAGGAAGAGGAAGAAAAATCACAGGAAGTGCTCAGAAAAGGTGACAGCCCCTGCAGTGCTGGACGTGGGCGAGGCGGGGGGAGGTGGCGGGCGGGCAGCGAATGTGCCTGCGGGAAGACACTGCACAGGGCGGGCATGGGGTGACACCGAGGCTAGACCCAGAGGGTGAGCAGGAGCAAGGGGCAGGGCTGTGGCTGGAACGTCGATGGGCTGATCGACCTCCTGCACACACAGCCAGAAGCAGCCACAGGAGCACCATGATGTGAGGTGCCCGGCATGTCACCTCCAGAGAGAAGCAGAGCTGCACCCTCCGGTGGGCAGCCGAGCCCTCCTCATGTTCCTCCCGTGGCCCATGGGCCACACAGCCTTCAAGGGTCATTCTCAGCACCACCTTCCAGGGGCTGGAATTAGCCAAGGGTTGAAAGGAGCTCTGCTATGTTATGAACTGATAAGAAAGAAAGAAAAAAGGGGTGGGAAACCATGACAAAGACTTGCCATCGACCACAAGGTGTATCCCTATGTGAGAGGGATGAAACATGAACAGACACACCCAAGCCCGAGCGCACTGAAGTCCTGAAACACCCGAGGACGTACGCACTCACGTTCCCAACAGGGCCCAGCGCTTAAGTCGGACTGTGATCGATTTTGGGCGAGGACAGCGTCTGGAAGCCAGAGGGCCACAAGCTGGCAGAACACACACGCCGATGGGGGGGACACATGATGTGTAGACAAGAAGGGACCACGATGGGACAGTACTCACACCCGTTAGGATGGCTGTTATAGAAAATAAAGACAGAAAACCAGTGTTGGCAGCGGGGTGGAGAAACTGGAACACTGCTGGTGGGAATGTAAAATGGTGCGGCCACTGTGGACAACAGAACGGCAGATGCTCAAAACATTAAAAACAGAATCACACATGACCCAGCAAGTCCACTTCTGGGTGTACTCCCATAAGAACTGATAGCAGGGGCTCAAAGAGGTGCGTGCACACCCATGTTCACAGCAGCAGAAAGGTGAAAGCAGCCTAAATGCCTGTCAGCAAATGAGTGGGCGAGCAGAATGTGGTCTATATACACAATGGAATGTTATTCAGCATTAAAAGAAAATTCTGACACACGCTGCAATGTGGGTGAACCTTGAGGACATTGTGCCAAGTGAAATAAGCCAGTCACAGAAGGACAAATCTTGTATGATTCCACTTACATGAGGTCCCTAGAGAAGTCAAACACATAGAGTCAGAGTAGAATGGTGGGTGCCTGGGGCTGGGGGAGAGGAAACAGGGGTCAGTGTTTCACAGGTGTAGAGAGTTTGACCTTGGGAAGATGAAAAGGTTCTGGAGATGATGGTGGTGATGGTTACACAGTACTGTGAATGTACTTAATGCCACTGAGCTGTACACTTAAAAATGATTAGGATGGCAAATTTTTTGTTATGTGTATTTTACCACAACAAAAAATAATAAAATAGTTAAAAACTTGAAAGGAGTGGGTGGGATGAATCATGCTCTATGAAAGGCGATTGGTGGAGGAAGTCTTCCCAGAGCTGTTGCTGACTGGCCGGGGTTCGCGGCTCGCCAGGCTGCTCCACATGGCAGAAAGGATACTCTGGTGCCTGAGGTTCCAAGTGGTGGATTCAGGTAGAGACTAATAGAATGAGCAGAGAAAGCGGGTCTCATGACTGCGGAACTTACGACCCATAGGCGTAAAGCAATCAGCAGCAAACGTTGAACTCCTGCTATGTGCTGGACAACTGGTTAGGCACAGCACGGTGAGACAGGCATGTGCTCGATGGAATTTATTGTCCAGGAAAGAAGACAGAACTCTGCACCTGGGTCCTCACGCTTCAGCACAAGAGCAACCGGCTACTTCTGAAGGGTCCCCGCCTCACGAGCCCACCTTGGCTCTGCTGGCAACTAACTGATGGCTTTGGGCAAGCCACTCGACGTCTCTGTGCTTCCTTTTCCTGAACCAGAAAACAAAGATGCTGAGCTAAAGGGCCGCTGAGGTTACAACGAGAGTCTGTAGGAAAAGATGGCACGGGACTCTGTGCTACAGACCATGAGCCTTGAATCTGGGGACCACTTGAGAACTGCCGAAGGCATTAGTTCTCAAAATGTTTAATCCAGATGAAAAATACACCCCCTTTTCAAAATCATGGTGAAAATTACAAACATCGCCGATGCCCTTCCTGAAAAATGAGTACATTCCCATGTGCATAAAACATTGACACCATCCCCAGGCCTGGGCCTCTGAAGCCCCCCGCAGACACCTCCCCAAGAGATCCACAAAGGTTAAGAACCTTCGATCTGGTCCCAAGTGATGAGAAAACAGAGGGGACGAGGGACAAGACGGAGGAGCTCTGGATTTGCCATGGTCCCCTGACAGTGTGTCTGAGAAAGAAGGAAAGAAATTAAGTTTGAGAATACAGACCCTCTTGCTCAAGCTGTAGTCACTGGGAAAAGTTTTTCCAGTGATGGGTCCCTTTCTGTCTGCTGATAAAGGAAGGCCACATTCATGACAATTCAAGAAGAGACTTAGGACTGAGAGAAACCTGATATTGACACAGGAAGTAGAATCCTTGGAAACTGTAGAAAACAAAACAAAAACCAGTGCCAGAGTATCTTTCTCTCCCCGCCCCCCCCCCCCCCCACATGCTGCTGTTTTCTAGACAACTTATCAGCAGGGACGTAGCTAATGAGACGACCTGGATTTGCAGGGCTCATAGTGCCAAGTGCAGCCTCTTCTGAGCTCTTGAAGGCAGAAAGTGGGTCTGGTTCGTTGCTGCCCCATGCTTGGCACTTCATACATGCTTGACAAATGTTTGCAGGATAAATGATACTTGGGGAACTGTGCAGTGGTAAAAATGGGTAAAAGTACAGAGAGCAAAGAATAGGGCAATAGTGGAGCAGAGGGAAGAGAGCTCTCTTGCCCAGCCATGGCCAAGTGCATAGAGGAAACATCTAAATGGCCAAGGAAGGAGCAAAGCCAGCAGCGCCATACCCTCTGCCCTCCACCACCCCAGAGCAGCTGAGAAAGCAACACTGGGGACCAGTGGTCCAACACACAAACAATCACAGACAGACAAGCTGAGAACGTCAAGATGAAAACGTCAATGGAAGGAAATAGGGAAAGTCTAGAGGTGAGGAAGGGACTAGATGTCCTTGGAGTGGACCTGGAGGGCAGCATTGGGAGTTAGGCTGGGACTTTCCTAGGACACTGAGACTCATTTCAGCTTGACTTCGGAAAACAACTTTAAACAGCTGGAGTGGTCTCAAGGTGGGTCAGGCGTGTATCAGAAATTGCATTTGGTTGCAAGCAACAGAGATGCTTCCTGCCAAATAACTTAAACCAAGTGGTGGTTTATTTTCCTCTCCCATAAAAGAAGTCTGGAGATAAATACTCCCGAGCTGGTATAGAGCTTCGTGGTGCCACTGATGTCCCTGGCTTCTTCTGTCTTCCTTCCCTGCTGTCCTTTCTGCTGATTCCCTCTTCAAGTCTCTTGATGGTCACAGGACAGCTGCTGTGGGCTCTGCAGCTTGACTGGGGTCCCATTTAGCCTGGCACTGGTGGTCTGTGCCCAGTTTCTGTGCTCACCAAGACTACCCACCCTCAACTCTTGCATGGGGCTGTCCACAACTCATGGGTACTGAGGTGGCTCAGGAAAGCCATTGTCAGAACCTCGTCCAATCTATTCTGCCTTAACACATCTTGCTGAGGCCCTGCCAAAGGAGAAGTCTGTTGGGGGCGTGATTGGGTCTTAGTTGTGGGGCTGGGTTTCGCAAAAGCCCTCTGCCTTCAGAGGGTCTCTCGCCTTATCTGTATGTCCCCTCCATACTCCCCTTGAGCCCCAGCTGCAAGTGGAGCACGGAGAGCACGGACAGACCCGCTGGGCTGTACCCCAGCTCTGTGGGCTCCTTCTCTTTGCCACCTGATGTGCATTTCAGGCAGGAGGAACGGGAGAGGTGACGGCACTTACTTACTGAATTAGCCCTTATAAAGTTGACCTGAAACCGCCAACTAGCAACTTCTGCCCACCCACCCCCACACCGGCTGCAGAACTTAGCTCTACACCCGTCCCTAACACAGAGAGTGGGAGGGAGCCTTGGCAGGGATGACCCATCTAGGCCTTCACTGGCACCGTGGAAAAAGAGAAAGCAGGATAAAGTGAGAGACTGAAGGACAGACAGAGAGAGCACTCAAGGCAGATTCCAGAGGTGAGGGCTTTGCCTCCTCTCTCTGTTTCCCAGAGAAGAGCGCCAGTCTGCAGGCTGGCAGTGTGCCTCAGAGAGCAGAGCTGTGCCCTGCCCGGCAGCAGCCTCAGCTGCAGGCTCTGCCCCACCACGTGGCAGTCTCCAAGTCACTTTCCATCTCTGAGCCTCAGTTTCCCATCGGTAAAATGACCTCTGGATTTCCAGCCCCCAAATCCAGTTTTGAAGCTATTATTCAGGGCATGTGGGGAGGGGATGGGCAGGTGGGGGTGGGGGGTTTCTCCAGCTCACACCTCAGGGGGCTGGGGGAAAGGGACAGAATGACACCCCCAGAGAGAGGGGGAGAGGCCGGCCATTGGCACCAGCTAGCTGATGCATGTAGTCAACATGCCCCGTAAATGGAACCAGAGCGTCAGCTGTCCACCAGTGAGAAAAGCAGTTCCGCAACAGAAGACGATGAAAACTGTTTACCACATGAAATAGCCAAGATGTGGCTTGAGGTCTGCACACAACACAGCCACCAGGGTGGCACTGTGCACCCAGAATCCTTGCAAGGGCAGACCCTTGTCGGGTGCTCCCCCACCCACACAAACACAGACAGACAAACCCGGGGCCAGGCTACGTGGGGACTGTGGGGCGTGCCTGCATGGGTGATGGTACCGTGGGTGTTCACACGTGGCCAGACTCGCTGGATTGTATGTGGTAAGTACATGCAGCTCCTTGTCAGTTACACAAAGAATAAAAGGGTGTTAAAGACTGGCAGGACGGTAAGCACAAAACTCTTCCAAAGAAGTCGGCAGCACCTCTGAGTACAATGGGGCTCCCCGGTGGCCCGGCCCATGGCAGATGGGGGATCTCTAGCTGGCACGTTTAAAGGGAGCCAAGGAGGTGTCACGACCCTGACCTCAGGACAGTCCAAGGGTGCTGGGGGTCAGCATGGCCAGCCAAGGAGCTCATGCGCTGTGCAGCAGGATGACCAGGAGCTTTCGGAAGTTCAGCACCCAGACTCCACCTTCAGAGATAGGGGTTCTTGGTTAGGGCTGAGGCCAAGGCAATTTTTTAGTATTTCAAATTTTTCATTTCTTTTTTTTTTAAGCTCCCTAAGGAATTTTCAGCCAGTGTTGAAACCCACTGAACTGAAGCCCAAGACGGAGCTGGACAGCAACTGCAGGCCAGCGCACGCCATGTGAAGGCTGAGTGCAACCGAGCTGAGCAAAGGAGAGGCTGGTCATGGTGGTGGAGAGTTTGGATTTGGACGTGATGTCCTGGTGGGGCTCATGCGGGTGGCAAGCAGGGCTGGGGACAGGGTAAGCGAGGCCTGCGGTCACTTGGAAATGGGCCCTGCATGAGCGGAGCAACGTACAGCTCGTGGCTGAGAAGGGGAGGAGGATTGTCCACAAAGCAGCTGCCACAGCTGGGAGCCATGGTGGACTTCAGAGCAGGGAGTGCCACCCAGGCAGGGGTGCTGCCACGGCGACACCACCTACACACCCACAGTGGGGAGGGGCACATCTTTAAAATACACAGTGACATGTTTAACTCTTTTCAGTTTACAAAGTGATCGTGCATATACATAAATATTATCTCAACTGTTCCTACAGTTACCTATGGGGAGCAGAGGCTGGGAAACCCCTTCCGAAAGAAGGGATCCGAGCCTCAGCAGTGCTCTCGTTCGTCCCTGCCCGCCCCCGCCTCCTCATGACAGAGGCCCAGCTGGAGCACCTTCAGGTGCGGACACTCCGCTGTCCCCTGCACGCTGCCGTGGCCGCGTTTGAGGGCCGGTGAGGCCCAGGAGAGCCCGTTTCTGCCAAGGCGCAACCCCAGGACGACAGGCCCTTCGAGTTCTGCTCCGCGGGGAGATGCTCCCGGCGAGTACAGTATCTGAATTCAAAACAGGAAGGGGAAAGCCGGCCCGGAGCAGATCTGGAGCGGTTCCACTGCACAGAGTGCATGACTCCCAGGCCTGCTTTCTCTGACACCCCCGGTGGCCCCGTGAGCACAGCAGCTCATTTCCTTGAGAATGTTTTTGTCATTTTTGTCATCATGCCTCACACAGTGGGCGGCACAGGGGGCCACTGGAGGACAGGTCCCGCTGAGGAAGGAAAGAGCACAAAGATGGGTAGACTCCAGCCCGAGCAGGGGCTGGGGGTGAAGGTGGGAGGGGTCTGTTCTCACTGTCCCATTGCTGGTTCCAGCAAATGACCTAAAACAACCGGAAGCGACCCCAGGGAGCAAGGACGGTGAGAATCCCTGGGTGCCCTGTGAGTGTCTGGTTACACTTGCTAACACTGGACTCTGTGATCCCATCAGGATGGAGACAGAACATTCTAGAACATTCCACTTCAGCCTTTCTTCCTCTGGGAAGTGGATGGAAACAGTTTGTCTGTAAGGAATGGATGTAGAAGAGACTGGAAATAGACTTTGAATGTGGAGTTTGCTGGCCAGCTGTCCGACCTCCGGCGCGGAGCTCCCTTCCCTGCACTGTGCAGGCACTGTGTTCTCCAGGGGCTTGAGTGGATGGACGGGGAGCACTTTCCCGTGGCAGGCTGTCAGTAAAGACTGACTGTCCTTTGGTTTGACTCACTGGTACACAGTCAGCTCCTGCCCTGCGATCCAATGCACTAACGTACGCGGTCGTCTCCACCCAAAACCCAGGGCGGGGGACTTAGTCCTGATTTCCTCCACCTGAACCCGGCCGCACCTCACTCTGCATCTCTCCTTCTCCTGCTGACAGCAGCCTGCGAGAGTGTGGCTGTGCACATGGCCTGCTTCTCCTGCTGGACTAGCGGGTAGTCCAGGGTGAGGACCAGAGCACTGCACACTGCAGGCGCTCGGCCAGCGTTTATTGAGTGACCGATGAGTTAATGAACACATGTTCATCAGACACAGAGGACATCTGATTCTCAACCCAAGGTTGACCTGATACAGGGTTGACAAGGTTCATGTGAAGCATGTCACGCCTTTGAGGACCCCTTGATGGCTCTGACGTTACCTGGAGCCAAGAATGTTCCCCGCATTAAGACTGCAGAGCACATCACTCAGAGTCCTTGATTTCTACTCACTGCTCCTTGGTCTGGGGCCGTGATGTGTAACAAGCCCCTGCCCTCACCTCTCTGCTGGGCTGGGCCCCCCAGAATCTGGAGGAGCCTCAGTGCCTCTGGGGTCACTCTTAGAGTAAGGGTCAGCACCAGAGGGTTCATTGAAGAGGGTTTAGGGAAGGAACACGGGCAGAGAGTCCAACACTCTCTATCCAGCAGGGGACAGTGCTGTGCCTAGGAGGTCGCAACAGCAAGAAGCTGTTACCATGTCCATGCCTGCAGGGATGAGGGGGAATGACACTGCAGACCCCCTGAGAGCCGGTGCTGCAGAGCATTCCCCAGAGGAATGCAGACCCTGCCACAGCCACAGCCCCACATGGCACAGGGAAACCAAGGCCTGCCTCTCCTCCCACCCTCTGGTCTCCCGCTGGGGCCTCCCATCTGCCACTCCAACCAGAAGCCAGAGGCCAGGAGCTGGTGGGGCAACTTGCAGAGGTCAAGGGATGAAGAATAAATCTGGAGGGGCAGGCAGAGATTTAAGAAGCCAGACACCCCAAATCACACCAGCTTCCAGCCAGAGGAAGCCCTGGGCGGGGACACCAGCCACATCCCCTCCTCAGGGGACACCAAGAGTCATGTCCTCCCCCGTCTCCGTGAGACCCTCTTCGCCAGGAATGAGAGGCCTCATCATGAAAGGAGACCAGGCAGCTTCCCAGGACAGAGGAGGTCTTCAGTCTCCCACTCTCCGGGCAACCATGGGATGATCAAGGGAAAGACCTTTGATCTCAACAATGCTAGGAGCTTCCAGTCTTCTCTGCTCTGTGCTTTGCTTCCCCTCCTGGCGCAGAGCTGTTGGTGTCCAAGGAAACAGGCGGGAAGGGCGAGGAGTGTTTGTGGAGAAGGTGGAAGACGTGGGAGCTCTCTGTACTATTCCTGCAACTTCTCAGTAGGTTTGAAACTACTTCAAAATAAACATTAGGTAGATAAAGAGCATGGATAGTGGGACTCAGGATCAGCTGGAGCCCACTGGGGGGGACGATTGAGTCAGCAGACATGAGAGACCCCCCAGGTTAGGCCGTAGCACTGACCTGTGCACAAAACCATCCCCACTGAAGAGCCTGGCACAGGCCTGTGAATGCAGCATGTTCAGAGAGAATGGGAAGATGGGGTTTGGCCGGTGCCAGGCTCTCCGCTGCTAATTCCATCTTCCCTTCACAACTCCCTGTGCCGACTTGCCTTCTGCAGGGTGCGTAAGTGCGGCTTTGGGGTGGATGAGCCGCTTCTCTCTGGGCCTCATCTGCAAAATGAGCTAGTTGGACTCAGCAATGCTTCTGGGTCCTGCCGCTGCTCAGACTCCATAACAAAGACTCCAGGATGCCCAGTGGCAGCTTAAAGAAGGTGTTGGGGGCCTTTGGGGCAGCTGAGCTGTGCTTTGTCCAGTGTGAAGAGGTCACTGTGAGGCTAAGGGAAGACAGGGGAGTTTGGAGTCAGCCAGACCCCTCAGAGTTCCAGCACTGCCCTTCAGCAGCCGGCAGACACTGGGTAGACGAACTAACCTCCCTGAGCCTGGCTGGCGCCCTCTGCAGAAAGGAGACATCCGTACCTGCCCATGGGGTTGTGGCGGGGATTAGCTGGGCCCGTCCCGCACAGCCACTGTCCTTCCTCCTCCCCTCCCCTGGGCCGGCTCAGGCGGGCAGCCTGCTTCGTAAGGAGCTCCTGGATGAAAGGCGCTGGGGCAACAGGAAGGACTGCTGCTTTAACTACTCTGGGCTTCCTCTCTTTGTCTACGGCATCATAAACAAGCCTATTCCCCAAAGCCACATCTGATAATCCAGCTGCAGGAGGTCCAAGGTCAAGCAATCCGAAATGCTCTTAGCTGGGATTAGGTAATTCCGAGCCTGATCCGAGGCCTGCTGCAGGTCAGAACCAACTCCATCCTGGCTGTCACTGGGGCTGCCTGGGCTCATGTGTCCCTGGGAAGGGGATGGAGCAACCAGGACAAGTGTCAACCTGTCCACAGGGCTCTCTGAGGTCTGGCCTTAGAAACTTCACTGACCTGAGGCGTGTCAGCAGGCCCGTGTGGGGATGGTCTTTGTCGTGCACAAAGCACTTCATCCACTCTCCCAGTGGATCCTTGCAGCACCCTTGTTAGAGCAATAGACAGGTGGAGCATTTAGGGGAAAAGACCATGAGGCCCAGAGAGGGGAAAGGCCAGCTCAGAGCAGGTGAGGGGAGAACTGGGCCTTCCCGGTCAGGTTTCTGGACCTGAAGTCAGTGCTTACAGGGAGGCTTTCTCCTCACATGCAGCCCCAGCCCTCCAGGACCAGTGACAGGATCCACCGGGTGGCAGGGCTCTCTTGCCCCTGAACAGAGCACATGATCTCTTTCAGTATTTACCTAATGCTCCAAAATCAAGCCAATTAGTCCAGAAATTTAATGCACACCTACTGTGTATGGTGTTACGTAGGGGCCAGAAAACTCCACTAAGACTTTTTTTTGGCATTAGTGGAGGAATACACACTGCAATAAAACACACAGTTGAAAGACTCCCTGTTTACAGCTGCTCGACTGACTTGATATATCGTGGATGCTCAGCTGAGCATTCCTGCAAAGAAAGAGTTAAAGCAGCTGCTATTTGTGGTAACTTATCTCCCGCTTAGGAGTTTATTTCCCTAAGTTGGTCGAGACAGGAGGGGAAAGAGAGGAGGAAGTAGGAAGAGAGAGGAAAACTGGATTAGCTTCAAGATCAAAAGATGCTCGGAGATCCAAAAGGAAACACGGACTCCGGGGGTGGGGGATTTTTGGGACTCTGTATCCTCCTGATAAGGAGAAGTTCTTGGGATGGCCCCACCCTCCTGCCTGCAGCCCCAGGGCTGGGTCCCCTCTGCAAGCAGAGCAGGCACTGGTGCCCACCCCAGGAGCTGGTGGCAAGAGGCTGGAGCAGCCTGGGAGGTGAGCCACGGATACAGGAAACGTGCCCTAAGTCCAGGCAGGAAAGAACAGCTGGAAAATACCCGCTTTGTTTACACTCTGTCAGGAGTAATATTTTGTTAGTTTCAGGTCTGGCTTATGTCGATCACACATGTGAACACAGAACTATGGGCCAAGCTTGCCTATGCTAATTAAACACAAGCAAACACACGCTCATTTATCCACAGGCACTTGCGATTCCCACCTAGGTCTAACCAGATGGCAAAGCAGTTTCTCAGCCTTGATGATAGAAGGATAAACAGAAGGACAAAATAAAAACTTGCCATCGGTGCTGGGGACCCAAGCTGCAATTTGAGACAGTTTCGCTTGCAAAAACAAGAATCGAAGAATGAATCATGGTAATTCATTCCCTTGATTTTTTTCTTCTCACAAAACTGGATAAAAATTTCTACTCAAATTGTTTGAGGGTTGGAATTGTTGGGACCAGAGCTGAGGACAAACAAGGGGCTCACCACATAGGACGTGGGTAAAACCCGTCAGCTGTTGAGCAGGTTGACAGGGAAGCTTCAGCGAGCATGCACGGCTCCTGCAAAGGCTTCCTCCCACCTCCAGCTCTGGGCCTTGCAATGCCATCATCGAGGGAAAGGTCCATGTACCCGAGACAGAGAGAGAGAGAGACAGGACGTACAAGCACCGTCTCACCCAGGGTTCTGGAAACGTGGCTCTGTCCTGAGTGTGTTAGCCTGCTCCACCTCTTGGCCTTTGCTTCTTGTTGACGTTTTAAATTTATTTAATAAAGCGTGTTCTGGGAGAGTCTTATCATGAGCCTTTCTGTCTCCTGACCTCAGAAAATGCTTGACCGAACTGTTCTTAGACTACCTTTTCATCAAGGCATCCTGCACAGCAAACCTGGAAGAAGAAAGGCTTTTAGCCCAGCAAAGACAGAGTGAAAATCATCTCGAGTTGAGGGGATTGTGTGGGCAAAGGCCCTGTGGCGTCTCCCATCTTGTGGGGGATGGTGTTGGCAGGATGCTGCACGGAATATGTTTAGTACAGGGTCTGAATGGTCAGCTTGATTTTTTCTTTGTCTTTTGGTTCTACTTTATTCTGCTTAAAAGCAAAACAAAAAATGAGGCTACCTCAGAATGATGCCGTCCTGGGAAAGAAAGCATGAAAACTGGCTGAAGATTTTGGAAGGAGGTGGACAGGGGTCTCATACTGGCCCAGAAGTACAGCTGCCACTTCCACACAGCCTGACTCTGTGGCTTTTGTCCTAACGGAGAGGCCTTTCTGATAGCGAGGCCACGGAGACCTCACGTAGTTGGAGAATGAGCCCTTTCCCATAGGTCGACTACCCAGGCAACCAAGTTTTACTTCGTAAAATACCACAGTTCTTTTTTCTATGCTGGAAATAATTCTAAAAAAATTTTTTAGAAGAATCTGTAAGAAGTAGGAAAGAGATTGTGTTATAATAGTTTGTGTTATAACATTATGAGATTGTGCTATGTTATATGGACATAGTATATATTGATCTCTAAAATAAAATCCAACATTTTTCATACAACACACAGCAGAAGTGATGCCATGGTCCATCACATCCTAGGCCATGTTCCTCCTTTCTTTGTACATTATCTCATCCCTCACAGTTAGATGGAGCTGCGTGACCAGTTCTTGCCAGTGGAGTGTGCACAGACATGACACTCTTCACCACGATACAGGGCACTTGGAATGGCAGAGCCAAAATCCTTGGGCAGCTTAGATCCTGGGGTCACCTCATATAGGACAGTAGCCCTTGAGGATTGACCCAACCAATGGCAACCTTGTATCCATGAGAAATGTGTCAGGGTCAGCCACTGAAATTTGGGGGTTGCTTGTCTCTGCAGAGTAAACTAGCCTGTCCAAAGTAATACACATAAAACCGAAAACAACAAAAATAAAAATACATATTATGAGAAGATGTGAGGAGAAAACACTCCAAAATTTTTATAGTGCTTTTTTGGGATGATGGTATCTAAAGGTAAAATAAATAAATAACCTTTAACCTTTTTTGCATATTTTTAATATTACCAAAAAGTAATGTGGACCATACAACTGAGCAATTGGACTCGGGCACTGATTCCAGAGAAATGAAGACTCAGGTTCATGTAAAAAGCTGTGCACAAGTGTCCACAGCAGCTGTCACACCAAAGACTGGAAACCCCACATGTCCTTGGGGGGTGAATGGACAGAGTGTGGGACACCCACTGCATGGGACACTCTTCAGCACTGAAAAGGAACAGACTATGATTCATGCAACAAACTGGACCCAAAATGTTACACACTCTATGGTTTCAAAAACCATTCTCCCTTTTTTCTTACTCAATGAAGTCCTGTATATCGAGAGTTGCAATATATCCAGTTAAGAAAACTACATTTCCCAAATTCCTTTTCAGATGGAGCTGGCCAATGGGTTTCAAGCAGAAGTCATTTGGAGGGGCTTATAGAAAACTTCTTTAAAGATTGCTAAAACCCTTTCCCCTTGCTCTTTTCTCCTTCCAGATGCCTGGGACCTGCACATGATGGCTGGAACTACAGACACCATTTTGTAACCACAATGGAACCCAGTACTAAGATAAAAGACAGAAGGAGCTCAGACACCAATGACCATGGAGACACCATACCAGCCCGGGCTACCTCTGAGTTTCTCATTTAAGCCACTGACATTTGATTTTACATTTCATGCAATCAAACCTAATTCTAATTGATATACCACATAACTGACCACATTTCTCTCATTCCCCTGTCCAATCCCAGCCAACCCCACCCCCCAAGGAGGAAAAGGTTATTCATTGGCCAGGGTTTTAGTTATGCTTAAGCTGTTATGGGTAAGTCTGCAGAATTGAAAGAGCAGAGAATTCCTGGAATTATTCCCATCAGAAGACATTGGACAACCTTAGGAAGAACAAAAATAACTGGGAAGTTGAAATGAGGAAACAGAGTAGAGAATCGTGAATGGCACCAGCTAAGATCATGAGAGAAAAACAATTTTTTAGAAGCTTTTAGGAAAATTTTGAAGAAAAGAGAGGCAAAGAAGATCTGTTGGATGTTTTGCTGTGGACTCACCCTCTTAGGGCCATTTAGGGAGATTTCAGTGAAGATTCGAGTTTTTAATTTTTTAAAGTGTCAGGATGGTATGTCTGTGATTCTGACAGTGTGCCGAGATTTGCCACCAGGTGGCCTGGCTTTGTCTGGGTTACACAAGAATGGAGCCCCTGAGGGAGATGCTCCAAACTGAAGCCTCTGCTCTGGCAAAACCACGATCAACTTTGAAAAAGCACAAACACGTTTTTAAGAGGAAGGTCAGGGAAGTCTTTCTGTCCTTTTTCACATGCAGAGCTTCAAACAAGGCACGTGAAGCTTAGAGTCACCCAGGCCCAGGACGAGTTTTGTGGTTTTTTTCCCACTTCCTAGTAAATTAACAAGGACCCAGCCTCAGTTTCCTCATTTGGAAAAGAGACTAATAACACCCCAAGTTCTGCAGTGAGAGTATGTGCTCAGCGTTAGGTCCTCCCCTTGTGTGACCACTCCTAATCCAACCCTGTTCCTGGAACAGCCGATCTGCAGGAAGCCACCTGAAGACTTGGGATCAGGGATAAGAAAGGCATCCTCAGCTTCTCAGACAGGAGGGGAAGTCATGCATGGGATGTCCTGGGGAGAAAAAGTCATTCTTCCCATCTGTCCCTTTTGCCAGGTAACAAAGAGTCTGAAAAAAAGCTGGAATGTGGTCTTTCCTGCCTGGGAGAGGAAAGGCAGTTCCTGCACCAGGAAAGGGAAGATGCTCATACAGCCAGCAACCCACTGTGGGCACTGGGAAGACACTCCTTTCTCTCCCGGGCCTTGCCAGCCCTCTCACCTGGGCAGGTTGTGGTGCATAGCAAAGCATCCAGCTCTAGGAATGCATTGACAGATCCATGGAAATTCAGAGAATGGAAGCAACCCGAGTATTATAAGACCACAGCAAGAAAATGGTGCAGTCTGTGTGCTGCTGGCACACGTGGCTGGGGTGGGTGGACGGGGACTGGGAGGTGATCGGGGGGAGCAGCAGAACCTCCCAGCGTCTGTCATCAGGGGGGTGCTGCTGGGGAGGGTTTGGGGGGTGAGGAAGGCTGTATTGGCTCCTGAGAGCATCCAGGTCCAACCTGCTTCTGGGGAAGCTTGCACTGGGGAAGCCTCCAGCTCCATTCAAGACCGGGCAGCTGGTGTCCTGGGGTCACTCACGCAGGACTGGCAAGGTGACCTGGATGCTGGCCTTGCTGGGGCAGTGGGGATTCAGGGACTTCACATGACCTCTCCAGACTTCTTTTCTTCTCCAAAAAATGAGGAGGCTAGACAAGGTGGTCCCTAAAGAACCTGCCCCTCCTGAAAGTCTGTGATCCTACAGGAAGCCAGGGCCATCCTGAAGCTCAGCTTCGGGCGGGTCTGCACATCCCTGGCCCACCTCTGTCCATTGAAGGTCCGCACCAGGCCATAAGGGTCTGATTCACGCCAGCTCCTAACTAGGCAGAGAACTGGGATGGCTGAGAGTTGTGGCTGGTGATGCTACCACACGCAGGACAGAGACCTGGAGCCAGCCCTGTCCCTCTAGCTGCTGTCTAATCCATCCACCTCTCTGGGCCTCAGATTTTTTTATCCTCTTCCATCAATAAAATGAGAACCAAACCCCCTGACTCTATCCCAGGCTTTCCCTGAGGATGCTGTGGTGCCAGCGACCAGGAGGATCCTGACACCAGGGCAGTCATTGGCTGAGTGTTGGGAGCCCCCAGGGCCTACCCCTCAGAGCATCCGATTTAACTGGCTTCTATTATTTTTCTAATGTTCCCTAGGGGACCCTAACATACCACCAAAGATAAGAACCACGACTTTACAACTCTGCACAGTATAGGGGCTGTTACTGCAATAAAGGTGAAAATGCAGCCAGGTAGGCATTTAGCTTATACAACCCTAACAACCAGTTTTTCCAGTCTTTGCACAGATGACCATTTATTCTAATACTGTTGGCACAACTTGAGTTACTCCACTCACTGACCTCTTAAATTTCTCTAATGCTTCAATTTTGTTGGGGAATGGAGAAATTAAAAAATGGGGAAAAAATTTTAAATTAATTTCTATGAGTCCCCTCTGACCTTTTGGTTCCCAAACTTCAGTTTCTGACATCAAATAGATCCTGGTCACCAGGGGCTTTGGTCAATGTCACTGATTTTCCGAATACCCCTCCGTAGTCAGAATGCAGCCCTCTGGGGCTGGGGACCATGTTAGCAGCCACCCAGGTGACCCAGAAGCAGGGGAGGCATGTGATGGGCAAACCCTGCCAGGGAAGGCTGTGAGAGGGATGGGCGGTGTGACCACAAGCTCTCAGCCTCCCCTTGCTGGGACTCTGGGTCTTCCACTGGGCAGTGGGACACCTGTAAATGATGCATGGGGGAAGGGAGTCCAGTCCCCGCCTGTCACCCAGCCATGCAGAAGGACACGTTCCTACATCAGCCACATGCTAGATTCCACAGGCATGACCAAGCCTGGTCCCAGTTGGCACTGTCACCCATGGAGGCCACGAGGGGCTGACCATAACCTGGCTTTCTCCCCTCCTGCACTGTCCCTCACAGAGAGCCTAAGCCTCCACAAGCACACAGGCAGCCCTGCGTCTTCATTCCGTCCCTCAGCAGGGGCAGCCTGAGCTCCAGCTCAGCTCCAGGGCCACCAGGAGAACAAGAGAGCAGCTGTCCCTGCACCTGGGAGTGTGGAGTCCAGGCTGGGAGACTGGCAAGGATGGGCAGGAGTGTCCCGGCTGGCTGGCATCACTGATGGGGTTGCTGGGAGGGCTGCCATGCCGAATACCTTGCTCACAGTGACTTCTCATGCCAGCTTCACCCCACCACCCCACAGGACACACTATACTTGTCTCCATTTTATGTGGAGGCTCAGAGTACCTCTGCAGCTCAGGACAAAGCTGGGATTCAAACCCAGACCTGCAGACACCAGCGCTGGCTTTTCGAATGGCCGGGTGCCTGGTGTGCTGCATTAGGGCATTGCCTGTCACCTGAGAGCTATCAAAAGATTTTGAATATCTTACCAGGGTCTTAGGAACACAGATCCAGAGAAGAAGTGACTCAGGCCCTGAACTTTCAAGGAATTCCAGGTCCCCGGTATGAGCTCTGGATGGGGTGGAGGAAGCACACCCCCTTGGCCCTCTGGACTCCTGGTCCCCTAAGTGGTGTAGACAGAGGAGGGCCAGAGCCAGCCCTTCTAAGACCTGCCCAAGATGGGGCCTCTAAGGGAGGCACACGTGGGCAGAACCCCGGGTTCGGAGACAGGAGCATGGTCTAGCCAGCTCAGCCGCTTTCTAGCTATGTGACTCTGGTGAGTGGCTTAGGTGTTCAGTGCCTTCCGAGTAAAACAAGGACAATATTGCTTTGCTTGGACACTGCTACAAGGATTACAGTAGCGATCGAACAACAGATGGGTATCAAAGGCCTCTTGTGTGTCCCGTGCTGAGGCGCTTCATCCATTTCCTCCAGTGACAGCCCCCAGCGGTCAGCTTCCGCGGCGATGGCACTGGCAGTAGAGACCCCGCCCAGGCCATGGAACTTACAGGGTGGTGCGCACCCAGTGACGGACCCTGCGGAGCTGGAAAGGCCGAGCCGTCTCGCCCCCTCACTGGGATGACAGCTGACAGCTGTCCCACCTTCAGAACTCCCTGGCAGGCTGGCCCAGTCTCTGGGACCCCCAGGGCAGTGCAGCTTCTGCACCACACGGACTGGTGCGGGAACACCTCCTAGCAAACCTGGGCCCTCGCCTCTTCCTCCCTTCTTAGGATCTGCTTCCAAGGAACCCAATCTGTGACAGCTGAGAGCCTGTTATTGTTGCTGCTGCTGTGGTTTTTTTATGTTTTTTAAAAAATTGTGGTAAAGTACACTTAACAAAATTTACCATCTTAACCATTTTCAAGTGTACAGCTCAGTGGCATGGAGCAGTCACTGCTGTGCAGCCATCAGCCCCGTCCATCTCTAGAACTTTTCATCACCCCAGACTGAGCTCTGCACCCATAAAACACAAACCCCCCATGCCCCCTCCCCAGCCCCTGGCACCCACTGTCCTACTCTCTGTCTTTGTGAGTTTGACTCCTCTAGGGACCTCATCATGCAAGTGAAGTCAACAGTATCTGTCCTTTTGGGACTGGCTTATCTGACTGAGCACATGCCTCCAAGTATCGTCCATGTTACCCTTTGTGTCAGTTTCCTTCCTTGTTAAGGCTGAATCATATTCTATTGTTCATATTCACCTCCTTGTGTTTATCCATTCATTCGTGGATGGACATGGGTTGTTTTCACCTGTTGGCTGTCGTGAGTAGTACTGCTATGAACACAGGTGTGCACACATCTCTTTGAGACCTACTGTCAGTTCTCTGGGGTGCATGCTCAGGGGAGAGACTGCGGGATCTTAAGGTGACCCCATGTTCGATTTCTTGAGGACCTTCCAGACGATTGCCCATAGCGGCCGCGCCACGTTACATTCCCACCCGCAGTCCACAAGGCCCTGACTTCTCCACATCCTGTCAGCACTTGCTATTTTCTGTGTTTCTTTTTTATCCTGCAGTAGCCATCCCAATGGCTGCTACTATTTTTCAATGTAGATTCCCAGTCCTCTCCTGGAGGAGTCAGGTCTGATACACAGACAGATTTGGGACCCACAGCTCTGAAATCCAGCAGTCACAGCGTCTCTCTCCCACATGGAATGGGGGACAGATCTGGGAACATGCCCTCTGAGGCCCTAGGTTCTGTCTCCTTTGAAGTGACCTCCAGTAAAATGGGAGCTCCAAACTGGAAGAGTGGTGAACTCGGCTTCCCTTGGCCGTTCTCTTATCCTCATACCTGGTGCGAGACTCCGGCCAGGAACTTGTGCAGAGAAAGCACTTTTGTTGAGTCGACAGACACCACAAGGGGACTTGGGCACAATGTCCCGCCTTCCCAGCACTTATCTGGCTCAATCCTGCACATACCTCCCCAGAGACACCCCCAAGGGTCTCAACCTCACAGCTTTCCTGTGATGCTTCGTAGGAGCTGGGAGGGGAGCTTCAGGGCCAAGGACATCCACCCCCAGCATGTGGCGCTGGGCAGTGGGGACTATGGGCCATCCTCTATCCTCCTGCCCTACCTCCTTTC
The DNA here is from genome assembly GCF_027409185.1 of Cynocephalus volans. Classification (NCBI taxonomy): domain Eukaryota; kingdom Metazoa; phylum Chordata; class Mammalia; order Dermoptera; family Cynocephalidae; genus Cynocephalus; species Cynocephalus volans. The sequence goes on along the minus strand of NC_084461.1, from coordinate 165,650,723 downwards.
AGAGCTTCCTGGTCATACCTGGGTCAACAGGAGCCCGCCCCTTGGAATAAAAACCTTACAGCGTTTTCCCTTTCTTGGAAAATCCCTGGATTCACCACTCTGGTGGATTCACAAAGCTCTTCCAGCAGAGGAAGAGTGAGATTCAAACAGCCCCAGATGTGACTTTCTCAGACTCAAGGCCAGCAAAATCTGTTCTACCGTGGGGACGCTCCTTGCCCCATGTCCACTGCTGAGCACACCATGCTCTTCCAGGCATGGCCTCTAGAGCATCTTTCTGCACTTAGGGTTTGTCAGAAGCCCGGCTAGGCACTAGCACCATGCTAGATCTAAAAGGAAACACAACACAGAAACATTCATCTGTGGATCCCCAGGGTCAAGGGCTTCACCTGAGAAGCACAGAACATGAAGCTGATGTGCAGGGCTGTTGTCCCCCGCTTCCAGAGAGCTCGGCGTTTGCTTGTGAAACCTCACAAGTCACATGCCACATAAAGTCGTTTCGGTTAACAACGGACCACATCTAAGACAATGGCTGTATAACATTACAATACTGTATGTTTACTGTACCTTTTTTATGATTAGATATGTTTAGACACACAAATACTTAGTATTGCGTTACAACTGCCTACAGTATTCAGTACAGTAACGTGCTGTACAGGTTTGTAGCCAAGGAGCCTTAGGCTGTACCTGATAGCCCAAGTGTGCAGTAGGCTACACCACACAGCCCGGGTGTGCAGTAGGCTACACCACACAGCCCCAGGTGTGTAGTAGGTATACACTGTCCAGCCCAGGTGTGCAGTAGGCTACACGACACAGCCCGGGTGTGCAGTAGGCTACACCACACAGACCGGGTGTGCAGTAGGTACACTGTTCAGCCTGGGTGTGCAGTAGGCTACACCACACAGCCCCGGGTGTGCAGTAGGTACACCGTCCAGCCCGGGTGTGCAGTAGGCTATACCATACTTCCTAGATGTGTAGTAGGTAAGCCACATAGCCCAGGTGTGCAGTAGGCTACGCCATACAGCCCAAGTGTGCAGTAGGTTACACCATCTAGCCTGCGTGTGCAGTAGGCTACACCATCTAGCTTTGAGCAAATGCACTCTATGATACTTGGGCACAGATGAAGTTGCCTAGCAACGCACTTCTCAGAGCGCACCCCATTGTCAAGCAACACATGACTGCATTCACATGGCTTTTGGAGACTCTGCTGGGGGCCTTTCTGGCTGTGCTTCCAGCTGCAGGAAGACCTCATAGCGTATTGGATTACAGATGTTCAGGGAAAGCCCTTAAGGACATGATTCTTGTTGAAAAGCAATACTGGAGTACAGCAGGCACTGTGGGTTCCCTCCCGTTCGGCCATTCCTGCACTGCTTCTTGCATGCTGGCAGAGGTCTGTTTGAGTGGCCATGTGTTTCATGGGCCTCTCCCAGACACTGGGTCGAATGTGGACAAGGCTAAGCCAATCATGCCATTCCATTTCCCTTATGGTGGGGCATGTGATACAACCCTGGCCAAGGAGAGAATCCTGAGAAAGATTTTCCGTCCATTAGAAGGGATACAAGTCAGGGACTCATGTCTCCCTGCTTTTGGATATTGACATGTGTGTATGTGATGCTTGACACTGCTGCAGCCCCCATGCGACCACAAGGAGAAAACCAAGGGAATTCCAGAGTCTATATTGTTAAGCAATGAATTTACTTCAGACTACCCTGTCTCTGGACTTCTTGTTAGGTGGGACAACAAACCCCATATTCTTAAAGCCACTTTTCTCTGGGACTTTTGTTTCTTGTAGCCAGAAGCACCCTAACTGATACCAGTGAACCAAAGTACAGCTTTGACCACAGGGGCCGAGAAGACAGAGCGGCATCAGCCAGGGAATTAAATACACACTTGCATAATCCACATCTATGACAAGAAGCTGCACGTGACCAAGGCTGGCACACAGGAGGGACCTGCCAGCCACGCCATCATATTAAGGATGAGGAAATGGAGGCTTAGGAGTTACAAGAACAAGACTCCATGTTCTTTATACTCACAAAGTACTTTTATGTAGATCATCTCACTTAAGCTTTGTAAAAATTACTGTTATTATCCGCATTTTATAGGTGAGTAAGTTAAAGCTGCAGGGAACATTAAGGTATTAGTGGCTACAGTGTGTTTTATAGTTTACAAAGTTCTGTAAAATAACTCGTCTAATTATTACCTTTAGAGCTATTCTGTAAAGTAAAAGCTTATAAGTAATGAAGCAGGCTCAGGGGTCAGTCACCCGGGCCGAGCTCCACTAACCTCTGACATCAGGGATCTCACAGCGTGGGCCTTAGACCCGCAGCCTCAGTATCTCTGGGGACCCCTCAGAAATGCAAATTGTCGGGCTCCCCCAGACTCACTGAGTCAGAAACTCACTTGGGGGTGGAACCCAGCAATCTGGGTTTTACTGAAACGTCCAGGAGATTCTGACGCACACGCAAAGTTGAGAAGCACAGCTTGGCACCCTGGCCGTCAAAGTTACTTTGCCAGGTTGGTAACATACTCTCTCTAGTACAGCAAATTGATGCTACACTAAAAAATAATATGGACCCCAGCCATAAAGACAGAAGGTAAGGTCACAGCTGCTGATCTAAGACTGTAAAATCAAGAAGTACACGATATACTGGAAATAAAAGACTGTCCTTCAAGGGGGAAGGAAATTATTTCAGGATCAATAACCAGGGACAGTACTATTGTACACATCACACAGTAGACTCATGGAACTTAAAACTTCAGCTAGTGAAGTGGCTGATGACACACGAGAACACTTCAAAAAGTTTGCGGAAAAACAAAACTGAAAGATAAATCTTTAAGTGAACTTTTTGAAGTCCCGCATAAGTCCATGCAGAAGAGCTGAGGACCTCTCCAGATGAGTTGTTGAGGGGAAGGGAGACTGCACAAGGATCACCCACTATGCAGGAGACACTAGAGTGTGAGGTCATCTCAGCTCAAATGTCCTTCCTGGTAGGTGTAACCGTCCCCACCTTATCTTAAAGAACCCGGCTCTTGGCAAGATTAAATGACTTGCCCAGCTAATGAGTGGTGAAATCACTCTTCAAGCAAAGGTCTGCTTTTCTTCAAATTCTCAATCCTTCTGGATACTTCACTTTATTGCTGCTCACAGTGTATCGGGGACACATCTGAACCCGTGTCCCACCTGCAGCCATGAGGCTGGCTAGCTCCCCACTTGGGGCTGCTTGACCTTCCTTTTGTCCGTACCTTTCACTGTCCTCCTGGTGTCCCTGCCTCTCACCCTGGTCATTTTTGTAACTGTCACCATGCCTAGCAAAGCACTGAATGGAGCAGGTGCCCATCTAATGTTTTCTTAAAGCATTTTCAGATATTAACATTAGGGGAGGCCCCAACATTTTGGGAATGATAGCATTCAGAGAAACACTGTCCTCCCAGAGTGTCCCCAGGGCCTCTGAGGCAGTGAAAACTCTTTCTGTTCCTGTGTGGTTGGATCGTATCAGCTCAGCACCTCCAGCAAGCCAGTTGCTCAAGAGAGATTGTTGACAGACCGATTTACTGACTCATTTATATGACATACTTGTCCAATGACACAGGTCTCCTGGAGGGAGTTCAGAGGAAAATAACCAAGATGATTAAAGGATTGGAAAATGTGTTTTATAGAGAAAGGTTATAGGGACTGGAGTTATTTAACTTGGAGCTGAGAAAGCTGTTAACAACACATGCACAGGCTATCAGGCTGGAAGGGACTGAAGGCTTGTTTAGTTCAACACCCTCGATTTCCACCAAGGCCAAAAGGAAACTGAGGCCCAGGGGGAGAGTGCCACACAGCCAGCAGAGTGGGTCCGTAGTGGGTCATGCCAGTCCACTGGTCTCCCCAAAACACCAGGTCTCCCCTCCAACACACACATGCACACACATGTTCATGCTAACATATGCATGCACACTATACTCACACACCCCCGCATGCACACGCCCACCCGCATGCGTGCACACACACGTGCACACACACATGTTTGACCACCCAGGTGCTGAAAATGGAGACCAGCTCTCCTCTCCCCACAGGGTTAGAAGAGGCCCATCCCAGGTCACTGTAACTTGTAAGAGGATTTCTAGAAGGTGTCCACATGACAGAGAGGGAAGGCGAAGCGTGGCGTGGCCTGCACTTCTCTGGCAGACGTTCTCACCATCTGAGCCGCTTCTGGGCAGTGCGCCTTCCCGGGGGGAGGACCCGATGCCCTCCCAGGGCCTTGGCTGCGGCCGCACCGTCCCCTTCCTGGTCCCTGTGCAGCAGTGGGGGTAGGGCCCTTCCTCCTCTGCGGGGGGAGCCTCCAGTGGGGGTGCGTCGGCGGTGGGGTGTGGCCCCGTGGGAAAGCACAGACTGGGGCGCAGGGAGGGCGAGTGCATCCACACTGGACCTGGGGTGGGGCCGTCCATCTGTGCCCACCCCACCCCTCAGGGGTCCAGGGACAACTGCCACCTCCCTCTGCATCGTTCACCCTCCAGTTCCAGGTGGGAGAATCAGACAGGCTGCGATATCCACATCCTGTAAACCAGCCAACAGCACCATGTCCAAACATGACTGCACCTGAGCGGCCCAGCAGGCTGCGGCAAAGGGACCGCCTTGCGCCACCACTCATGCCTTGCCCTGGGCGCCCCTCCCAGGGTCCCAGTGGAAGTGCCTCCCCCTTTGCTGTGACTTCCCAAGACTCCCTGCCCCTGGGGAGGCCAACCCCGTGGGACACAGGCACGGCTGACTCACCGTCCTCCAGGCAGCACAAGGTCATGGCTCAGCCCCCGCAGCCCCTGCAGCCCCCGAGCTCCAGGGGGATGTCCCGTGGAGGAAGCCAGCAGGTGTGGACACTGCCTCTCTCCCTGCAGCTGGGTCAGCCCCCCTGGGTTGCAGGGCCAGCCACCCTCCTCTGGATCATCCTCAGGGCCACTGTCCTCTGCTTGCAGGCCCAGAGCCCCAGTCCCAGAGGGCAGGAGCCCAGCCTTCTGTGCTCAGGCAGGTGGCCCACTTGCACTGAGACCCACCAGCCTGGGAGCACTCCCTGCAGGAGCAGGATTATGACAAACCCAAGAGGATTAGTGTGGGATGCCATCTGCAGAGGGAATAATCAGCTCACAGGCTCGCACAGCCTGTCCCTGGCCCTCTGCCCGAGGGTACCCACGTCAAGACTGTGAAGCAAAACCCACAGAGGAGCCCTCCGAGCCCCAGGCTTCCACCCTATCCCAGCCACACAGGTGGCCACACCAGCCTGCACTGGGGGGTAGTGCCCAGCCCACCATGGGCACTGGGCAGGAGCACAAAGGCGGGGGCACTGGGGAAAAAAGGTGGCTGATTGTCTGCCACTTGCCTGAAGAGAGCAGAGAAGGAAATGCAGCCCTTGTCTCCAACGGGAACCGGGCACACGGAGGCCAGCAAAGCAGCTGGCGGTCAGTCCGTCCCTCAGCTGCTTGTCCCCCAGTGAGTGCCCAGCCAATCAGCGTCCCCAGGGAGGGCTTCCTTCCCCAGGTGGACTAAATCGATCATTTGGCTTTACGTCAGCAACACTGCGGGGATTATTGGAGCCTGAGATTATCAAGTTCACTCTCTCTGAGGGCAGACAACTATTTTTTTCTTTTTCTTTTTTTTTTTTTAAGAGTATCCATGTTTAGGTCAGGGTTGCCTGGAGGCAGGGGATGAACTGTCACCTCTGTCCTGGCAGGTTCCTCTCTGAAAATGAACCGGGTGACAGGGCACTGCAGAAACTCTTGTGGCTGAGGGTGCGCTGTCATCAGGAGGCAAGGACTTAGCCAATGTGCGCTCAGCACCAAACTGAACAGTTCCACAAACGACGTCACTGACAGACACAGCTGTCAGTCCCAGTCATCAGATGTGCGGGATGTGGGCTGCAGGGTGGATCGCCCTGCGGTGAAAGCTGGGCTAGTCCAAGTCATTTCGATAAGTTAGGACAGACACTATCAAACCCAATGAACCCAACAGCCACCAGCCAAAGTATAGCTTCTTCACGCAGAGCAGACTACGAGTGGCACAGAGGAATTTCACAGAGTGTGCATTTGGTTCGTGTCCGTGAGCACTTGCTGCAGGCTGTGCAGTGTCCGCTGGTGTCCGGTAAATGCCAGTTCATCTGAATATGACAATACACACCCACGGCAACAAAACCATCCATGTGGGAAGATAATGCACGTAAAGGGAAAATATAATTTGCTCAACGTATACATTTATGAAATGAGGCAGTGAACTCAGTGACCTCTAAGTGGGGTGACACGGGTCAATCAAGGCATTTTGGGGAGTGAAAGGGGACACTATTGATTATATCAGGACAACAGGAGTAAACCAGAACTGCCCGGGCACTCAGAAACCAAAGCTGTAAAAGGCAAAGCTGACACTCTGCATGGGGTATGGCTTTGTGACAGTGGGTCTACCCCCAGGGTTACCCCTAGGGTACATGTGGCAGTGGCTGGAGACAGTTTTGGTTGTCATAACTGGAGCTGGGGCTGCCACTGACATGTAGTGGGTGAGGCCAGGGATGCCACTAAACATCCTGCAATGCACAGGTTGGCCCCCTTACAAAGAATAACGCAGCCCCAGATGTCAGTAGTGCTGATGCTGGGAAGTCCTGGTGTGTGAGGAGAGGGAGCAACCACAGAGATTCAGCCACATGCTGGTGACTGAGGCTGGGATACCCCCAATATCTATGCGGAACAAGAACCCTAAAAATGTCAGTTCTGACTGGAGACCTGGGGAACTACGTGGGGCAGTCACAAGACTCCTGCACAGAGAGGGGTGGGGGGGGGCTCGGGGGGGGGGGACACAAGCAACCCACGCTCTGGGTGAGCCTGGAAACTAAAGTTTGAAAGTACATGACAAGTATGTAAAGAAGGACAGTTAGCAAAACCTGCAGTTAGAACGTGACTTCACTCCAGATGAAACTCATTTCATGGGACAGTCTGACAAAGACTTGACATAAGCTGTCTGAAGCTAAAGCAGTAGATGAGAGAGCTCCAAGTCAGAGGGAATGTATCATTATTACATAGCAGCCACGGTCCAGAGCATCACATGTATGCCCATTAAATTCCACAGCCCCCTAGGAGGCAGGTATTATCACCTTAAGTATGGAGAAACTGAGTCACAGAAAGGTTAACAAATTCCAAAGTCATCCAGCTGCTGTGTGGTAGAGCTGGAATTTGGACCCAGACAGTTTGGTGGCGGCTCCGTGGGTCTCACTGCTGCACTATGCTTCTCACAGAGAGGTCGGCACAGTCCAAGGAAGGGGTCTTACTGAAGGACTGGGACAGAATGAAGCAGTTAAAGGGACAGGTGAGAGGAGCCAAGGGCAGTAGGCCCAGAGCTGGGAGAGCCAGGAAAACCAGCCCCAGGCTGCTGTGACACTAGGAGAAGGAAGAGCCTTGGTGGCCTCCACGAGAGCCGTGCCGTAGAGCAGCAAGGGCAGAAGATGGACTGGTGGGGAGAGCGGGTGCAGCAGGTACAGCCACTCTGAGGGGAGGTCGCCAGAGAAAGGCAGGACAGAGATGAAGGTGCCTGCACCTGCCTGAGCACAGAAGGGGCGGCCAGTGAAGGAGATGCGGGGGAGGGAAGTTGAGGGGTCCCAGCTGGTTCCCAGGACTGGGACAGGCACATAGATTCAGCCACAGACCGTGCGTGCACTGAGCAACACCCGCAGCTGGTCTCTGCCTTGGCTGGGACCACAGCCTGGGCCCGTGCAGCCTTGGACAGCCACTTCCTCTGCTGCTCCCCTGGGAATGCTGCATCACCCCCAGGCCTTTCTGGGGATGGAGCTGCTTTTCCACACCTGCACTGTGATGCCACCATTTCTCAGCCCCTTTGTCTGAAGGGTGCACCACCAAACTCTGTGACCACTGTGGCTCCATGTAGTTGCCATGCTGTGACCTCAAGGAAGATCTCCCCCATTCCTGAGAGTCCAGCTCCTAGCGATGGGGACCTTGCTGCCCACTGTGGCCCTGACAGCACGGCCTGACACCTCTGTGACTGTCCGTCACCCAGCCCACAGCCTGCCACAAACCTCGACTCACGCCCTCATCCTCACGAGCCCGCCAGCAGGCTCCCACCATTCTCCAGGTGTCCTCGCCAGGCACGCTCGGCCCTGGAAGCCTAACCTGAAGAGACGAGGCCCAGGCCATGGCTCCCGTCCCTACGGCTCCTCCCTCCCCAGCTCCCACCCCATGCACTCTGTATCCTCGGCAGACCTGCAGCCCCCTGCTCGCGTCCTTGCCTACTTGCCGCCCTCCAGCCAGCCTCGTCCTCCTGGACACGCTCCACCTACTCTCACTGATCCATCCGACCACCTGCTTCCTCTTTCCCACCTCAGGGGCTGGAAGCCTCTAGGAGAATTCACCCACTCCTGCGGATCTAAGTGACTTGAGATTCATGGTCTCAGCATCAGCTGAGACTTGGACCCTACTCCTATGCGCCCCGGCCTGGCCTCGATGTCAGCCCTTGACGTTTCTACTCATCTGCTCAGCTCAGTCCTCACAGTAGCTAATCCCAGTCTTCACCAGTTTCCCCACGTCACTGTTTCAACACACCCCTGGCCAGGATAATAGCAGTTGGGCTCTTTGTCTGCAGGATTATCTGTAGAGTTAAAAATATTCCTCTGGTGGGAATAGCAAATCTCCTTTCTGCTATGTGTGCTCTTGCAGTTTCACCTCTGAGACCCCGTCTACACAGACACTGCAGCAGCCGGATCCTGCGGTCATGCGGTGCTCAGATCGACTTTAGATGGAAATCCACCGTGCATCCTGACCTCAGACCTGGGGAGGCTGCTGTGGTTGGACAAAGGAGCTCTGCCTTCTCTCTGCCATCTGGGTCCTCCTCTTCCCTTCCCTGCCCACCCATCTTTACCCAGACCACCCACTGGCCGCCTCTGCCAGGCACCGTCGTCATCAGGGGTGTGGCTGGCAGGGCCTTCGGAGCTCCCAGCAGGACACAGCAGCCACATGTCTGAGCTCTAAAGCCAGAATCCAAGAGTGAGTGGGACTGCCTTAGACCAGCGCCACCAAAGGGGAGGCTGGAGCAGGCTCCCACCTGCACAAGATGCATGAGATGGGAGGAGTACAGACACGGAGAATAAGTCTTTAGAAACTCACAGCAATGTGACCCAGGGGGGATAGCCAAGGTGAGAACAGTTGGCACGTATTCTGTGCATCCAACCAGCTTCCTAATAATTCATTTTATTGTATTATTGGAAGTGTTGACCCACAACAGCTGTAAATTTAAAAACAAGCAGGTTCTTCTTTCCCAAGGATTGTTTGAGAAGCCCTGGGAGTCCCGGTGTCCTCCCCCTTTCTCTGGAGGGAGGGGACCTACCTTGAGCTGGGCAGCACTCACCCCAACCCAGCCGTGAAGGGTGGACATCTGCCATCACAGAGCACCACAGACGGGGGCTCGGACAACAGTCTCTTCTCTCACAGTCCTCGTGCATCAAGTCTAAAATCGAGGCATGGCTCGGACAACAGTCTCTTCTCTCACAGTCCTCGTGCATCAAGTCTAAAATCGAGGCATGGCTCGGACAACAGTCTCTTCTCTCACAGTCCTCGTGCATCAAGTCTAAAATCGAGGCATGGCGGGGCTGGCTCTCCAGAGGCTTCTCTCCTTGGCTTGTAGACGGCGTCTTCTCCTTGTGTCTTCTCATGGTCATCCCTCTGTGCGTGGCTGTGTCCTAATCTCTTCTTATAAGGACACCAGTCCTATTGGAGTAGGGCCCACCCTAATGACCTCAGTTTACCTTATTACCTCTTGAAAGGCCCCATCTCCACATACAGTCCCATTCTGAGGTCCCGGGGTTAGAGCTCCAGCATATGAATTCAGGGGACACAATTCAGCCCATACACATGTGAAGTCACACACGCAGGGTCCACTTTTTCCAGTTTTTCCGTCCCTCCATCCTCCTCTCAATGCTCACCAACAGGTCAGCTTTCTTGTTGTCATGGAACAGCAGACGCGATCGAATGCTATGGACCTTGGCCCACATTTGAAGGGCCTAACCAGTTGGTAAACCAGCAGGGCCACTGATGGCAGTTACTATTGTCCAGGGGATGCCTTCCTTTCATTAATTCAATAACTATTAGTCTAGTCCTTGTGATGTGTCTAATACTGTTATAGGCACAGGAGACACCACGTGAGCAAACAGCGCTGTCGTGGGCTGATGTGCTGGGGTCTCCAGTCTCTCCTCTCCAGATGCTGGCTCCCAGTGCCCCCTTCCCTCCTCTGACCTCTCTCTGCCGCACCCTCCCCCAGGAGAGGTCCTCGGGGAACTTTTGACCTTGACCAAAGCTCATTCGCCCCAGTGGGCAAACTTCCAGGTATACATAGTAAAGGCTTTGATTAAACTCAGTTTTCCACCCGGGTTTGGGGACGGCAGGACCATTCTTGTATTCATTTCTGTCCTGTTCTCTATGGTCGCTCTTCCAAACCTCGCAAACCCCACCAGCCCCAAGCCCACCGCACCCCTCACCCTCAGCAGCACCATCTCTGCTGTGCTCCTGTAAAGAGAAAATCAGACAGGGTCACTCTGCTCAGGTGACTGGTTGCACAGGCTCCAACCTCCGCCCACCTGGATGGGAAGTCAGCATCCCTCTCCTCCCCTCAGTGGGTATTTGGGGGCTAAGGCGTTCATCTGGCCACACCTGAGCCTGACTTACTGCTACCAAAGTCCCTGACCTTTGCAGAGTCGCTGCCTTTCTCTGCCCCAGGTTGATCTTGGTTTCTCCATGACAAGACCATTGTGCATATTGACTTCTGTGACTTTGGGGGATGGTAAGGAAGGGCAGTTGGGGTCACCTCACAGCCCAACAAGAAAGGACACTTCAAGGGTGTGTGACACTTCAGGGGTGTGTGACACACCCCTGTACACAGACACACACCCCCCCCCAAGGAATTTCCTGGGGCTTCTCCCCTCAGACCCAGCCTCTGCTTTCTCCTCCAGCTGCCTCCAGAGTTCTCGGACACCCCCTCCAATCCCCAATGTCCTGTGACTTCTTTTTTCTTTGGCTGGTGTTTCATCGAGCCCAGGAAGAATGTCTCTGTTTTGGGGGCAGACAGGTTGGTTACTGCCCACATGACTCTGACACCTTCTTCCTCTCCCGTAGAACCCACTTTTGTCTGGATAGTGGCCGTCCTGTGCCCTTCTTCGCAGAGCCCTCCAGCTAGCCTGGTCTCCTGCCTTCCTCCCCAGCCTCGCCACAGACACCCTGCCCCCAAAAGAGGCCCAGTCAACTCTGAAAGACACAAAATCAAAAGACTCTCCTCGAGGGGAAGACCCCGGTTCTACAGCTCACCCGCACCTCTATGTTTCCCCCACCTGTGGCTGGCTCAGCCCCGCACTCTCTCCGCCCACCCCAAGGCCCACTTAGTCCTGCTCTGTCTCCTGCACAGAGCACCATCCCCAGGAAGGGTCCCGTCTGGGCCAGGCCAGCCCCGCCAGCAGGGACGCTCTGTCGTGGCATTTCAGGTCATGGCTTGTGACTGGTCTGCCCCTCCCCTGTGCCAGGAGCCTCTTAAGGTCAAGGCCTGGGTTCCTCCACTCAACAAATGCATGAGGAGGATCAACCCCATACCAGGCCCTGTTCCAGCCACGGGGTCCCAGTGGCAAGCCACACTGGGCCCCACCCTCATGGGGATGGTGTTCTCACGGGGAAGACATCACAGCCAACAGGTCTATGTCAGGCAGTGACAGTGCATGAGGAGGCCATGGGGTAAGCAAGAGGGCGAGAGCCGTGGGGGTCGGGGTCAGTGTCCAGAGAGGGGACCGAGCTGAGGCGCAGGTGAAGCGCCTTCTGGACAGAAGCCTGTAGGAGGAGCAGCCCCAAAGTGCAGGAGGTCCAGCGGTGGGGACAAGACAAAGTAGGACGAGCAAGGGACAGTGCAGGAAGGGGGGTTGCAGAGGAAGCCAGTTGTGGCTTATAGCAGAGGTGCTACTCTGAAGTGCTCAGCAGACATTTTTGGGGTGAATGAACGAATGGATGAATGATTGCTGTAAGACATGCTTAGGTTGACTGTGTCCTAAGATGACCTTTCCTGTCTGTTTATCTTTTCCCTCTCCCTCCAGAGGCCTGAGCTTGGACATCATCTTTTCCCGGGGAAATTGAGGTTTCCCACCCAGCTGACAGGCTGTGAGCTCACACAGCCTGAGAAGGGCTCACGACAGGGTAGGCTCTTGTTTCCTTGAGGGAGTGTCTTTTATGTTAACGAGTAGACTGGTTAGCCTTCCACATCTTCCCGCCCTCCCCCAGCCCTGGAAAAGTCTCCCGAGGTGACAGGAAGGAGGACATGCAGCTCACACGGTGACAGGGGAGCTATCCTGAGGCCTCGAAGCCCCCGCTTCCTGGTCTGGCAGATGCTTCCCTCATGTGAAGCCCCTCACTGCCTGGCTCACCTCATGACCTCATCTGACCCAACTTGGGCTTTAGAAATTCAAGTCAGCAGCCCTAAGGGACTGAGCGCAGCTACAGGGAGTTCTAAACCCAAACGGCATCTCCTTTGCTTACATCACAGAAAATGCAGAGTTTATAGCCAGTGGCTGGTGCAGCAGGCATTGGTTGTCATCAGAGACTTCAGAATCGGATTCTCATGCTTGCAACATGACTGCTGCTGTTCCAGCAATCATCTCTGCATTCATGACTGGAAGAAAATAAGGGATAAAGGACAAATGGGCTTTCCAAAGCCCTGGAGAGCCATCCAGGGATTACATCACATGACTTCTCCAATCTCCAAGGAAGGCACCAAACTGTCATTTTTTGTTAGCTTTGTACATTGCTGCCCTCAACAAAATTGGAGTTCTATTGGTAAGGACTAGGAGAGAATAAACACTGGACAGACCACAAACAGTATCTACCCCAATCCACCCTCTCGAGCTCTTCAGTATCCATCAGTACCTCTTCACACTCATGTACACTTGGTGCTTCCACTAGGGACACACAGGATCTCTGGGTGGTGCCCCAGGGACTCTCCTTAGTGGAAGGGCCAAGTCTACATGTGGTCTTTGTGGCCCAGAGCTCTAAGAACTAAAAGTCAAAGAGTCTGTCCCCAACTTACCCCCTGTGCACCAGCAGAAAAGAAAACTGTAATAAAAACTCCCATTGAGAAGAGAAGTTAGTGGGAAGCACCCAGCAGTCCTCAGGCTGTAACTGAATACTCTGGACCAGAAGTAGCGGGGCCCTTTGTCTCGGCAGTGCATCAAATTCCTTGGCTAAAACCACCCTGGCCAGTTTCACTACACCCTCTGGAGCGGCTTCCTGGCGTGCCCGGCTCCTGTGCTCTCCCCTCGGGAAGGCTTTTTGGTCCATTCTTCTCCCTCACTTCATCTCGGGAGGGTGTTTGGGGGGGGGGAGTGACCTTCCTTAGAAACTCACAGCTTAATTTAAAGCCCCTCTCCTGTTAGTTTAGGCCTAGAGGCTTGGGAATAGTTTCAGGGATTTAAGAGTCAGGGGTGTTGCAGGTCAGGCTGGGCTTTCTATGACAACACGGTTCTCTTGAAAGTTAGTTCTTTCTGGTTCTGGCTGCTTCCAGTCCATGCAAGTAACTCATTGAACTGGAGATCTTATCTAGACAGAACTCTGAGAACTAAAGCTGCTTGTCTTTTACTTATCAGCCACTGTGCTCTCCCCAGCCCCCTAGCCCTTAAAATACAGCTACTAACCCGAGGTGATTCCTGAAACAATAAGCTCCAGTTGGAAGGTTAAATTCTATATGCCGGGAAATCGCTGCCTGTGCCTGATGGGATAACTCACTTAGCCCACGGTGGCTGCCACTTTGAAGTAACCACTTAAAAACCATTCAGCTTGGGGTACCGAAGCAGTTGGGGGGGGGGTTTGATCCTACAGGACTCCAAATTGTAGTGTTCTAATTAGCACACCACTTTCACAGAAGCACTATTCACAGTAGCCAAAGGAGGAAGCCACCCTGGTGTCTACCCAAGGATGGATGCGTAACCAAAGTGCGGCCTATCCATATGATGGGGACTTATTTAGCCTTTAAAAGGAAGACTCTGACACATGAAGCATGGGTTTGGATCCCTGTACTGGCCAGCCACCAAAAAAAAAAAAAAGAAAGTTAAGATGTTAAGTTTTGTGTTGTTTTATGTTACATGTATTTTGCCACAACTTTAAAAAACTATCTTAAGTAAATACATAAACAAAAAACTCGTGGGGCTCACAGTCGGGGTGGATTGCAGACCCCGACAGAGGATTCAGCTCCTGGGAAAGCGGTGTTTCCACCCATCTCCGCTTGCAGACTGTCCCACACTGGTTGCCTTCATCTCTCTCCCTGAACTTGGCTGCAGCAGTCAGGGTTCTTCCTACGGTATTCCCTGATGCTGTAGCCACGGTGACAGTTTTAACAAATGCTCTTGAATGCATCACAAGGTCTCTAGCTTTCAGTCCATAACGTCTGATATACTAATATCTCTCTACCTACCTTCTTCATTCAATTACTTTCAAATATTGGGTTCTGTTACTTATGGCACCCCACTTCTAGTACATAGTCTTCATTGGTTAGGAGTTGTTAGAGCTGTTGAATACCAGAGACCGACCCAGTTATGGTGGCTTAAACACGAAAGGTTCATTTTGGTCATCTGATGAGAAGTCCAGAAGCCGGTCACTGCTGGTGGCAGCTCTGTGTCCCAGGGTGTCATGGTCAAGAGTGCTCTGATGAGATTGGCCTTTTCCTCATGGTCCAAGATGCTTGCGGAGGCCACAGCCATGGCATCCACGTTCCAGGTAGGTAGAGAAGGAGAAAAAAGGTGCAAATGTGTGTTCCATCGGGGCTTACCCTTCCTAAACCCTTCCCTGATATTCCACATGGAAACTTTCTCTCTTACAGGGAGAAACTTTACTATACAGCTGCTCCTAACAGAAGCTGAGGCGGAAGAGTGCAGCTGTCAGCACGTTGTCTTCATCCTCCCCTGAAAACATCAGGGCTTCGTGAGTAGGACAAGAGGAGGAGAATAAATGCTGGAGAACAGGCCGCAGTCTCTGTGTCTCTACCAGAGAAACTCGAGTCTTCTTGATGCTATAGGCCAGCACCTCCCAGCCAACCTGCCAGCTGTCCTACTAGAGTGCTTTTGCCTTTTTCTTGGGCTTTCTCAACAGGTAGAAATAGTTTTTTAGATAATTTTATTATTTTATGTATCTTTTAAAAATTTACAGATGCTGTATATATGTGAACAAAAAGTTATGTGCATCATACAAGTCCCTTAGGGCAGTGTGTCAGTTAGGGTTCTCCAGGTAGGCAAGACCAAGAGGAAAGACAGACAGATGGTAGATAGATTAGATAGATAGATGATAGATTAGATAGATAGGTGGCTAATAGATAGATGGATGGACAGATGATGGATAGATAATTAGATAAGTAGACAGATGATAGATGGTATATTAGATACATAGATGATAGATCGGAGAGTTAGCATGTAGATGACGGATAGACATATAGGATAGATCTGAGAGGTAGACGGATGGACGATGATAGATAGATGATGGCTACAGATAGATAGAGATAATAGATGATAGATGATAGATTAGATAAATAGATACATAGATGATAGATGGATTGGATGGATAGATAGATGATAGACAGACAGATGGATAGGTAATTAAGACATTTCTTTCAGGATCTCAGGTGATCATGTGGGCGGGCAAGTCCAAAATCTGTAGTGTTTTCTGGCAGGCTGAAAACTCAAGCAGGAGTTGGTTCTGCAGTCTTGAGGCAGAATCTCTTCTTTTTCAGGAAACCTCAGTTTTTCTCTTAAAGTCTTTACGACTGGATGAGGCGTCGGAGGGACAGGAAGGGAGCACGTGGACATCGAGCTTCCCAGGAGACCAGTCCTGACACGTGGAAAGAGGCGAGGGTGTCTCGAGTTAGAAGCATGTGTAGAATGAGGGGGCCAAGCTCTCATGTCCTAAGGGAGACCAGGTTGAGGGGGAGAGGGCAGCGACAGGAGGAAAGGGACCAGGTCCCCGAGCAGATACAGGGGCCAAGACCCACGCACAGCTAGAGAGGAGGAGGAAAGAAGCCCAACCAGCATGGCAGGCAAAGCATGCCCTCGTGACCTAACAAAGCCAGCCCCTGCCCCAGGGTTCCGGGGACTTGGAGTCAGTCCTGGCTGGGTCTCCTGGTGACTGGACACAGGGGCCATGGCACTCCTAACACCTCAGGGAGTAAAAGAAGTCTTCCAATGTCAGGTGAAGGGGGAACACATGGCTTTTAAAAGGACTTCTGCTCGGCTTAGTCTAAGGGCAAGGCGTGTGGCTCGTGGACGGTGCCCCTTCAGGTGGACATGCTGGACACCCACCGTGCCTCAGCACACCAGCTCTGAGCCCACACAGGGTGTGTGGCCCAAGTTCCAGGCCAAGGCTGAGCAGCCCCTGGAGCTGGCGGGTTGTGTTTCAGGCCCATAGTGACAGCCCCGGAGGCGGCAGAGCCTGTCTGCAAGGAACAGGGAGCCCTGAGAATCGTGTGCCAACATGTGTATGGAGTATGGTCGGGAAGGGCTGCAGGGCAGGGCTGCTGGGTCAGGCAGAAGAGCTGTGGTGGCAAAGCAGAAATCCTTGGGGGTGAGGACAGGGCTCTGGGCCTCCCTCTGTCACCAAGTCTGCCATTGGTCCCCCAGCTAGAGCCTCCCAGGGGGGCAGCACTGCTGTGTGTGGTGGGTCTGCACATCACCCCACACCTTTTCTTACCTTCACCATAAGTAGCGCTTGCTTCTGTACATCTGTCAGTGACATTTCTCGAAAGGCCAGGGCAACTCTCAAGTAAAATTGGTTCTTACCTATTGATGGGGAAAATAGGTACCCTGGCCAGTCTTCTCCTCTTGGCCTGCCAGAGTGCTTAACTTTTCACCAAGAAAGACTCCTTCTTTTTGCTTCTCCATCAGTCATTTACACTTTAGTGTAAATTTCATTATCAGATTAATACCCCCAGGGCAGCTATTTCAGAACTGGCTCTGGGGGAAGTCAGATTTTGTTTTAGGGAAGAAGGAGGGACCACAGTTCAGAACTTGGGGCCTGCTGGAGGCACGCACAGCTGGGCTGCAGGGGCCGGCGTGAAACTCCCAGAGGAAGGAGTGCTGGAAAGAAGAGCAAGTCCCCAGAAGGGGAGGAAGTGCTGTCTAGAAACCAAAGTACAGCTCTCCCCAGCCATGCCCGTGTTCCCGGTTACTCGTTAGGGCTCTGGAGCGCTGGTGTGGCCCAGCGGTGCTTTGCCCAGTCACAAGGGCCCTGTGACTCCTCACCCTCCCCACCTCTCATATCATGCCCTGCAGAAGCCAGAAGGCCGGGAGCGTCTGCGGAAACTTCTGAGCTGGGAAGAGTTTGATGAACTGAGAGACGCCCGCAGAAGCATCCTGCTGGACACCCTCTACGACAGCGTCATCTTTGCGGTGGGCAAAGGCTTCCCGTGGGTGGAGGTGGTCCAGGTGGTCAAGTTCACGGAAGAGCTGCTCAAGGAAACCAAAGGTACTGGGCATCCAGGGTGAGAGTCGGTGAGGCTGGACCCCTGCGGTCCACTGCTGTGGAGCCCGGGAGGAGCCAGGGCCCCTTCCTTCCTCTTCCTGGCATTTAGTCTCATTGCCTGCTGGAAATGAGGGCCTGGTCTGGGCTTCCCGAATGCCCTGCTGAGTCCCTTTGCCGGTCTTCCCGGCTGCGAATCTGGTACCACTCCAAGCTGTTCCCAAGCAGCCAGGGTGTTTGTTTTTGTTTTGGTTTGGTTTTGCTTAACGTAAATCAAACGTGTCACTCCCCTGCTTAAAGCCCTTCTCGGACTTTCCATGGCAGCCCCCAAAGGCTGCAAATTGTTGCCAGTATCAGGATTTGCTCTGCCGAATGTCTCCGGAATCCTTTGCAAGCGTGGGGTTGCTGGAGCAGGAAAGGGTGGTGCGGTCAAGTGAGTGCAGAGACGCAGCGTCTCTCCCACCCCCGCCCTGTGCTGAGCTCTAATGGGAAAGGCAGTGCTTGGCACGAGGGGACGTGGTCATGTCTGTCCACCTCTTGGGCTGTGAAATGGAGATTCGTTCATTAAGCAAATATACCACAGCAATACTTAACTGAGCCAAGACTCATCAATAGGTGCTGAAACGAGTGGGTGAGTGTGTGGTGGGAGACAGGGATGTTTACACACTTTCTGAGAAACTCCTGCACGACGTCCCCACTGCTGACAAAGGGAAAGACAAAGGAGAAGAATACCCTTACAGCAAAGGGGCTGACAGACCCCTCCTTAATCAAGGGAGCCGAGTGGACGTCACCAGTAATGGAGAATCAGAAGCTGCCAGGCAGGAGCGAGAGAAGCGGCCAGCTTCCTTCCGTGGCGGGTCCCACAGAGATAGCCTGAGTCCGGTCAGGAGAACACTAGGAGCATGGCTCACAGTCACACTCCTGTGAGCTCCGAGCACCCTGAGGGCATGAGAGCCCAGGGAAGACGGAGCAGCCTTTCCAGGCTGAAAGAGGCTAAGGAGATGGGGCCACTGGATGTGGTGTCTCTTTCTGTGACAAAGGTTATTGGGAGAAGAGAGGCCAGAGCGAAGTCTGGAGATGGGATGTCATGACGTGTCAGGGTGAGCCCCGATTCTGATGGCCGTGGTTAGGAACGGCGCTTTAGGAGATGCACAGGAAAGGGTCTGGGTGGGGGGCGGGGTCACGTGAGCCACTTGTTCTAAGTAGACTGGGAAATCTTTCTACTATTTTTGTGATTTTTCTGTACTTATTTTATTTTTGAAATCATTTCCAGGAAAAAGTATGATAAGGTTTTTTTTAAATGTGTGGCACATTGGAGGTCCTCCTCTTGCTCTTGTCGTGATCTCAGCAGCTGCCAAGCACACAGGCTGCCGGATGTCCCTGTCCCCAGCTCACAGTGCCACTGTTCTGAGGCACAGTGTCCTGATCCCCGATGCACCCCCGCCAGTCCTGTTGGCAGCACCTCCATGTCCTTCCGATCTCACCACTTCTCAGCACCCCAAGGACACTGCCCTTTCCACCCCCATTTCTCAACCCATCTGCTCTCAAATCTCGCATTCTGCAGCCCATTCACCAAAGCACAGGGCGATCTTCCAGACACACAGAAAACCCCATTGCTCCTCTGCTTGAAGCCATTCAGTGTTCCCACCGCAAACCCTTGGCACACTTGGGTCTGCCTTTTTAAATCTCTTGCTCCACCTACTCCCTGTCCACTCCTCTGCTCCAGCCCAAGTCCCCCCACCCCCAATGGCCCAGGCTGAAGCCTTGAGCAAGACATGGTGTTGCTCAGGGGTTGGATCCAGAGACCCTCGGGACATTTCTTCCCACTCCTGCCACCCCCAGCCCCACGGACAAGGATCTTCCTGGCCTCCGTCTGGGTCCTGCCTCTCTGCTGCTCACGGCCCCACGCGGTAGCAGGCCTGCTGTCTGAGTTCTGTGCGGCTCGGGGCCAGAACCAGCACCAGGGAGGGGGAAGGAGAATGCGGCCCCAAGCGGGTGGGGGATCGGATGCTTTCAGGTTTCCAGCAGAGCCTTGCATAGGCCAGGTCCTTGGAAAGCAGTTGGAAAAGCAGTCGGTGATGATGCCAGGCCCACTTCAGATGGGGGAGATGAAGTCACCCTGGGCATGGTGTACCTTGCTACACAGCACGGCTATGTCTCGAGGACTTCCCAGACCTTACAGTTGGAAGGAGATGTGGCGGGAAGAAAGCTTCTCTCCTCCTACCACAGGGAGCCCCTTATCATGCCAACGGGGCTCATCCAGCCCCTGCAGGCACCCTCAGCCAGTTCATTCCTCTGTATGACCACACCCATGATTGGGCAGTTCTTCCTTGTGTATTGCCTATGCCTGCCCTGTGCACCTGTCCCAAGGCTGTCAACTAGAATCAGGGAGCAGGCCCTGCAGACATCTGCTGGGCTTTGTATAGTGTGACCGTCCTTACATTTGCACCAGACATCCCCAGTACCGTTTGTCATTCTCAGTATTGCATCGTTCCGTGAACCCCGTCCCCCACCTCCCATCATTGTGCCCCTTCTTGCTGCCTCCTCCAGACTTACTTGTGTTTGTCAATGTCGTTCTTAAAATACGGCATCCAGATCCAAATGCGACACAGCCTACGACTTGATCACCTCCCCTGTCCTGCTCATGACACTCCTGTGTATATGGGCCTGGGTGCATGTCCTGTATCTATCAGCATCGGGTACAGTGATTTATGTCGGGCTGAGGTCCACTGACATAGCCTTTCCCATCCTACCCTTGTGGGAGGGTGACTTGGAAGTGCACGTGGGACTTCACAGTCATCCCCATGGATGTCTTCTAGTTCTTGTGGCCCACTTCTTCCTCCTGAAATCTTTTCAGTCTTGCTCCTGGGCCACCCAGCTTACAAGTCCCTCCTCTCACCTTGGTACCATCTGAAGGTCTGTGGAGCGTGGTTGGCACAAACATCAAGCAGGAGCAAGCTCACAGGTGGCTCCCGTGCCTGAAATCCGACTGGCTGAGAACAGCAGCCATCGGCAGGCTTGGGGCCCAGAAGGAAGGTTGAAACTCCAGCTTGGCCCTGAGGGCAGTGGACACTGCCTGGGCCCCTGTCCTCAGGTGCCAGCACTGCCCCGTTGACCCTGCATTGCAGAGAGGGGGCCAGGAGATGGGCTTGGGGTGGGGGTCCTGGCGCTTCAGCCAGAGGCAAGTCTAGGAAGAAAAACAAACCGCAGACTTGGGGGTGGAGGCAGAGCCCAGGGCAGAGGTGAGACAAATGATACTCTCCCACTGCAAGAGCCGAGTCCTGGGAGCGGTGTCCAGCTGGCTGCGGCTTGTGGGCATGAAGAGCGAGAGTGGCCAGAGGACCCTCCTGCAGCCAGGTCCCTGCCCCTCGGCCCGCCGTGGTGCCCTTCAGCATGACGCTCCTGAAGACAGGAGGCCGGCCTAGAGGGTGTCCTCATCTGCAGCATGTCCACACTGCCCCTCATGGGGACATGCATGAGAGCGTGAGCAAGCTTAGCCGTGCTCAAAGCACAGGGTGGCCTCCACTGAGCCCTCCCCAGGGTCTGGTCTCCCCCTCGCTCCGACACCCTCCCTGCAGGCAGCTCCAGGCGCGGCTGCATCTGCAGTGTTTCTGGAGGCTTGGCTGGAATCCTATGTCTGCCATCTCCCAGCTGTGTGACCTCGGGGGTTCCCTCAACCTCTCTGGCTTCACATCGCCTATCAGAAGTGAGGACGAGAGCAGCACCTGGCAGAGTAGTTGTGTTTGTTTGTGACACGGATGCACAGGAGGCTCTGTGCCTGTGTGGTGGAGCTGGCCTCATGTTGCAGCCACTCCCTGGGGTCTCAGGGCCTCTCCAGGGCTCGGCCTTCCATCCAGAGCTTTAGGTCTGCCTGACCAGCCCCACATCTGCAGCTGGAGGCGGCCCGTCAGCACCGGCCGGGATATCGCCTGACTCCATGTCTCCCTCTGCCAGGTTCTGCGACCCCCAGCTCTGCTCTGTGGCTTCTGCCCAATGCCAGCCCCAACCTTCATCATCTTCCCATCTGCTGACATCTGAATGGCACTACCCAGGTTTGGGCCATAGCCTTTGAGTCGTGGGCTCACCTACCCTCAGTCCCTTCCTGGCTTCCCAGCTCTGGCTGCTCTCCAGGCTATGCCCCCTTCCAGGCCCCAGCGCCTGTACCTGGGCTTCTGCCGCCACGTGTGCTCTAGGCACCCCCCGGGCTCGTATCCGTCCCCTGTGCAGCTAGCGTCCTCCTTCCTTTTCTTCTCAGAACAAACTCCTCCTCAGAGTCCTACAGCTGGACAGCAAGGAAGGCTGGGCCACAGGACGCCGGGACCCCTGCAGAGGGGTCATCTTGTCCCCTCTGTCCCCCACCCCCAGCGCCAAGCAGTGCATGTGGCACACAGTAGGTGCTGCGTGAGCGGGTGAAGGGATGAGTGGATTCTTGATGCCGCAGACACACAGAGCAGCCAGGGTGTGCCTCGCCTGCGTGGCTCCCAGTGTTGCAGCTCGGCTGATGTCAGGGGCTGTGTCCCGAGGAAGACGCAGCAGACTCTGCAGTGGGAAGGTTTGGGGCCAGATCCCACCTCCGTCATTTATTCCCAAGAGGGAGCTGGACGTGGCCCCGCATCTGTGCCTGTCCAGTGTCCCCTTCGTCCTGCAGGCAGGTTCATGGCCGCTAGAGTGGGGGCCCAGAAGACCTCCAGCCCCCCTCTAATCCAGCTGCCCCACACCCGGGCCCCCCAGTGTGAGAGAGGAGGATGCGCCATTCACTACCCTGCAGGGGACCCAGGCGGGAAGGGCAGGACAGCTGGCGAGGACAGTGGGTCAGACCCTCCCATCTCGCATTCCGCCCTGGCCTCCTCCTGCGCATCGTCTGGCCCGTGTTCCCATCTCCATCCATGCTGTCACTCTTCCTGGAAGGTGGCTTCTCCAGAGACATTGTCATCATTCATCTGGGGCCAACGAAGGCTGAGTTCTGTTTGCGTACCAGATAACAAAGTTGGCAATTGGCATGAAGGAGGTCCATGTTTGCACAACAGCGATCGGAGCCCTGCCAGTACAGCTGCCAGCTCCGCTCATCTCCTGGCCCCATCAGGCCTCAGGACAGGGAGGGGAGGGGAGGCCCTTTATTCAAAAGCATAAGCCGATTCTGTGCTGGCAAGTGGCTCACCGAGATGTTCTGGTCTCAACTCCAGGCCAGAAGAAAGAGTTCTTTCCCTGGCACCTCTCGGCCAACCTCCAGGAAGCCCCAGGCAGATCACACCCCACATCTCCTGGGGCCAAGACACAGCTGTGGCTCACAGGGTAGAAGTCTTCCAGCCTGGGACGTCCCAGTGGGAGGGCATCTCAGGAAGGGGGCAGATTTCGCCCGCCTTGCCTAGGCCCAGGGATCCTCAGGAAAGGAGAGGGGTGTGAGGGCCTCGAGGAGTGGTGGAGATTTGGGGTGCCCAGGAGGCCCTGCATGGGAAGAGGGGCAGAAGGAGGCTTCTCCTCTTCCTCGCTGGGGAGCTGAGCCTGGAGGTGGGTGAACCATGACCACCCACCCCCCAGCCAACCTCCACTTCGACCACTTTGCTGCATCTGCCTGTCATGGTCATTGCCATCTGGGGGGCACCGGCCTCTCCTGGATTCTCCCGCTAGACATCTGAGGTAGAGAGAACCCCTGTCCTGCTGGCTTGGTCCCCCACTCCTGGGGTCAGGGGAATTAGGCCTTGGTGACCAGTCAGTAGAGGCACAAGGCTGCTCGGCAAGTGCCTGGCAGTGTGCATCATGTCCTGGTATCTACAGTTCCACCCACAGCCACTCCTGATCGTTCAGGAAGTGTCACCCAGGCAGCTGGAAGATGTGAGGGCAGCTGCCCACCACCCCTGATGGCCCGCAGGGGGCAATGACTGTTCCAAGCTCCCCTGTGAGACTGTGCCTTGTGGGACACTCAGGGCCACGCCCAGGATCTGCCTGTCAGGAGACCCCAGCAGTGCAGGACCAGCCCAAGCGGAGAGCAGGTGCCTCCTCCTGCAGCCTGGAACAGGCTGCCAGAGCCGTGGCCCCTCAGGCTGGCCCTGGAGGGGGGCTTCTGACACAACATCTTTGTTGATGAGGGTGGAGCATTTCTTGAGACAAATGGGCAACTGTCATTTCAGCAGTGCCTCCCTGAGTGTGTTGTCTGCTGGGGCCGCCATCAGGAAGCACCACAGACGGGGTGATTCCAACAAGAGACGTTCATTCTCTCACTGTCCTGGAGGCTGGAAGTCCAAGATCCAGGCAGGGCAGGGCTGGTGCGTCCTGAGGCCTCTCTCCCTGTGACATCTCCCTGTGTCCTCACATGGTCATCCCTCTGTGCATGTCTGAGTCCTAATTTCGTTTTCTTATAAGGATGCTGGTCCTATTGGGTTAGGAACCACCCATATGGCCTCATTTTACCTTATTACCTCTTTGAAGACCACATCTCCACATACAGTCACATTTGGAGGTACTGGGGGTTAGTGATCCAGCATATGAATTTGGGGGGGGACAAAATTCAGCCCATACCCCAAGTGGGGTCATAGCTCACAGCTGAGTCTGTGTTGATACATAAGCCAGAAATCAAGATGGGGCCATAGAACCTTCCCCTGCCTTCCGTGAGTGGCCGTCCACCCTGCAGAGGGAGGCTCACGCTGGGCCTTTCACACAGAATTGTCACTGTCACCACAGCCTGGCATCGTGGGCACTATTTTAAAGACGAAGACCCTGAGGCTCAGAGGTTAAGCAACTTGCCCAAGGTCGCCCCTTGAGTAAGTGGTGTCGGAATTTGAACCCAGGCCTGCCTGACAGGGGAGGGCACACCTGCTGCGCAGCCTTCCGTCTTGAGCAGGGACCTGCGCACGGGCTGCACGAGGACCAGGGAGCCCCTGCGGGGAGTGGAGTGAGGCTGCCGGTGTGCACCTGGAAGGACCCAGTGGAACACCTGGGTGTTGGGTGCCTCACAGGGTCACCCAGGGTTGCTCACGGGATGAGGCTGGGATCCTGGCCCCAGCAGGAGGGCTCCCGTGTAGTGGGTGGCCCAGACACAGGCCAGAGGGTGAGCTGCGCCTGTCAGCAATTGCCCTGTCCTGGCCACACCACCCAAGTGTAGTACACATTCCCTCAAGACCAGACCCCGGCCCACCTCTGACTTCTGTGTCCTTCCTCGGTCAGCTGGACAATCTGGTGGATCTTGGAGGGCCCAACACCAGAGGGAC
The DNA here is from genome assembly GCF_027409185.1 of Cynocephalus volans. Classification (NCBI taxonomy): domain Eukaryota; kingdom Metazoa; phylum Chordata; class Mammalia; order Dermoptera; family Cynocephalidae; genus Cynocephalus; species Cynocephalus volans. The sequence goes on along the minus strand of NC_084461.1, from coordinate 165,626,034 downwards.
AAGGTGCGTGTGTGAAGTAGCCAGTTCTTGAGTTGACACGGTACCACGTCCCTCAGGCAGAGGGACTGCCTGGTCGTTTTCATCTCGGAGCACAAGGGCAGTGAGATTTCGAGGACCTACAGCCAGGGTTCCCCTCGGCAAGCTGAGTAGCCTGCAATCTGGGCCAGGAGGTGCCCACCACTATGGCAACAGGACCATCCGCTCCACAGAGAGCCCCACGGCTGCTCAGAGTCCAAAGACACCCAGGAGGTGCCCAATGCAAGGGACCCCACGCACGCTCAGGGGCTCTCTCTCCAGCTCCGTGGCACACGGCTGTCAGGCCTCTGGTGAACGGCTCCTCCTTCCCCAAGCAAAGACCCAGTCCACGGGTGAGTGGCTTCTGGAAGTTTCTTCCAGCTGTGGCTCCTACTGTTGTAGTCCCCCCTTGTCCACAGGGCACATGTCCCAAGACTTCCCATGGATGCCTGAAACCGTGGATAGCACCAGACCCTGTGTAAACTATGCACGTACGTCCTTTTCCTTCCTCACAACATCACGGACAGAAGATTCGTTCTTACCCTAGATCTCATCCTCAGTGTGCAATTTTTTCCTTCCTCATTAAGTTGAGAACTTCCACCTCTTCACTTAGAGGAAATGCTCTGTGACTTCTCTTTGGCATATCTGACTGCCAGCGTCATTACTCTTGAGCTCTGGGCCACTATCAAGTAAAGTAAGGGTGACCTGAGCACAAGCCCTGCAATACTGCCACTGTTGGTTCATAACCGCAACAGCTATGATGTGACTACAGGCAGCAGCAGATACAGCTGGATGCACTGGACAGAGGGATGAGTCCCGCCTGGGGGATGGTGCAACACTCAGGACAGCACACAACTTAAAATGTATGAGTTGTTTATTTATAGAATTTTCCACTTAATATTTTTGGACTGCAGTTGACCACAGGTAACTGAAATGTGGCAAGTGGAACTGTGGATAGGGGGAGAAAACTGTATCTTAAAAAGCAAAATTAAAAAACCTAGTGGGTAGGAAAACAATGCGGCAGCTCCTCAAAAAGTTAGCCATGAATTGTCATAGCGTCTGGCAATTGCACTCCTGGGTACACACTCAGGAGAATTGAAAGCAGGGACTTGAAGAGAGATGTACACAGCTGTGTCCACAGTGGCACTGTTCACAATAGCAAAGGTGGGAGCAGCCCCCTGTCCGTCTGCAGATGAGTGGGTGAGCAGAACATGGCCTGTACACATAATGGGATGCCAGCCTTTAAAAGGAAGGAAATTCTGACACCTGCCACAACACGGATGATCCTTGAAGACATTGTGCCAAGTGAAAAAAGCCACACACGAAAAGACAAATGCCAAGGCTTTTGCTCGTCGAGGTACCGAGAGCAGTCAAGTTCACAGAAACGACAGTGCAATGGGCTGCCTGGGGCTGGGAGGCGGGGAATGGGCAGAAACTGTTTAAGGCGAGAGGAGTACCAGTTTGGGAAGATGAGAAAGTTCTGGAGGTGGACGGTGGTGATGGTTCTACAACAATGTGAATGTACTTAGTGCCATAGAACTGTACACATAAAAACGGTTAAGATGGTAAATTTTGTTATGTATATTTACAATTAAAAAATTAAATTTAAATTTAAAAAATCCCAGTGGGCATAGAGCTCTGCATATTTCGTGTGTCTCTCATTCGTGCCTCGAAAACATTCCTGTGGCTGTGGTCTACTCACCTTGGAGTGGGACAATCTGGTGTGAGACCTGATGTGGTACTGACTACTGATGGGCAAGTCGCCTGAGTTCTCTAGGCCTCAGTTTCCCCATCTGTTAAATGGTGGCAAATACTTATTTCATCGGCTAATTGTGATCATGAAATATTATCATTAATATGAGTTTCATGAATTGATATCAACTAAGATTAATTTAAATGCTTTAATACTGTGAAGTAACGCTCCCATGTGGGTTGGTGGTATTATTATTTCCCAAGAGCTTAGCACGGGGCAGCAACCATGTGTGCTGAGCTTTCTGGGAAGGTCCTAATTTTATATCATCTGCCCTGTCATCCCCAGAAGTACACGTACCCATCAGTACAAGGGTCTAGACTGAGGTTTGGGAAATCTGGTGCATCGAGCAGCTTCCTGCCACTGAGGCACCCACAATAGCAGGGGACAGCAGGGTCACCCCTCCCCTCCTCCTTTCCCCTCGGCTGTCAGTGCAGCCAGGGAAGACAGAGCCCCACTGGCTTCCTGCAGCACCCCATGCCCCACACTGCCCCGTGGTGAACAGAGCCCCCAGGGAGCCCCCAGTCTGCAGGATTCCACCTCTGGAAGCCAGGCTGACTGCAGAACACCACATAGCTGCCAGCGGGGCCGGAGTGCCAGGAGGAGCTGGTGAGGATGGGGATGATGATGACGTTGTTATCTATTGAGTGCTTACTGTGTACCAGGCACTGCAGGAGTGCTGTATACACACGCTCTCATCTGATCCTATGAAGTGGGTACTTTATCACCTCCAGTTTGCAGATAAGAACACTGACGCCCACAGAGGCAGGATAGCCTGTGCGGGTGACAACAGAGCAGAGCCAGCTTTGGGCCCCAGCCTGCGGGGAACTCCCAGCCGATACTCATGCCACACTGCCCCAGTGGCGGAGCTGAGCTCTGCAGAGCAGCCCCAGTGTCAGCGCCGCCATCAGTCCAGGGATGCCCTAGGCTCGGGGGTGGTCCCTGTGTGGCTATGACCAGATGCTGAGAACAGAGCCGTGGCAGTCAAAGGCTTGGTGCTGCTTGGAGGGGAGGGTCATCTCCTGCCAGCGTGGTCCCTGTTGGCCAGCCACAGGCAGTCCTGTGGCAATCAGGATGGATGCCGATGGTGGTCCCCCCATGGAGGGTCCCAGGCCGGACCAGACCACTCACTCTCCTCTCCCTGCTGCTCACAGGGCAGCTTTGCCACCACCACCGCAGGAAGGGGGTGCTTCTGAAGGGACTGAAGCCCAGAGACCTCAGGGTAGGCAGGAGCCGTGGAAGAGGTCCAAGGCAGAATAACCGCAGATCCCCAGGCCAGCGGCCAGCAGGGCAGCTTTGGAGCCAACTCCCAGGGTGGCACCAGCCACTCTCTCCCTTCCCATCCCCTGAGCAGACTGCATCCCAGCCTCACTTCTGAGATGTTTCTGACCCACCAAGAAGCACCAGGCAGAGGCAATGATAAGAAATAGAAGCCCAAAGCTTGCTGGTTAGCTCAGCTGATTAGAGCACAGGGTACAAAGGTCCAGTGTCCCTCCCTGTACTGGCCAGCAAAAAAAAAAAAAAAGAAAGAAAGAAAGAAAAGAAATAGAAGCCTGTCCCTTCCCCACGCTGCGGTGGTAACAGCGGGGGCAACTCCACTCCAGGTCCCTGAACCCCAACTCCTGGGCTGGAGGACTGGTCCTGACTTTGCCCCATGAGAGACTTGGGCAAGTCCAGTTCTTTCTCTGAGCCTCAGTTTCCCCCTCTGTAGAACAAAAAAACTAGACTAGCTCAATATTTCCCAGAATGTGCTTCTTGGTGCTGAGACACTGTCTGCTCAGACAGATTTGGGCAGCACTGTGTCCACACAGCCCTTCCTGGTGATCTGCTGGCCATTAGCACATTCAGACTGTTTAATCTCCTTGGACCCAGCCTGTCTCCAAGGTCTTCAGCTGTAGAGCGTTCGTTTTGATATGATACCTATTTCAGACCATCCTTTGCAGAACTGTGATGGGGACAGCTGGGAGCCCTTCAATGTCCACCTCCCAGGTCTGCAAAGAAGCCCAAAGCTAGTGAGAGCTGGACAGCAGGGACTGAATTGCAGCTTGGCCACTCCCCAGCTGCGTGCCCCTAAGCAAATCCGTCAGCCTCTCTGAGCCTCAGTGTCTGTCACGGGTAAAGAGCAGAGGCGCCTCCACCTGCCACATGGAGCTGGAGGGGCTTGACAGCCTGCATGGCCTGTGCCTAATCAAGAGGAAAACACCTCTCCTGAATAGGCATGGTCATTGGCGCCTCGGGGGAGCCTCCCTGAGAGCAGAAAGGGGGCAGGGGGCAGCGCTGGGGATGCAGGATGGGGCTGGGTGGGGGTGGCCAGCCCTGGCAGGCGCTCAGAGATTGAGAAAGATAGGTCGGGCTAGGCTGTAGCCTGACTAGGTTCCTCCCCTTGGAGCCAAGATGGGGGCAACCAAACTGGTTTGTCACGGGGCACTGGTGGCACTGGGGTCCTTCCCCTCACACCCACCAGAAGGAGCAGCCCTCTGCACCATTTCTAACTCCCTGGACGTGGCTGGTCCTCTCCCTCTGGCCCACGCCCACCCCGTGTGAGGGGCACTGTAGGCCCAGAGCCCCCTGTCCAGCCCAGTGCCTTTTTGCCCTGATGCTGAGTGACCAGTTTCACCGCAGAGCCTCCCCACTCTGCCCTCCTCATTCCTCTCCGCCTCCACCCGAGCCGTGTCCCCTCGCAGGTGCTGGCCTCCAGGGGCTTGGGGACCGTCTTCAGGAAGTTCCCGAGAGCCAATGCAAATGACGGCCACTCCCTGTTATTGAAGAGCAACTTGCAGGCACAGGTCTGTCCGCCCGGCAGCCAGCAGCATCTGCCTGCGACTTAATCCCTCTGCTTTCTGAGTCACCGGGAGTCCTCAAGCCAGGGCTCAGGGAGCGTGGTCTGGAGGCGGAGAAAGTGCGTCTTGTGGGCCAGCTTTGGGCAGGCTCTGCTGAGACTCAGGACTGGCCAAAATATGCTACTGGGCTGAGAGGTAGCATTCAGCCCAGGGCCCCTTCCCTGCTGGCCCGGCACAAGCTCATGGTAGGGCCACAGCCCTGCTCATAGTAGGGTGTCCTGCAGGATGGCACTTGTAGACACTTTCCAAGAGCATGCAGCCCCACGACCTTGCAGATGTCCTGCTTCAGTCCAGGCTCTGTGCGTGACTGCAGGGGCTAGACAGAGAGGACCAGGGGCCAGGCTGAAGGAGGAACCCAGAGATGCCACACTGAGCCACCTTGTGAAGATCACACACTGTCACCTCCACACAGACCTGGAGTTCAGCTCTGATTACTAGGACTGAAGACCTCACACCCGCCCCACTCTGGGACCCCCTGCCATCCTCTGCGTGGACACCACTGTCCCTCTGAAGCTCCTGCCTGACCTCTCCCTTCTCTCCTGACACCTTGGAGCAGCTCTGCAGCTCTTTGCTGTGGCTCTTAACTTTGAGGAATTTGATGATTCACTCTAGGGTTACGCCACCCAGGAAAAAACCATGCATGCAGGACTCTGGATATAAGTCCAGGGGGTTCCAGACAGCACTGAAGCCCATTCTTGGACATCCTAGGGCTCCGTGACACAGTCCAGTTCATTCCTCTGGTACGCATGTCCTTCCTGAGCTGCCCCGCCCATGCCGCAGACCTCCAGCCCTTCTGTCCCCAGCCCAGTCCCCAGGCCAGCTTTGCCTCCCAGAAACTCAGGGCTAGGCCAGAGTTGTCATGGACTAAGACCCACGACAGCACCTCACTGTGCTGGGCCGACCACCAGCCCTTGTCCTTGCTGTCCCTCTGCCCAGAGTGTCCTTTCCACGTCCTCTGCCAAGTGCCTCCTCATTCCCCAACCAGGCTCCAGCACCCCCCGCCCCCCCCAGGTCCTGGGCCAAGGGCACCTCTCAGTGCAAGCACCCACCTGATCTCACTGTGCCCCCCACTTCGGCTCCTCTGCACCTCTCTGCTGGGTCTTGCCCGAGCCTGGGCACCCACTCACATGTGGCGTCCTCCTCTTTGTTACATAATTATTGATGCACACGTGTCCTGAGAAGCAGAGATGTATTCCGTGTCACCCTGAACGACCCCTCTCCAAGAGCAAAAAGGAACAAAACACAATGTCCACCCAATCTGAGCAGCAGGAAGCTCACGCCCACAGGAGGGGCTCCAGCCGTTGTGTCACTGATGGGGGGGGGGTCCGGGCACCAGGGCAGGTGCGACTCCATCACTCAGCTCCATCCTCCAGCCAGTGGCGCTGTCTGTTACTCAGGGGCCCACATCAGTGACTACTCTCTTGGCCCAACCTGGCTCATCCTCCGATCAGTTCCAAGGCAGCCATTCCCACGGCAGCCCCGGGGCCAGCACTTCCTCTGCTGAGGTGGTTGGACACGTGTGTACACGGAGGGAGGGATCTGTATGTTTAGAAAGCTCTGGGCGATTCTGGAACACAGGCCAGCCTGAAGCCACAGCCTGCAGCTCCTGCTGGGCCCAGGCCCTCCCCGTCACCACCCCGGACATAAGTTTGATTCTGGAGGAAACCCGGAGAGAGAAACTGAGCACTGGGGAGCAGGATTCTGCTGGGCAGGCGCAAGCTTTGGCGGCCACAAACCACTGTAACACCCGAGACATTGTGGCCCCAGAAAACCAGCATTTGCCCCGTCGAGAATGCCTTGCTCACGGTGAGGGTAGGGGACCTGCCAGAGCTGCTCAGACAAGCGTGTGAGGCCACGCAGCACCCGCCTCTGGACCCCAGGCCCATGCCCCCCATGTGGGGCCGTGCGGCATCCCTGGTCCCTTAGGAACAACTGACTCACAGTGTTCCCCCTGGGGACACTCTTGCTGAGTGCTGGCGGTCCCTGTGGTAGAGAAGTCTCGCGCACATGGGTGGCTCTGAGAGTGGAGAACTGGACAAGAAAGGACACCAGGGCACCTGGAGCCAGGTGGTCTTCGTGGTCCCAGGGGCAACAGAGGCTGAGTGCTTCCT